>NW_026688149.1:90000-406500 GCF_030445035.2 Dasypus novemcinctus
TCCAAAACCAAAAACTCTGTACGACTCTTAGCGGTGGATCACTCGGCTCGTGCGTCGATGAAGAACGCAGCTAGCTGCGAGAATTAATGTGAATTGCAGGACACATTGATCATCGACACTTCGAACGCACTTGCGGCCCCGGGTTCCTCCCGGGGCTACGCCTGTCTGAGCGTCGCTTGACGATCAATCGCTCCCCCGGGGTGTGCCGCGCGAGCGCGCCTCCCCGGGGGTTGGCGCGGCTGGGGGTTCTCCCTCGCAGGGCTTTTTTTTTTTTTTCCCCCCCCGGGGAAAAAGGCCCTCCGTCCCCCTAAGTGCAGACTCCGGTGACCGCGTCCGGGCCTCCCCGCGCGACGCGGTGCGGGTCCGGGCGCGGCGCCCGCTCGCGAGCGCCGTTGACAGAGCGCGTGTGAGAGAAGGGAGGGCGCGCGCCCGTGGCGGGAGGTGCCGCGGACCCCTGTGGCCTTTCCCCCTCGGGGGAGCAGCGCCCTCGCGCCGCACGCGGCCTGGGGCCGCCCTGGCGCGCGTGCGCGCCCCGGCGCGGGGCCGGTGCCGCGCGGCGCTGCCGGCGCGCGCGGGGGGTTGGGGGGCCGCTGCAACGAAGCAGCTTCGTTTTGGGTCCGCCGAACCCGGAGAAAAGATAAATGTTCTTTCGTACGGTACCACAAAGTCAGGCGAGCGGAAAAAGGGCACGCTCATTTCTGAGAGTCGCCTGGGTGCTCAGGGGTCCGTCCCTCTCATCCCAGAAAAGAAACACAGAGCAAGAGTGGACACTGATGAGGAAGGGTTAGACTCTGAGCCTCTGGTCTCTGAGAGACAGGCCCGTCCGGGCCTGGCAGGCAGCCAAGGCAGAAGCCCTCATGCCGCCTGTGGGAAAGGCCTGTCTAATTTCATGGTACCCACAAAACTTCCTGTGCTCATGACCTGGCCTTTTCACCCGGAATGAAAAAAAAAATGTCACCCTTGTGGAACCAGCAGGATAGCAGCAGGATAATTAGCTCCTAGTGTCAGTTCCTGCTACACGGCAGTTACTAAACACCCAGAGCTATCTGGAGCTAACTGAAGCACTTGTTTGTGGGCTTCAGGAGGCCAGAAGAGCATCCTTCAACATAGTTGAAGGAATAGAAGGAGGACACTGCCCATCTGCAGAGAGGATTCATAAGGACAGCTTTCCATTCCACAGAAGCTGGTACCTATCCTCCAGTGGAGGCACATGCCACCTTGGGAGCTGTTCAGTGACTGGAATTGAATGCCCCATTTCCCAAAAATGAGGGAGGAAGAGATGGTTGGGCACCAACTTCAGCAACTGATGAATAAATTCAGTGGACTAAAGTATAATTCTGAGAACAGCTAAAGTTTTAGCCTGTTCAAATCAGAAAGAGGCTGGTAGCCACCATCTTAACACCACATCTGGCATGAGGGGAAGTAGAGCAAACTGAAAATCACACAGCTGGGGGGACTGACTTACTTTCATTCGATCAGATTGCAGCTGTAGCCTAGGGCCCCTCACCACCTCTGGCATGGAGAAAGCTGGGGTGATCTGTGCCAGCCTCTCCAGGAAATCACCAGCCAAACCAAAGAGGCCAGTGATCATCCTACTCTGGCAGCACAAGCCACCCCAGGAGCTACTCTGTGGATGAAGTTGGAAGCTGCATTTCCCAAAAAGAGGGGATAGGAGATGGCTGGCTACTAATTTTGTCTACTGATTGGTAGACTCAGCTGGCTAAAGTAAAAACCTAGGAACAGCTGGGGTGTGAACCTGTCCAAGTTGGAAAGAGGCTGGTGGCTGCCATTTTGACTCAGCCCCCCAGCATGAAGGGAAGCTGGGCTGATCAAAAATTGTGATGTTGGTAAGAACTGGTTTCTTTCACCCAGATCAGCCTCCAGCCCTAGACTAGGCTTCATCCCCACCTTTGGCAGGGAGGAGGCTGGTGGTTCCAGTAGCAGCCTATCCAGGTAACTGCAGGTATCTTTGGCAGGCACAGACTGAATAATCAGAAGTCTATTGGGGAAATGTGGTCATCTTGGACCAGCACTGTGGTCATCTTGGACCAGCACTGCAGATTGCTGCCCACACCTGCAGCTCCATCCCTGTACCAGGCAGGGGAGAAAAGGGCATGAAGCTTCATCAGTCTTTCTGGGCAACTACAGTCTAGGCCTACAAGACTCAGATTATTCCACACAGCTGTGACTCTGCCCCAACCCCTGTGAAAGGAGAAAGCTAGGAGAAGCTTCATTGGTCCCTGGGGCAATGAGGGCAGCTTGAGCCTCCACAGCTTATATAGCACCAATTACATCCTTGGCTCCTATTGCACAACCAGCAAGAGAGAAAGGGCTTCCTGCCTAAAGAGAAAATCTGCACCCAGAATAAATACTCTAGTAACCCAGATGCCAAGACACCAAACAATAATTACAATTCACACGAAGAAAAAGGAGATGATATGGAAAAGTTAAAGGAAAAAGATAAGCCTTCAGACAACATAAAGGAGTTGAGACTACAAAGGAGTTGAGACTACTAATCAGAGATGTTTAAGCAAATCTCCTTAATGAATTCGCTGAGATGACTAAAGAAATTAAGGATATTTAGAAGACATTGAATGAGCAAAAAGAATTTGAAAGCATACATAGAAAAATAGCAGATCTGATGAGAATGAAAGGTGCAATAAATGAAATTAGAAGAACATTGGAATCATATAATAGCAGATTAGAGAGGCAGAAGAAAGGACTGGTGAGTTGAAAAAATGGCTTCTGAAAGTGAACATACAAAAGAACAGATGAAGAAAAGAATGGAAAAAAATGTACAAGGTCTCAGGGAACCAAGAAGCACAATGTACTCCCATCTGAAAAAGTCTGAATAGACAAACTCTGAGAAACATACTAATCAGAATAGGAAATGCCAAGGGCAAAGAGGGAACTCTGAGAACAGCAAGAGAAAAATAGAAGTTCCAAAAAATCTACAATGGTCTCAGAGTTAATTAACAAGTTCAGAAAAGTTGCAGTATTCATGATCAATAATGATCATGCTGAGGGGAAAAAAAAAGAAAAAAATCACTTGCAATAGTAACTAGTAACTAAAAGATATCTAGGTATAAATTTAACCAAGGACTTGACTTGAATGCAGAAAATGACAAAACAGTGCTTTAAAAAATGACAGAGACTGCCTAATAAATGGGAGGACATTTTGTGCTCATGATTTGGAAAACTAAATATCATTCAATATCAATTCTATCTAAATTGATTTACAAATTCAACACAATCACAATCAAAATGCCAACTGCCTACTTTCAGAAATGGAAAAGTGAAATACCAGATTTATTTCAAAGGGAAATGTGCCCTGATGAGCCAAAGATATCTTTAAAAAGAATGAACTCAATCGACTCACAACTCCTGAATTTAAAGCATATTACAAAGCTACAGTGGTCAAAACAGCATGGTAGTGGCATAAAGATAGATGTAAGATCAAAATGTCTTTACAGTGAACATCAGATCCAATGGAATTGATTTAAGAGTTCAAAAATTGACTGACACAGAGGGCCCTTATCTCACTCTTTATACAAAAATTAACTCAAAATAGATCAAAGACCTAAATATAAGGGCCAGAGCCATAAAACTAAAAGAAAACATAGGGAAGCATTTTCAAGATCTTATTACAGGCAATAGCTTAATAGCTTAATAGCTTAGACTTTACATGAAAAGCACAGGCAATGAAAGAAAAAAAAAAGATAAATGGTCCTCTTCAAAATTAAAAACATTTGCACTTCAAAGGATTGTCAAGAAAGTGCAAAGGCAGCCTGCTTATTCGGAGAAAATATTTGCACATATCTAATGAGTTCAATATCTGGAATATATAAAGAATTCCTACAACTGAACAATAAAAAGGCAAACAACCCAATAAAAATGGGTGAAAGACTAGAATAGGCATTTTCTAAGAAGAAATAGAATGACAAATAAGCACATGAAAAGATGTTCAACATCACTAGTTATTAGGGAAATGCAAAAACCAGGGATTTAATTTCAGACCTACTATAATTAGCCACTATTAGGAAAACAGAAAGCAGAAAGAATTGGGAAGGATGTGGAGAGAGAGGAGCACTCATTCACTGCTGGTGGAAATGTAAAATATTACATTGGCTATGGAAGACAGATTGGTGGTTGCTCAAGAAGCTAAGTATAGAATCGCCACATGCTCAAGAAGCTAAGTATAGAATCGCCACATGATCTGGCAATCCCACTAATAGTTATGTACAGAGAAGAACTGAAAGCGGGGATGCAACTAGACATTTGCACTTTGATGTTCATAGCGCCACTTTTAACAATTACCAAAAGATGTAAGCATGGGAAATGGACTTGGCCCAGTGGTTAGGGCGTCCGTCTACCACATGGGAGGTCCGCGGTTCAAGCCCCGGGCCTCCTTGACCCTTGGAGCTGGCCCATGCACAGTGCTGATGCGTGCAAGGAGTGCCGTGCCACGCAGGGGTGTCCCCCGCGTGGGGGAGTCCCACGCGCAAGGAGTGCACCCGTAAGGAGAGCCGCCCAGCACGAAAGAAAGTGCAGCCTGCCCAGGAATGGCGCCACCCACACTTCCCATGCTGCTGATGACAACAGAAGCGGACAAAGAAACAAGACGCAGCAAATAGACACAGA
Organism: Dasypus novemcinctus; assembly: GCF_030445035.2. Lineage (NCBI taxonomy): Eukaryota > Metazoa > Chordata > Mammalia > Cingulata > Dasypodidae > Dasypus > Dasypus novemcinctus. Next base: position 94,642 of record NW_026688149.1, read on the forward strand.
GAACGGACAACCGGGGGAGGGTGGGGGAGTTAAATAAATAAATAAATCTTTAAAAAAAAAAGATGTAAGCAATGCAATTATCTATCAACTAGAAAGATTTGAAGGGATTAACAAATATATACATATGATTGATTATTATTAAGTTGTGAGAAAGAATGAAGTCCTGATGCATGTGACAACATGGATTAACCTTGTGGTCATTATGTTGAGTTAAATAAGTCAGACACAAAATTACAAATATTATTTGATCTTACTAATATGAACTAATAATAACCAACTCATAGATTTAGAATCTAGAATCTAGCTCATGTGGAGATAGAATGGAGGTAAAGAATGGGAAGCTGATGCTAATTTCTGCAGGATTTCTATTTAGGTTGATTGTAAATGTTGGAAATGGATAGAAGTGATGATAGCTCATTATTGAGAGTGTAATTAAACAGTGCTAAAATATGCATGTGAATGTAGTGAAAGACCAAATTTTTGTCAGGTATGCTACTAGAAGGAAAGTTATAGAATCAAAAATGGAACTGTAGAAGAACCAGCAAGATGGCGGCAGAGTAAGGAGCTCCTAGAGTCAGCTCCTGCTACAGGGAATTAGCAAACACCCAGAGCTCTCTGGAGCTAGCTGAAGCACCTGTTTGGGGGCTCCATGAGGCCAGAAGAACATCCTGCACCCTTGGGGGAGTAGAAGGAGGCGACTGCCTGTCTGCAGAGAAGACTCATAAGTAAAGTGTTCCACACTATGGAGGCCAGTGCCCATCCTCCACTGGAGGCACAAGCCACCTCAGGAGCTATCCTGTGGCTGGATTTGAAAGCTCCGCTTCCCCAAAATGGGGGAGGAAGAGACATTTGGTCACCAATTTCAGCTACTGATGAGGAAATTCAGTGGGCTACAGTATGATCCTGAGAACAGCTAAGGTTTGAGCCTGTCCAGGTTAGAAAGAGGCTGGGAGCCACCATCTTAGCTCTGCACCTGGCTCAAGCAGGGTGGACTGAGAATCCCAGTGCTGGTGAGGACTGGCTTCTTCCCATCCAGATCATATTGCAGGTCTAGCCTAGGCCCCAGTGCTGCCTCCAGCAGGGAGGAAGCTGTAATGATCTGCACCAGCCTCTCCGGGTAATTACTGGCCAAGCCACGGAGACTGGTGATCATCCTACTCTGAGAGCATAAGCTGCCCCAGGAGGTGTTCTGTGATGGGAATTGGAAGTTCCATTTCCCGGAAACAGGGGAGGAAGAGATGGTTGGCTGCCAATTTCAGCTATGGATTGGGAGACTTGGCTGGCTAAGAGATAACCTTGGGAAAGGCTGGGGTGAGAATGAGCCCAAGTCAGAAAGAGGCCAGTAGCCATGATTATGACTCTGCCCCTGCCTGAGGGGAAGATGGGCTGACTAAAACTTTTAGGGTCTGCAGGAACCAGTTTCTTTCATGCAGATCAGCCCTAGCCTAGGCTTCAGTCTGCCTCTGGTAGGAAGGAGGCTGAGGAGCCCTGAATGAGTCTATACAGATAACTGCAGGGAACTTTGGCTGGCATAGACTGAAAATCAGAAGTCTACCAGGGCAACTGCATTCATCTGGACCCACACTGCATACAAGGGAAAGGGATGTGAAGCTCCATCAGTCTCTATGGGCAACTACAGTCTTCATCTGCATGTGGATTATTCCACATAGCTGTGACTGTCCCTACCCCTGGCAAAGGAGAGTGTTGGAAGAAGCATCATTGGTCCCTGGTACAATGAGGGCAGCTTGAGCCTCCACAGCTTACAGCACCAACTACATGCTTGGCTCCTACTGCACAACCAACCAACAAGGGAGAAATGATAGGAAGCCATAAGATAAAGAGAAAAACTGCACCCAGAAAAAAATACTCTAGTAAGCCAAATGCAAAGACACCAACACAAAATTACAACCCACACCAACAAACTGGAAGCTATGGCCCAGTTAAAGGAACAAAATAAGCCTCCAGATGACATAAAGGAGTTGAGACAACTAATCATAGATGTTCAAAGAAATCTCCTTAATAAATTCAATGAGATGGCTAAAGAGATTAAGGATATTAAGAAGACATTGGATGGGCAAAAAGAATTTGAAAGCATAAAGAATTTGAAAGCATACATAGAAAAATAGCAGATCTTATGAGAATGAAAGGTGCAATCAATGAAATTTAAAAAAGACATTGGAATCATATAATAGGAGATTTGAGGAGGCAGAAGAAAGACTTGGTGAGCTTGAAGAAATGGCCTCTGAAAGTGAACATACAAAAGAAGAGATGAAGAAAAGAATGGAAAAAATTCAACAAGGTCTCAGGGAACTAAATGACAGCAAAAGTCATGCAAATATATGTGTCATGGGTGTCCCAGAAGGAGAAAAGAAGGGAAAAGAGGCAGAAGGAATATTTAAAGAAATAATGTTAGAAAATTTCCTAACCCTATTGAAAGACATAAGAAGCACAATGTACTCCCATCTGAAAAAATCCATATAGACCAAACTCCAAGATACATACTCATGAGAATGTCAAAGGCCAAAGAGAGAGAATTCTGAGAGCAGCAAGAGAAAAGCAATGCATAACATATAAGGGATATCCAATAAGATTAAGTACCAATTTCTCACCAGAATCCATGGAGGCAAAAAGATAGTCGTCTGATATATTTAAAATAGTACAAGAGAAAAACTTCCAGCTGAGAATCTTTTTTTTTTTTTTTTTTTTTTTTTAAATATGGAACGCTTCACGAATTTGCAGCAAGAGAAAAGCAATGCATAACATATAAGGGATATCCAATAAGATTAAGTACCAATTTCTCACCAGAATCCATGGAGGCAAAAAGATAGTCGTCTGATATATTTAAAATAGTACAAGAGAAAAACTTCCAGCTGAGAATCTTTTTTTTTTTTTTTTTTTTAAATATGGAACGCTTCACGAATTTGCGTGTCATCCTTGCGCAGGGGCCTGCTAATCTTCTCTGTATCGTTCCAATTTTAGTATATGTGCTGCCGAAGCGAGCACTCAGCTGAGAATCTTATATCCAGAAAGACTGTCTTTCAAAAATGAGGGTGAAATTAGAATATTTACAGATAAACAGAAACTGAGAGAATTTCTAAGCAAGAGACTAGATTTTCAGGAAATACTAAAGGGTGTGTTAGAGCCTGAAAAGAAAAGACAGGAGAGAGAGGCCTGGAAGAAAGTCTAGAAATGAAGACTGAATCAATAAAAGTAACTAAGAGTGCCAAAGGAGTGGTGAAAATAAAATATGACAGATTAAACTCAAATAGGACTAAAATGAACCAATGATGTAAAACACTTGTATTCAGAAAAATGCAACTCAATGTTAAAACAAATTTAAAAAGCCCTAAATAATTGGAAGAACATTCCATGCTCATGGATGAGAAGACTAAATATCATTAAGATGTCAATTCTACTCAAAGTGATAAAACAGATTTAATGCAATCTGATAAAAATTCTACCAGTATTAAAGAAAAAATTGAAAACATGAATATTAAATTTATTTGGAAGGGTAAGGAACCCTGAATAACCAGAAACATCATAAAAAGGAAAAGTGAACCATCATCTCCAGACTTTAAATCATAATACCTACCTGTACTGGCCTAAAGACAGACACAGTAGACCAATGGAACCAAATTTATGGTTCAGAAACAGACCCTTACAGGTATGGTCAAGTGATTTTTGACTAGCCTGTCAAACTCACACAGCTTGGGCAGAACAATCCATTCAACAATCCAATCCAATCCAAAGAATTGGACATCCATAGCTGAAAGAAGGAAAGAGGACCACTATCTCACACCTTATCCAAAAATTAACTAAAAATGGATCAGAAAACTAAAAATAAAAGCAAGAACCATAAAACTTCTAGAAGAAATTATTGGAAAATATCTTCAAGACCTGGTGGTAGGTGGTGGATTCTTAAAGGAGATAAGAGAAGGACTGAGTGGATTACTGATGTTTAATGTATGTAGAAGTTTTAATTAGCTTTACTGTAAAATTGTGGAAATATATAGAGTGGATGGTAACACAGTGAGTGGCAGCTGGTTTATAAATGGAGATGTGACTGAAAATGGTAGTCTAGTTATGTAAATGCCAATTGACAAAATGGTTGAGAATAATCTAGGAACTGGATAGCACAGTAAACTAAGAGGTGGGTGAGAATTGTGGTTGATGGTATCGATGCAAGAGTGTCCTTTATGAACTAGAACAAATGTATATCACTACTACACGATGCTGGGAATGTGGAGAGGCATGGGAAAAATAAAGCTGGAGTGACCTATGGACTGTGGTTAGTAGTAATAGCATAATATTCTTACATCTACACAAAAGATGTACTGTGTTGATACTGAGGCAGTATGGAAAAAGTGAGCCAAATGTATGCTATGGACATGGCAATAATCAGATGGTATATTCTATCTGTAGCAAATGACACACCACATTGTGGTGTGTTGATGGAGGGGTGTTGTTTGGGGATTCTGCACATGTGCATGATTGTTTTATAAGTTTACAACTTCTGTCATTAAAAATATTTAAAAAATAATAGGGTGGATTTGGGGAAAAACACACAAAATGTAAGATAAGGGCTATAATTAGTAGCACAAAATGTAAGATAAGGGCTATATTAGTAGTAAGATTGTGACAATATTTTTTCATAATTTGTAACAAATATCTCACAACAATGAAAGGTGTTGGTAGAAGATTGATGTATGGGACCCCTGTATGATGTTATGCGTAACAAATATCTCACAACAATGAAAGGTGTTGGTAGAAGATTGATGTATGGGACCCCTGTATGATGTTATGCATGTTTGCTTTGTAAGTTCACAACTTTTACTACACACTTAGTTGTTTATGTATGTTCATATGTAAATGACATAAGGATAATACTAGTAGGATTGGTTGGGGGAAAATACTTTGTTTAGTAGTAATATTTTGACAAAGCTCTTTAATCATTAGTTTAAAAAGTTTAACAACAATGCAAATTATTGGTGGTAGGGTGAGATGTTATATGTTTGTTTGATGTTATGTATGTTTGTTTTGTAAGTTCACAACTATTATTATACACTTATTGTTTGTGTATGTTATTATGAGCGATATATTTCAATTAAAAAGTTAAATAAAAATGAACTGTATAACACATTGAACTCTGTCGTGGATGAAAACTGTGGTTAATAACACAAATATAGGAATGTTCTGTCATGAACTATAACAAATGTACTTCCCTATTACAAGGTATTAATATTAATAATAGGGTTGTATATGGAGAAAAGACACCTAATGCAAGCTATGGACTACAGTTAGTAATATTTTTTCATCAATTTTGACATAGTTACCACACAAATGCTAAGTGTTAGCAATAGGGGTGTATAGGGTAATGTTGTGTTTCTTACATGACATTAATGCAAACCTAAAACTTCACAAATTTAAAGAAAAATAATTATGCTAAGTGAAAGAAACCAGACACAAAGCACAAACTATAGTATGATCACATTTGTATAAAATATAAATATAAAAAAAAATCTATATAGATGGAAATAGAGTAGTGGTTTATGTGGGCCTGTGGAATGATAGAAGGATTGAGAGGTTTTTTTCTCTTTGCATTAATGAAAATGTTCTAGAATTGATCCTGGTGTTTAATGCTCAACTTTCTGAGTATACTGACAACAGTTGTTTGTTTATTTATTTATTTTTCTCCCCCCTTGTTGTTTTTGTGCTAGTTGTCTGCTTGTTCTGTGCTCATTTAGTTTCTATTTTTTCAGGAAGCACTGGGAACTGAACCCAGGAACTCCCATGTGGTAAGTGGGTGCCCAACTGCTTGAGCCACAGCCACTTTCTTGTTTGTATGCTTTTTTTAAAATTTTAATTTATTTTATTTTATTTTAAAAATATTACATTCAAAAAATATGAGGTCCCATTCAACCCCACCGCCCCCACCCCCACTCCCCCCACAGCAACACTTTCTCCCATCATCATGACACATCCATTGCACCTAGTGTGGTATGTAAATATATCTCCATAAAACCACTTCAAAACATTGCTAAAAGAAATCAAAGAAGATCTAAATAAATAGGAAAACATTGTGTGTTCATGGATTAGAAGACTAAATATCATAAGATACCAATATAACCAAAAGCAATTTATAGATTTAATTGAATCCCAATCAAAATTCCAACACCCTTCTTTGCAGAAAAGGAAACATCAACCTTCAAATGTATGTTGTAAGAGGCCCTGAAGAACTAAAGCCATCTTGAAAAAGAATGAAATTAGAGGACTTACACTTTCTGGTCTTAGATCTTATTACAAAGCCACAAAAAGTAAACTGGCATGATACTAGCACAAGGATGAACAAATGGATGAATAGAATAGAATGCAGAGCTCCAAGATCAACCCTCACATTTATGGCTAGCTTATATTTGTTGAGGTGGCAAAGCCCACACTATTATGAAAGAATAGTCTCTTCTAGAAGCAATACTGGGAAAACTGTATCTGCTTTTGCAGGAAAAAAAAAAAAGAAGCAGGATCCCATCACTAATCATGTACAAAAATCAACTCACAATGGATAAAAGCCTTAATATTAGAGCTAGCACTACAAAACTCCTAGACAAGAATAAAGAAGCATCTTCAACACTGTTTTAGGCAATGGTTTCTTGGTCATTAAACCCAAAGCATCAGCAAAAAATGAAATAAGAAAAATTAGGACCTCATCAAAATTAAAAAGAAAAAACACACAAAGAAATGAAACAACAACAACAGCAAAACTTTTATTCCTCAAGGGACTGTATCATGAAAGTAATATGACAAACTATACACTGGGGAAATAATTGGAAACCACATATCTGATGAAGGATTACTTTTGAGAATATATCTGGAAATCTTTTAATTTAACAACCAAAAGATATATCAATTTAAAAATGGGCAAATACTTGAACAGACATATCTCCAAAGATTGGCCAGAAAGGAAATGAAAAGATGCTATACATAATTAGCCACTGGAAAAATGCCAATAAAAACCACAATGAGATACAATTTCACACCCATTAGAATGGCTGATATTGAAAACATGGAAAATAGCAAGTACTGGAGAGGATATGGAAAAATAGGCACATTCATTCATTGCTCGTGGCAATGTAAAATTTTGTAGCTGTTGTAGAAGACATTTTGGCACTTTCTCAGATATCTAAGTATAGAACTACCAAGTGAGCTGGGAATTGTACTACTAGGTATTTACCCCAAAGAATATAAAGCAGTTATTTGGATAGATATTGTAACATCATTGTTCATAGCAGCATTATTCACAATTGCCAAAAGATGGAAGCAACCCAAATGTCAATCAACTATGAATGGAATAACAAAATGAGGCACATATTATACATATATATGTATATATATATAAATATATATATAGTCAATGGAATACATATTTTTGCTCTTTTTTTCTTCTTTATTTATTTTTAATGTTACTTTAAAAAAATATGTGGTCCCCATATAACCCCCACTGTCCTCATCCTACTTCTCCTTCATTAACAACCTTTTTCATCATCATGGCACATTCATTGCATTTGGTGAATACATTTTGGAGCACTACTGCACCACATAGATAGTAGTTTACATTGTAGTTTACACTCTTCTCCATTCAACCCAGTGGGACATGGCAGGAAATACAATGTCCTCCATCTGTCCCTGCAGTACAACACAGGACAACTTCCAGTCCTGAAAATGGCCCACATCATGTCTCTTCTTCCCTTTTCCTACCCTCAGCAGCTACTGTGGCCACTTTCTTCATATCAATGTTACAATTCTTCCATTATTAATCAAAATAGTTCCATGGTAGAATATCAGTAAGTCCACTCTAATCCATACTCTATTCTTCCATTCTGTGGACCCTGGGATGTTAATGTACAGTCCCCCTCTATATCAAGAGGGGGCTTAGATTCCACGTGGATGATGGATGCAATTCTCCTGCTTGCAGTTGTAGGCACTCTTGGATCCCTGGTGTGGTGGTTGACCTTATTCAACTCCCTGTTAACTGACTGGGGTATGTCCAGTAAACAAGATGGTAGGAGTTGCAAGTCTTTTGAGGCTCAGGGCCTAGCTGTCACATGAACAGTCCAGAGATTTGGGTCTCTTGAATATATAGCAACCCCAGTGCCAACCACAGTTCTGGTAAAAGTAAGAAAATAGGCACATGTTGAAAGGTCATATCTGAGTCCAACTCCATCACACTCAGGAACACAAATGCCAAAGTAGGGCCAACTGATATGGCACTGAACTCCAGAGCCATCTGCCATGACTATAGAACCCATGGGTCTCTGTAGCCCTCAGGAGAACCAGTATCTGGGGTTGTATCTACTTTGGCTGTCTCTGGGACCCTGCTGAAGCATGTGTAAGGTCAACCCCTCTGATGACCTCCCAACTCTTTTGGAAACTTGTAGACATAAAAACTCATTTGTCCTTTCCATTTTCCCCTTTATTCCAAAGTCATTAAGCAGTTTTTAACACCTGATACTATAGGTAGGTTGAGATATTCTGCTGGTCTGAATGGACCCTTTTATTCAAGGTCATTTTCTAGTTACATCATCAGCTGGTGCTTGGTAGTAATCCCTTGGTGCCAGGGAGGCTCATCCCTAGGAGTCATGTCCTATGCTGGGGGGAAGGCAACACATTTACATGCTGAGTTTGACTTCAAGACTGGCCACATTGAGCAACATGGAGGCTCTCAGGAAGTAACTCTTAAGCACCCTACAGCTCTAGGCCTAGTTCTTATTCAGGTGCACAGGCTCACAAGCATAATCATTATTATCAAGTGCTCATTGTTGGACCATCCTTCTTTTTTGGTCTTTGCATTGCACTTGGGGGATTATTGCTGTTCCATTAGGGAATGTGATAGAGCTCTGCTGGCAGGGAACTCAGCACTCCCTCAGTGGTTTTTAGTTGAAACCACTATGAAAATATTCAAACATTTTTATGTATCCTGTATACATGCCCTGGTCACCTATCAATAACATTCCACACCAGTGTTCCTCCCCTGCCATATTTAAACTGCTCTATGGTCCAAAGCTTCTTTAAAAATGAAGCCTAATATTTTGCCAGTTTCCATTAATAGTAAAATGGAATATAGTGATGGATTCAAAGGTTAGATATAGAATACATACTAATTTAGAAAAATTAAAGTGAAAATAAAGTGGGGTATCAGTAAATGAAAAAATGATAAAGCTTTGTATTTGACATTTTGCCTTTCATCACTGTGTTACCCTGTATGTATAGTGGCAAGGCAATTTCTTCCATTTATTTCTCAGTGTCTACATCCTTTTTAAATTCTACTTATTAAGTTTGTCTTCACAAAAGTTTTAGATCACGGTAATTCACATATATAATATATGGTACTCCTACATATCCAACATCAAACTCTTTTTCCTTTCCCCAATGATCTTTTTACATGTTCGTATTGTATTTGCTGCAGCTGATGTACAGATATTGAAACAAGAGCTTTCAAACATGGTTCCATTTGGGTTTACATTATGGTTTATATTTTAGACTATACAATTTTCTAAATTTTTAATTATCTATGTTTTACATTATGGTTTACATTTTAGCCTATAGACTTTTATACATTTTTGGTGTAATTTAACATGTCCTATATCCATCATTGCATGATCTTGTGGAACACTTCGATTGCCCCATAGTTACACTGATTCCATCTGTTCAACACCTCTTTCCCCCTCCCCTCAGGGCCTGCCATGAAAGTCAATCTTAATTACTTGAAGGACCATATTCAGAGATACTTACAACAATGTTGAGGGCTTCACATAATCAACTGCCCTAACCTGTTGGGAGCCAGCAATTCTCTTGAGAGATACAATTCCCTCTGAACATCAGTCCTCCCCAGCATGTGGATATTCCTTCACTTTCATTGTATGGGTCTCCATCCAATTAACTCACTATGACAAAATGAGCATTTACACATTCCCTAGAAGTCTATCCTGTGTCAGATGCCCCCCCCCACTTAAGCATCTTAAACAGGTGATGTTCTTTCTTATATTTTCTAAAGAATTTCTCTACATTATAATTTCAACCCCATACCTGACAATCTCTTATGTTTAAATGTTCCTCTCACCCTCCCCCCAATTTCTTCAGTCATTTGACCTTTTCTCCCTTCCCTAGCCCCCCTCAGGCCCACAAATCCCCACACAAAGGTATCCATATGCCCCATTTTATCCCTTTCCTGTATAAATACTTACCTCCAGTTTATCATAGATTTCACCCATGTAAGGTGTCAGCTCGCAACCTTTCTCTACCCACCAACTTCCTTTAAGCCTATCATCCAATCTCTAGCTCTTTGAGACAACTTGGTTTACTTATTTCACATCAGAGAGGTCATGCAGTATTTGTCCTTCAATGCTTGGGTTGCTTCACTCAACATAAGGTTCTCAAGATTCATGCATGTGTTTGTACTGTACTCATTCTTAAACCTGAGTAGTATTCCATTGTATGTATATACCACATTTTCTTTATCCATTCATCTATTGATGGGCATTTGGATTGATTCCAACTTTTGGCAATAGTGAATAGCGCTGCTATGAACATTGGTGTGCATATATCGTTGTTTTCAGTTCTACCAGGTATAAAAGCAGTGGAATTGCTAGATCATATGGCATATCTATATCTAGTTTTTTGAGAACCCGCCAAACTGTCCTCCAGAATGGCTGGATCCTTCTGCTTTACCACCAGCAGTGGACAAGTGTGCCCATTCTTCCACAACCTTTCCAGCACTTGTAGTTTTCTGATTCTTTGATAGCTCCCAGTCTTATGGAAGTAAGATAGTATCTCATTGTTGTTTTGATTTGTATTTTCCTAATATCTCGTGATTTTGAGCATTTTTTTCATGTGCTTTTTAGCCATTTGTCTTTCTTCTTTGGAGAAGTGTCTGTTCAAATCTTCCCATTTTAAAAATAGGTTGTCTGTTTTTTTATTTTCAAGATACAGAAGTTATTTATATATGCAGAATATGTCTCCTATCAGATATGTGGTTACCAAATATTTTCTCGCATTGTATAGACTCTCTTTTCACTTTCTTGACAAACTCCTTTGAGGTGCAGAAAGCTTTAATTTTGAAGAAGTCCCATTTATCTATTTGTTCTTTTGCTGCTCATGCTTTGGAGGTGAAGTTCATGAACCTGTTTTATAGTTTTATATTATAAGTTCCTGTAGATGTTTCCCTACTTTTCTTTTTAAGGTCTTTATTGTCTTGCTCTTATATTTATGTCTTTTATCCATTTTGAGTTGATTTTTGTATAAGGTGTGAATTGGTAATCTTCTTTCATTCTTTTATATATTGATATCCAGTTCGCCAGGCACCATTTGTTGAAGAGGCCATTCTCTCCCAGTTAAGATGGCTTGGCGACCTCGTTGAATGTCATATTATTGTATACATGAGGATCTATATCAGGACTCTCAATTCAGTTCCATTGGTCAGTGTGTCTATCCTTGTGCCAATACCATGCCATTTTCACTACTGCAGCTTTGTAGTATGTTTTGAAGTAAGATAGTGTGTTTCCTCAAGTTTCATTTTTTCTTTATCAATATGTCTTTGGCTATTTGGGGCCTCTTTTCTTTCCAAATAATTTTCATAGTTTCACTAGTTCATTAAGGAATGCTGGGTTGATTTTTATTGGGATTGCATTGAATGTGTAGATCAGATTTGACAGGATAGATATCTTAATAATATTTAGTCTTCCTATCCATGAACAGGGAATATACTTTCATTTATTTAGGTCTTCTTTGATTTCCTTGGAAAGTGTTGTGTACTTTTCTGTGTATAAGTCTTTTGCATCTTTAGTTAAATTTATTCCTAGGTATTTGATTTTTTTATTTACTATTGTAAATGGTATTTATTTCTTGATGTCCACCTCAGATTGCTCATTTTTGGTGTACAGAAATGCTACTGATTTTTTGCACATGGATGTTGTAACCTGCAACTTTACTGAACTCATTTATATGTTTTAGAAGCTTTGTGATAGGCTTCTCAGGGTTTTCTATGTATTGGATCATATTATCTGTAAATTGTGAAATTTTCACTTTCTTTCCAATTTGGATGCCTTTTATGTATAGTTCTTGCCTCAGTGCTCAAGCAAGTACTGATAAGACTATGTTAAATAGAAGGGGTGATCTTAGAAGGAAAGATTTTAGAATTTCACCATTGTAAATGATGTTAGCTGTGGGTTTTCATATATACTCTTTATCATGTTGAGAACGTTTCCTACTATTCTGATCTTTTGCAGTGTTTTTATCAGAAAGAGTGCTGTATTTTGTCAAATGTTTTTTCTTCATCTTTATATATGATCATGTGATTTTTTCCTTCAATTTGTTTATATGGTGTATTACATTAATTGATTTTCTTATGTTGAACCATCCTTTCATACCAGGAATGAATCCCACTTGGCCATGGTTAATAATTCATTTAATGTGTTGTTGTATATAACATCAAAAACAAATTTTTGCATTTAAATTTTTTTATACCCCAAGTTATTTTTACCTTAATTTTTCTAAATTAATGTGTATTCTATATCTAATCTTTAAACTCATCACTGTATTCCATTTTACTATTAATGGAACCTGGCAATATATTGGGCTTCATTTTTGAAGAAGTTTTGGATCACAGAGAGGTTCAACAATGGCAGGGGAGGAATACTGGTGTGGGGTGTTATTGACAGGGGACACATTGTTGGCAGGGAGTTCTCCAGGGCATATATTCAGGGTACATAAAAATGTTTGGATATTTTCATAGTGGTTGCAATGAAAAACAACTGAGGGAGTGCTGATTTCCTAGCCAGGGGAGTTCTATCACAGTCCCTAAGGGAACAGCAACAATCCCCCCAGTGCAATGGCAAAGACCAAAAACGAAGGAAGGTTCAACAAGGAGCCCTTGATACTGATAACTATGCTTGTAAGCCTGTGCACCTGAAATAACAACTAGGCCTAGAGCAGCAGGGTGCCTAAGAGTTACCTCCTGAGAGCCTCTGTGTTGCTCAAATGTGGTCAGTCTCAAAGCCAAACTCAGCATGTAAATGTGTTGCCTTCCCCCCGGTGTGGGATATGACTCCCAGGGATGAGCCTCCCTGTTGCTGAGGGATTACTACCAAGTACCAGCTGATGATGTAACTAGAAAATGACCTTGAATAAAAGAGTCAACTCAGACCAGCAGAATATCTCAGTCTACATATAATACCAGGAGTTAAAAATGTTTTTGACCCATATAAAAGGGGGAAATAGAAAGAAGAAATGAGTTTATATGGCTATGAGTCTCCAAAAAGTGCCAGGAGATTATCAGAGGGGTTGCCCTTATGCACACCTGTATATATAACCCCAGGTATTGGTTCTGCTGAGGGCTACAGAAACCCACAGGTTCTATGGTCATGGCAGATGGAGTTCAGTGCCATGTCAGTTGACCCTACTTTGGAGTTTGTGTTTCTGTCTGATGGAGCTGGACTCAGATGTGATCTTTGTCCACAAGCCTCTCCTATTACTTTTACTGGAACTGTAGTTGGTGCTGGGGTTTAATATATACCCAGAGAACTGAATCTCTGGACTGACCATGTGATAGGCAGGCACTGAGCCTCAATGGACTTGCAGCTTCTACACTCTGGTTTATTGGACTTACCCCACTCAGCTAACATGGAGGTGAAGAAGGTCAACCACCACACCAGGGAGCCAAGAGTGCCTACAATTGAAAGCAGGAGAATTGCATCCAGCATCCATGTGGAATCTACGCCCCCTCTTGATATAGATGTGGAGTGGACACAACCATTCTGAGGTCCACAGGATGGAGGATTAGTAAGTATTTTGTTGAGGATTTTCGTGTCTAGGTTCGTTAGAGCAATTGGTCTGTAATTTTCCTTTCTTGTGGTGTCTTTGTTTGGCTTTGTTACTAGAGTAATGTTGGCATTGTAGAATGAGTTAGGCAGTATTACTTCTGTTTCAATTTTTTGGAAGAGTTTAAGCAAGACTGGTGTTAGTTTTTTCCCCGAATGTTTGATAGAATTCACCTGTGAAGCCATCTAGCTCAGGTCTTCATAGTTGGGAGGTTTTTAATGACTGATTCTATCTCTTTATTTGCGATTTGTTTGTTGAGATCATCAATTTCTTTTTTCATCAATGTAGGCTTCTTATGTATTTCTAGGAATTCGTCCATTTCCTCTAAATTGTCCTTCTTGTTGGCATATAGTTTTTCTAAGTATCCTCTTATGATATCTATGAAGTCTTGCTTCCTGTGGGGTCAGTGGTGATATCTCCTTTCTCATTTCTTATTTTGGGTATTTCAATCTTCTCTCTTTCTTTCTTTGTTCATCTAGCTAAGGAATTTTCAATTTTATTGATCTTCCTAAAGAACCAGCTCTTGGTTTTGTTTAGTTTTTCAAGTGCTTTCTTATTTTCTATTTCATTTAGTTTTGCTCTGATCTTTGTTCTTTCTTTCTTTCTTTCTTTCTTTCTTTCTTTCTTTCTTTCTTTCTTTCTTTCTTTCTTTCTTTCTTTCTTTCTTTCTTTCTTTCTTTCTTTCTTCTTCCTCTGCATTTATTTTGTTGTTTTTTTACTAATTCCTCCAAGTGTGCAGTTAGGTCTTCAATTTTAGTTCTTTCTTCTTTTTTGATGTTTGAATTTATAGCTATAAATTTCCTTCTCAGTACTGCTTTCACTGCATCCCATAAGTTTTGATATGTTTTGTTATCATTTTCATTAGTTTCAAGGTAGTTATTAATTTCTTTTGAGATTTCCTCCTTGACCCACTGTTTTTCTAAGAGTGTGCTATTTAACTTTCATATCTTGTTGCCAAATCTGGGTCTCTGGCCCTTGCAGATTTCCAGCTTCATTTTAATGTGGTCAGAGAAGTTATTTTGTATGATTTCAATCTTTCTGAATTAATTGAGACTTTTTCTGTGGCCTAGCATGTGTTCTGTCTTGGAGAATGATCCATGTGCCCTTGAGAAGAATGTATATCCTGCTCTATTTGGGTGTAATGTTTTGTATATGTCTATTAGGTCCAGATCCTCTAATATGTTGTTCAAAGTTTTTGTTTCTTTCTTGATTCTCTTTTGAGATGTTCTGTCCATAGTTGATACTGTGGTATTAAAGTCCACCACTATAATCATAGAGGTATTTATTCCTTCACTAAGTTTTTCCAGTGTTTGCCTCATGTAGTTGGAGGCAACTTTCTTAGGAGCATAAATGTTAATAATTGTGCTTTCTTCTTGAAAGATTATCCCTTTCACTAATATGTAGTGTCAATATTTGTCTCTCACAATTGTTTTGCATTTAAAGTCTATTTTGCCCTATATTAATATAGCTACCCCTACCCTTTTT
Source organism: Dasypus novemcinctus (assembly GCF_030445035.2). Classification (NCBI taxonomy): domain Eukaryota; kingdom Metazoa; phylum Chordata; class Mammalia; order Cingulata; family Dasypodidae; genus Dasypus; species Dasypus novemcinctus. The sequence goes on from NW_026688149.1 coordinate 109,996, forward strand.
TGGTTATTGTTTGCTTTTAAGATTGTTTTCCAGCCATTCACTTTCAACCTCGTTGAATCCCTGGGTCTAAGATGTGTTTCTTGTAGACAGAATATAGTTGTCTCATATTTCCTTATCCAATCTTCAAGTCTGACTCTCTTTACAGGTGAGTTTAATCCATTGACATTCAGTATTTTTACTTTCAAGGAATTACTTATATTAGCCATATTTTCTTTGGATTTTTGTCATATGTTGATTTTTTTTCTCTTTTTGTCATTTTAGTTGCTTTTATGCTCTCCTCCAATGCTGTCTCTCTTGTTTTTTTTTCTTTCTTACTGCAGAACTCCCTTTAGTATTTCTTGAAGTGCATGATTCTTGTTGGCATACTCTCCTGTTTATCTGTAAATATTTTGAACTCTCCATCATTTTTTAATGCTAGTTTAGCTGGGTGGAGTATTCTTGGTTGGAAATTTTTTTCTTTTAGTGCCTTGGCTATGTCATAACACTGCCTTCTTGCCTCTATGGTTTGAGATGAGCAATTAGCACTTAATCTTATGGAGCCTCATTTGTATGTGATGATTCCCTTTTATCTTGCTGCTTTTAATATTTTTTTCTTTCTCTTGAGCATTGGATAATTTGACAAGTATATGTCTTTGCATAGGCCTTTTCAGATTTATGCTGTGTCAGGTGCATTGCTTCCTGGACATGTACATCCATCTTTCTCAATAGGTTTGGGATGTTTTCCATCATTATTTCCTCCAACACTCCTTCTGTCCTCTTTCTCTTCTCTTTTCCTTCTGGGATGCCTATAATGCATATTTTTGCACATGTTGCATTGTCATTCAGGTCCCTAAGTCCCTGCTGGATTTTTTCTATCTATTTATCAATCAAATCTAATATCTATTCAATTTCAGATGTACTGTCTTCCACATCACTAATTATTTCCTCTGCCTCTTTGAGTCTGCTTATATTTGCTGAGAGTTTAATTTTCATTTCTTGAATTGTGCTGTTCATCACCATCATATCTATTATCTTTTTGTGTATGATTGCAATTTCTTCTCTGTTCTCTCCAAGTGTTTTCTTCATATTCTTCATCTCTTCCTTCATTTCAGCAAATTGGTCCCTAATATATGTTTTGAGAGCTTTAATTACTTGTTTGATGTTCTGCTCCTCTTCCTGGTTTTAGTTTGGTCATTGGATTGGGGCATGTTTTCCTTATTATTAGTTTGGTTTGTAGTTTTTTGTTGCTGTCTTGTCATCATTTTATCTTGACAGATTTAATCAGTTGCTTATCATCTTTGATATCATCATCATCCAGTTTGGGGTTTAATTAGTTGTTTTTGCATGCATGTTAAGTCTTCTCTTTGTCACTTTGTTCTTCTTATTCTATTTCCTTGTTGGCTAAGTTCACTTGAAGGGAAATATTAGGGCAAGAGAAAGCAAAAGGAGTAAGAAAAGAAAATGAATAATAGTAGTATTGATAGTAAATATTAAGAGGAACCATGTGAGATCTAAGAGAATGGATATTAGACTCATGTAAGCACTGTAGAGTTATAGCAGTAAGAAAAGTAGAGTATCTATAAGGAGACAGTAAACTGAATATGGGGAGGAATATAGTGTGAATTAAAAGGCCAGTGAGTTCAGGAGAGAGGGAAAGAGAAAAGAAAGGACAATAATATGAAGAGTTAATATAAGACAGAAACAGAACAAAGGTATTAGAAATAAAAAGTCAGAAAAATTAAGGGCCAAAGAGAAGTGTAATGTAATAGAAACAATGAATGATGGAAGATAGAAAGATGTAGAGGACAGGGGATAGTTTTGGTGTCCAAATCAATACACACAGAAAGGAAGAAATGGAGGATGAGGAAATATAGCAAATGTGAAATGCTCCCCACAGCACCTAATATAAAAAGAAATAAAAAAGAAGAGAAAGAAAGGAAGGAAAAAAGGACAAAAAGGGGAGGGAAACAAGCAAGAAAGAGAAAAAGAGAAAGAGAAAGAAAAAGAAAGAGAAAAGGGTCTTGGGGGGTATAAACCAACAAAATACCAGACAAAGTTTCAAGTAAGAAATTCTTTTTGCAGTTAAATATAATGCTTAGGAATCTGACATTCCCCCTTTCTCCCTTCCCCACTTCCCTCTCTCCCAGGGCAGCAGAAAAGCTGCCTGAGAGGTCTGGTAGGAGATTCAAGTGGGTCCTTGTTGAACCAGCTCAGCACAGAAAATAATGACTTTTAATTTCCAGAGAGAGAGCACCCATATCTCACAAGGAACCCCAAGTATGCTATTGGAAGCTTGGAAAGCACCTCCTATGGACCATCGCCCTTAGGTGTTTTATAGGAGAGCTAGTTTATTTTCTGACTCTACCTTCTCCCAGACCAAGATCCTATCCCATGATGTTTAGGTAAATTGGGCTTTATCAGCAGATTCACCTCTCCTTTCTTCCCAGGCTCTCCCCAGGTAAGCTGGTATGCTCCTCCAAGCTAAAAAAAAAAAAGAGGGAGTAGAGACCAAAAAATTGAACCTGCACTTGTTTGGTCCTTCTGCACCTCCCACCAAATTCCCTCCCACTCACAGAGTCAGTCCAAAACCGGAGGGCTAGGGTAATCCCAGACCTCTGGGAGCACTGGATTCAGGAAAGGGAAGTCCAGGATATTGCAGACTCAGGGTATGTAGATCTGTGGAATGTAGGCTATAGGGGCTTAGGGGACATGGATCTGGGGACCATGCATCTGGGGATAACAGGGCTTGGGGATGCCACTGCACAACCTACAGTTTTCAGGGAACATTGCGGCCCCAGCCCTAGGGGCAAGGGTCCTGCCTCCCCACAAGTGCCAACCTCTGTGCTAGTAACCCACAATTCTACCTTTAGCAAGCACTACTTCTGTCACAGTTTCTCCAAATTGATGTCCATATACCTCCTGCCTTGCAAACCCCCCAAACAGCCCACTCCAGCAAGATTCCAACTCTACTTGGTGCTTCTTTGCAGGAGAGATTGTGAGGTGCACTCACTCAGGCACCATCTTGCCCCACCTCTCAATGGAATAGTAATCCTTAAAAGGGAATGTAGTCCTGATCCATGCAACAATGTGGATGAGCCTTGTAGAAATTATGTTGAGTGAAATATGCTAGACAGAAAAGGGCAACTATTGTATGATCTCACTAATTTTAAACACCTAGAATAAGCAACTTCATAGAATCAGAATATAAACTATAGGTTATTGGGAGGCAGAGTGTGTATAGAGAATTAAAAGTTAAGGCTTAACATGTAGAGGGTTCCTACTTGGAATGATGAAAATGTTTTGATAATGGATAATATTTATGGTAGCACAACATTATGAATGCAATTAACAGCACTGAAATATAATCTGAATAAGACTAAAGGGTAAATATTAGATTATATATGATAACACAGAAACGTTTTTAAAAAATCCATGCAACTACACTACACAGTGAACCCTAAGTTAAATCGTGGGCCATTATTGATATCACAATTACAAAATTGTGCTATCATCAATTGTAAAAAATATCCTACACCAATGCAAATTGTTTTTGGTTGGGTGGTATATGGGAAATCTGTATTTTATACATGATTATTCTGTAAACATAAAACTTATCAATATATTAATAGAAAAAAAACTTAGTAAGAAAAGAGAATGAAGACAAAATACCAATGTCGGGAATAAAATAAGAGTTTTTACAGACAGAATCTCTTTGACAGAACATTTTCTCAAAAACGAATGTAATGAAGACAACTGACACATTTATCTGCTAATGATAAAATTTGTGTTTCAAGTGAAAATTCGAACTTGAGAATGTTTTGGTCCCTCACGTAACTTGACATCTTCACAAAGATCCTTCTGATTGAATATGTTATATTAATAATGTGATTTATTTAGGTATTTTAGAATTAAATATGTCATATTGGGTGATTTCTCTCCACTACGAACTCATATTTTCCAGTAAAGAGTGCATTGTGCCAAAGAGCTCCAGTCACCCAAGCCAGGGCCCTCACAGTGACCCGCCCGTCCAGGGTTCAGCAGGAAGCGGCACACCCCAGGCCGTGCCGATGGGCAGCAGGGGGAGCCCGGGCGGAGCCCACGTGCTGCTCCCACACGGGGGCCGGGCGGCCGCTGCGCAGCCACAGAGCCCAGGCTCCCGGAGGTGCTGCAGGTGGTTCTTACTGTTGCCATCGCCTCCACAGGGTCCGCCGTGTCTCACCAGCCGTTGAGGTGGGAAGGGAGCTGGCGTACCTAGGGGCTCTGCGCTGGGATTCTCGGCTCGCTGCTGGCGTGGAGTCGGCTGTCCTGGACCCATTGGGGCGGTGGGGCCGAGGCTGGCCTGGAGGTGGACAGGCCCCGGGGTCGCTGCCGTCAGGGATGTGGACTGATGGTCCCACCTGCGTCCACCTGCCGCCGCTACCCCAGGTGGCTGACGTCGATGGGTTTACCGCAGCTCCGCTGTGCACCAGGAGCTGTAGGCCAGGACCCCGCCGTCTGGCCCATTTTGTAATTGTTTCCGTGATTGTCCCAGTTTCCCAGTCACTGTCGATGCATCCTGAAGACCTCGGAGCCAGGCTCTGAAGTAACACAGCCACATTTTGGGGAACTTTATTTTCTCCCAACATGACACACTTTACTGAAACTCTTGTGAGGGTTGTAGAGTAAGTGGTGGGTAATTGTAGTCTGCTTCTGGGTGACTGAATACACGTTGTAGAGAGAAAAGTCCTTGGACTCTGCAGTGGTGAAGTCGTGCTCCCTGGTTTCCCGGGGCACACTGTCCTAAGGTCCAGCCCGTCTCTCCCTCGGGTGGTCCCGTAAAGGCTGACCCCAGGCAAGCCGAGAAGAGGAAGGCACCGCCACCCTGGCTTTGGGCGTTGGGAGGAAAGGAGCACAGAGCTTCTCTCAAACGATGGAAGTGTCCACGTGGTGCAGGGGGCTCGAGGCAGTGGAGCTGGAGTCAGAGGACTGGGGGAGCAGGGCCTCGTGGAGCTGGTGCTCTCGGGACTCTGGCAGTTTGGCTTGGGGAAATATTTTTAAAAGTGTTATTGCATTAAAATATAAAGATTTTAGTATTTTAAGAAAGCTAGTATTATAATGTATCAGTTTTAATTTATAATATGGTAATTTTCAATATAGATAAATGCCAAATAAACATAAGTTCTTCAAGGTTTTCAATAATTTTTAGAATACAAAATGTCAAACTACAATAAAATGATAACAGATGGTTTGTATAAATTATATTAATTTGTCTTCAATATTCCACAGAATCTAAGACAGTATAGATTTTTAAGTATTTTGCCTACTCAAACCCTCTTTTCACTGCTATGTTTCCATGAAAATAATAGTACAAAGGCTTTATCAGATGCCTGGGCATCATTTTTCCTTCTACTCATCTTAACATAGCACATCAGCCCAGTTTATCTATGTATTAATATTTTGTTACACTCTGAATTATCCTTGCCATATCAGGGAGACTTTCTAGCCATTATCAAGGTATGCATTCTTTCCTGAAACACATGTACAGAGAAAGAGGGCATGCAGTGATGATGAAAGCCAGGAAAGATCTGCTGAACTCTAGCTGCGGGTTCACTGTTCTGGTGAAGCCAATCCTTCCCCACAGAGAGCAAAGGGGGGTTTCTGCTCCCGTCGAGTCTACTTATTATCTCTATCCAACCACTTTCCTTCCCTCCTGAATTTAATAAATGTGTTGATATCCTTTGAAGTTATGTGGAAGCTTCTATTTTTGAGCCTTCATATCCAAAACTTCTTAGAGCTACTTAGACCATCCCATGTTCTGACACTCATCTGATTACCAGCTATTAATAAGAATTTTCAGAGTAGTGACAAACAGGGCTTCTTCCTCAGAATTGTTTCTTGGGTGGTACCTCACATTCTAAGGAGAACCTAACATGATTAATTGCATCCCATATGCAAGGATCTCTTCAAAACACTTTTGTGAAGAGTTTTTTTTTTTTGCCACATCCTCTTTCTCTTTACTTGCTTTCCTTTTAAATTCAATTCTAAAAGGTATCTCATTTCCTTCAATTTTGTAACTACTAGTCAATTATTCATTGTTTTTGCTATTGTTATTTTTTAACAGTATATGATTTTCCTTCATGACATAATGCTAGTCCAAAACCATAAAAAGTATAATTTTATTCAGGTTGCTTATGCATTTTATGGACATACTACCAAGAAAATAAATTATATTTATAATCAGACATAAATTGAACATGTATTGAATTGCAGTAACATGTCATATTTTGAATAATTCACCTTTGTTTTTAAACAAAAATTGTTTGCTAAATTTATGCTAATAAGCACTATTACAAATTTAACTAATCTCAGGGGTATAACCAAAGAATCCTTAAAGTGAGGAAATCTGTCCTCTCTGGAGGTTGAAATCACTGGTTTGACAGTGTCCCTAAGAGGTATGATCCGTGTGTGTCCTTCATAAAGTGTTACCTTGTTTCTGAAGAATCTAGAAGCAGAAATGTTCCTATAATTAAGGATAAATGTGAATTTCTGAGTAGTGGCTCCATGAATTTTACTCAGTGATAAAAGAGGAAGTATCACAAATTTAGTTTTCTGTTTAAGGTTTGCTGAATAGGTACACATGTTACAGAAGATAAACTTGTTTCCTCATAACTTTTTATGTTTTAATCCATGTGCTTCTTCAAAATCGGTAATGAAAACTTAATTGAAATACATGTGATATGTCTCAAATCATTAAAATACTTAATTATTTCTGCCCAGTATTAAAATAGATTATAATAGAGCTTCTGTTCTTCCTGATCCTAGTGTTTATTATAGGACATTAAACTTAAAATGGTATCTGTTGATATATAAGTGATATATAAGGTATATTCAAAAGATTGGAAATATAATAATATAAAAAATACTTGAATATTGTACTAGTGTAAGTACTATGAATGAAATATTGCATAAGCTAGATTGTAAAGGATAGCTTAGAAATTTAGAGGTGACAGTGATTTGCCATGGCTTTTCATAGAACTCAATCCTCCTAAAGAAAAATAATCCTTCAAACATCAATGAATAGATCAAGACATCCAAAGATTTTACAATAAGGTGAGTCAGCCATAGCTGTATAAGGTTTAAATAAATGGGTTGATAGGGGAGCTCTTTTACAGAACATATCCAAGATGATCATTTGCTCATAAAGAAAATAAGAATCTAATCACTTAATATATCCATGCAGGGTTTCAAAAGACATTTTGCAGTAATATAAATGTAACTCCGTAACTGGTAGGCTTATAGGTCTTGGTTTTAACTCATGTAATGAAATAAAATTCTGTCTTTAATCAAAACATGTCTTCAGTTTTTAACCATCCTCTTATCATTTCATATTTCAATTACAGGGAGATTGTAATATATTAGAAGACATGGACAACCTCACCATCTTCACGGAATTCCTACTCATGGATGTGTCAGCCTCCCAGGAGATCCAAATCCTGCAAGGTCTGCTTTTCTTAGTGACTGATCTGGGAGCCCTGGCTGGGAATCTTCTCACTGCCACTGTCATTGTAACTGACCCACATCTTCACTCACCAATGTATTTCTTTATAGGCAATTTATCCTCCATAGATCTTTGCTGCATTTCAGTTATTGTTCCTAAATTGATTGTGAATTCTTTGACAGGCAGTAAATTGATTTCTCTCCAAAAATGTGCCGCTCAGATTTTCCTGTTCATCTTCTTTATATCCACAGAGCTGGCCTTCCTTATGGTGGTGTCCTATGATTGCTGCATTGCCATCTGCCACCCTCTGCACTATGGGCTCACTATTGCCCCACACATTTGCACACAGGCAGCCTGTGGTTCATGGCAAGTGGGCTGATAAATTCTGCTTTCCACACAGGCACCATGTTCAGACTTCCTTTCACAAAGTCCAATATGATCCAGCAATATTTCTGTGATATGCCTCAAATTTTGAGGATTTCATCTTCAGAAGTTTGGTTTTCTGAGTCTGTAGCCTTAGCTATCAGTACTTTTATTATATTGTTATTATCTGCTTTTTTGTTTAAGTCATATATTGATCTTTTCAATGGTGCTCAGGATGCAGTATGTGGAAACCCATAACAAAGCCTTATCCACCTGTAAACCACAGTGGGCAATTCTCATCTGGTTCATAATTTCTGGGTTGATTGCTGTATTTGGTCCCAGTACAAGTGAAGCATCTTTTAATAATCTTCTCATGGCCATGTCCTACATCATGGTGCCCCTATTAATAAATCCCATTATTTATATCCTATGGAGCAGAGAGATTAACATATCTATAGGTAGAATGTTTCACAAGTATTTTGAGTTTCCAAGTGAAAATTTCTTGGATAAAAAATTCTGAAAGGTATTTGAATGATGTTTAGTTATAATTTGTATGTTTTTAAAGTTGAATCTATCCATGTAAAATATCTCAATTCTTTTTCCTGTGTGTTTGTGTGGGAGGAAGGGTGCCCGGCTTGCCACAGTAGCAAACAGTGCGGCAAGAGGTGATACCGCCTCTGCCCACTGGGCCTAGATAAGGTGACTACGCCTGACTGGGCCTTTGCTGCTAGCGGCTGGCCGGCGCTGCCCTCCCCCTTTCTATCTCCCGCCTAGCCCAACATCCGGCCAGCTCTCACTCCCCCTTTCCCCTCCCCTATTCCAAACCTCTCAGCCAGCCCTCGCTATCTTTTCCGCCAGTCCCGCCCATGTTGCCGGCGTACAGTCTGCCCTCTTCCCTGGTGACTGCTTACCTCGGGGCTGTCCATCAGCTTCAGCCTGTCCACTGCTACCCTGTAGCCAGCCCTCCCTATATCTTACTCCTCCCTCTACCCAACCCTATATAACCAAGTGTACTTCCGTAATAAAGCAGACCTGTTCTTGCGCTCAAGCGGTCTCTGTGGTTTTTCCCCAACCGCGCGTCCCCCACGCCTGGAGAACCGGTGCTCCCTCTTGGGGCACCCCCCGCCGGTGGTTTGGCAGGAGCAAGCCCCCCCCGACTCTTGGGCCTGAGCAAGGACGAGACCCTCATGCTCAGCCACAAGTGGCGCCCAACGTGGAAGCTCCTCCCCTGGCCCCTCTCTGCTGCTGCTGCTGCTGTGAATCAGACGGCCCATCCTCGTTCTCCAGGTAGGGACCCCCCGCCGTCGTCCCACTCCTATCCCGACACGGGCACCTCTTTATCAACGCGTCAGGCGCCACAAGTCAGGGCCCTCGCTGCCCTGCTCGATACCAATGGAGTCCGCGTTTCCCTGCGGCAGCTCCAAAAATACTGGGACCTCTTGCTCCCTTTTAATCCGTGGCTCGCCACATGTCAACTCTGGTAGACCGGACACCCATGAACCCCAGCCAGCTTTTCCCCTGTCTCCTTCTCTCACCACTCTGCGTGTTGCTCCTGGCTCTCCTCTTCGGCAGTTCCCGCCCTCTATTCACTTTCGTCCTTTTCCTCGCGTTCCTATTCGCTATCCCCCTCCCCTTTCTACTCTTCTAAATGGGAGTCTCTTTCTCCAGCCAGCAGGCCCCGCAAGTTCGGGCGCTTGCTGGCCTACTAGCCTGCCACCAATGTAAAGTTTCGGGCAGCAGCTCCAGGCTTACTAGGATCTACTAGTCCCCTTCAACCCCTGGCTTTCACTGCCAATCTCTCGGACCCTGATACCTATCTGAAATTGGCCCCGCCTATCAACAAGGCCTGCCACAAGCCCAAAAATCCACACAAGCTTATAAGGCAATCAACTCTGTTCCAACAAACGCCCACCCACCCTTTTCACAACTCCTCAGGCTCCCTACTATCTACATGGCAATGTAGCTATGAGAGAAAAACGTGGCAACATTTATGTCCTGTTTTATTTCCATGCTAATTCTAATTGGACTTTTTTAACCAAAATATTAAAATTAGTACAAAATTTTTATCAAGGTTTAAAAAGGAATTTTCAGAAACTCGTAGCCATATAAACTCATTTCTCCTTTCCATTTCCCCCAAAGATGTACTTACCAAATCCAATGGATGTGTCATGATGATGGGAACGAGTGTTGTTGGGGGTGGGGGAGAGGGGGGGTGGGGGGGTGGGGTTGAATGGGACCTCACATATATATTTTTAATGTAATATTATTGCAAAGTCAATAAAAAATAAAAAAATTAAAGAAAAAAAATAAAAAGGAATTTTCAGTTTTAAATCAATAGTTTACTCTTGAACTTCAAGTCTCAGTATAGTCTTACAGTAATTATCCAAAAATGTGTGCTAATGGTCTGCCTAACTGCTGCTCGGGTTATTTTAGCTGATTGCTGATAACTGATAGGAATGTTTCCGAGCACAGGCTTTCGTGTTGCAGGCAGCATGGATTCCAGAGAAAATCTTGAAAGGTACAATCTAAAATGTGCTATATAACAGAGGATTTAAAAGCAGCTATACTAAGAAACTAAGAATTATGAGTTAATTGTAAACTGTATGTTTCTGTTACTGTGTCGTGATTATTCTGTGTTTGTCTGTTCGTTCAATGTCAGTGTATATTTTGATACCTCCGGATGGTAAATATAAATTAATAAAAATTTATAAAAGAGCTCTATACAAATGGCATAGCCCGCCTCAAAAGCTCCATTTCCCATTTAGAAAACTCCCTAAACTCATTATCCGAAGTCCTCCAAAATCGCAGAGGCTTAGACCTCCTCCTCCTTAAAGAAGGGGGACTTTGCGCAGCCCTAGGAGAAGAATGCTGCTTCTATGCTAACCACTCTGGCCTCATTCGAGATAACCTCGCACAAGTTAGGGAGGGCCTCCACAAGAGAAAGCAGGAACGTGAAGCCGGATGGTCTTTCTCTTGGGGGCTGCCCAATGGAATCCTTTCTTACTTTCTCCCCTTTCTAGGCCTGCTCCTCACCCTTGTCCTCCTATTAGCCCTAGGACTCTGGATCATCAGGCGGATTGTCCGGCTTGTCAAAAATCAAGTTAACTCTGTCCTTAGTAAGCCCATCCAGGTCCGGTACCAGCGAATCCGCACCACCGACGAAGACGCACCAGGAGTCTCCATTAATCACCGTCCTCCCCAAATGGCCAGCCGCCTCTCAACGCACCCAAGCCCCAGCTCCCCTGCCCCTTCCCCTTCTCACCGCCCATCCTAACCCCTTACCCTTACCCTTTCCCCTCCCCCACCCTGTTTACCTAAGGCCGCCAACATTCCATCGAGGCGCTGGACTGGTTAGCCAATGACGGGCAATGGGATCGGCCCGCCAGTCAACCTAAGGCAGGGACACGGTCTTTTGCTGCCACGCTTCCCCATGACGGGTAAGACTGGCCACCTGTGTGGCACGGGCATTGCCCGGCTGGGCGCAATCCCGACCTAAGACAGGCACAGTCCCCCTCCCTCCTCAAATCAAGCTTTTCGGAGGAGCTTAATAAAAACAAAGGGGGACTATAGGGAGTGAGGGTTCAACAGTGAGCCCCTGATACTAATGACTATGCTTGTGAGCTGATAAACCCAAAATAAGAACAAGGCCTAGAGCAACTTTGTGCCTGGGAATTTCCTTCTGTCAGCCTTCATGTTACTCAAATGTGGCCACTCTCGAAGCCAAACTCAGCATGTAAATGCAATGCCTTCCCCCCAGCATGGGACATGACACCCGGGGATGAGCCTCCCTGGCAACGAGGGACCACTATCAACTACCAACTGATGATGCAACTGGAAAATGACCTTATACGGAAGGTTCAATGCGGATCAGCAGAATATCCATGTCTACATAAAATACCATGACTTTAAAATGCTGTTTGACCTAAAGTAAGGGGGAAATGGAAAGGAGAAATGAGTTTATATGGCTACGAGTTTCTAAAAAAAGTCTGGAGGCTGGCAGAAGGTTTGCCCTCATGCACAACTGAGCAGAGTCAGAGAGACAGATAAAGCAGATACAACCCCCAGATATTGGTTCCTTTGAGGGCTAAAGAGACCCATGGGAGTTATGGTCATGGCCGATGGGGTTAACTACCAGGGCAGATGGCCCCTCTTTGGAAATGGTGTTTATGTGTGATGAATCTGGACTCAGATGGGATCTCCCTTCATAAGACTTTCATGCTAATGTGCTGGAGGTGCAGTTAATGTTGGGGTTTAAGATATATTTAGGGGATTTGAATCTCTGGACTGACAATGTGATAGCCAGATCCTGAGCCTCAACAGACTCCAGCACCTACAATCTGATTTATTGGACTTACCACACTCAGCTAAGATGGAGTTGAAGAAGGACAACCACCACACCATGGAGCCTAGAGTGATTACAACTGAAAATGGGAGGATTGCATCCAGCATCCAGGTGGAATCTGAGCCTCCTCTTGACATAGAGGTGCAATGGACACAACCAATCCAATGTCCACATAGAAGAGGTGGCATTGGATTGGGAAAAGTGGACATAATGGACAAAGGGTATGGGGAAAGGCAGGAAGAGATGGGAGGTGGAGGCGTCTTCGGGACATGGAGCTGCCCTGGATGGTGCTTCAGAGGTAATCACCGGACATTGTAAATCCTCACAGGGCCCACTTGATGGAATGGAGGAGAGTATGGGCCATGATGTGGACCAGTGTGTATGAGGTGCAGAGGTGCCCAAAGATGTACTTGCCAAGTCCAGTGGATGTGTCGTGATGGTGGGGACGAGTGTTGTTGGGGGGGGAGAGGGGGGGGTGGGGGGGTGGGGTTGAATGGGACCTCACATGTATATTTTTAATGTAATATTATTACAAAGTCAATAAAAAATAAAAAAATTAAAAAAAAAAAAACAAACAAAAAAAAAAACAAAGGGGGAAATGTGGGAGGAAGGGTGCCCGGCTTGCCACAGTAGCAAACAGTGCAGCAAGAAGTGATACCGCCTCTGCCCACTGGGCCTAGATAAGGTGACTACACCTGACTGGGCCTTTGCTGCTAGCGGCTGGCCGGCGCTGCCCTCCCCCTTTCTATCTCCCGCCTAGCCCAACATCCGGCCAGCTCTCACTCCCCCTTTCCCCTCCCCTATTCCAAACCTCTCAGCCAGCCCTCGCTATCTTTTCCGCCAGTCCCGCCCATGTTGCCGGCGTACAGTCTGCCCTCTTCCCCGGTGACTGCTTACCTCGGGGCTGTCCATCAGCTTCAGCCTGTCCACTGCTACCCCGTAGCCAGCCCTCCCTATATCTTACTCCTCCCTCTACCCAACCCTATATAACCAAGTGTACTTCCGTAATAAAGCAGACCTGTTCTTGCGCTCAAGCGGTCTCCATGGTTTTTCCCCAACCACGCGTCCCCCACGCCTGGAGAACCGGTGCTCCCTCTTGGGGCACCCCCCGCCGGTGGTTTGGCAGGAGCAAGCCCCCCCCGACTCTTGGGCCTGAGCAAGGACGACACCCTCACGCTCAGCCACATGTTTGTATGTGTGTATATATATATATATATATGTACATATATGAACATGTGTGATAGTTAGTTATATATCCCTATGCCCTAGTTTTTCAATTCAATAATTTTTGTCATTTATGCATTCTTTGATAAAATATTTTGCATATTGTCAAAATGTTTTGGAAAGTGCTTAGGATGATTTTGACCTAAAGTCAACAATAAGATCACTTGGAGACCACCATGCCTTTTATGACATCACTTTAACAATGGCCTTTAACTTTAAAAGAACTTCAAGGGAATGGGTACTGCCTCAAGGGAAGAAAATATGGAATATTATGGGGTAGTGCAACCTACTTTTTAAAGCATAGTCTTTGCATTCATTCTATTGTCTTGACTGAGAAAGAAAGTTATTAGAACTAAGACATTTCTTACTGATAGAGACAAGATAAGATAAGGATATATCACTTAGATTGTGTTAAAGTTAGACTCCAAGAAGAGTTGCATCCACCATTGAAAAGTGGATTGTAAAAATGTGGTTCTCAACAGAGAATATTGTTGAGATGTTGGTCTGTCCATGAAGCTAGTGATGAAAAGATAGAAGTCATGCTCAATTCATTCATGCTTTTTGCTTGATGAAGAATAAGGAATCAGTAATTAAACAGTGGAGTGAGATGAAGAAATATATAATATCAGATTTTCACTGCACAACCTCAGTTATTGCTTACACAGTGAGATAAAATTTTTTGGTGGAATAAGGAAAACTCATTTTCTCAAGATGGATATATTTATATTTTATTAATCCCATAACCTGAGTGAGCATTGTGATTCCTAAAGAATATGTAATCTTATTTATCGCTTATAATTGCATCCTGTGAATTCTATAAAGGCTATATTTTTATATTAGATTCCACAACTAGAAAATACTTTTAGCATTTAGGAAGTTATACCCATTTAACTTCAGCTTTCACCCTTCATTTGGTAACATGGACACACTAGGTTCATTATGGCTCAGTTTCTGTTGTTCAACAGAGTACCATATAGAGCATGAATATCAGGAGCCTCATGCTCATGCCATCCCAAACTAATAATCCTAGAACAGTCAGAAATGTGTTCATATTCCTCTAATATCTGAAATATATCCAGATATTTTAATATTTCAAAAATTGAGGAACATATCACATTTCTTTGAAAATAATTTCTTCCAACCTGGTCATCAGTACTGCTCTTCTCTGGGAGAAGAAATCACTGCCCAATTTTAAGTTCAAGTACCCTCTAACAAAGGATAGGAGATATACTGCTGAGATCTCCAGAGCATTTAAACTTCACCCTCAGTCCTTATTTCCATTTCTTCCCACATTAGCATGCTATAATCATGGCTTCTGGTTTAGTTGATCTTTGTGTCCCAGAATATAAGCACTACCCCACTCATATTTGTCAGAGTAAGAAACACAAAATCCCCTTGTAAATTAATGGATTGCAAATAATGGGATTTTTAAATTTATTTTTTGTCTGAGAAATCTTTATCTACCATGGTAACTTGAAGAAGTTTTCATTTGTTAGTCTCTAAATTAATTATAGGTTTCACTTTCATGTTTTTCTTTTATCTGTGTGCTCTTGGGTGTGTAGGATGAAAAGTAGGTGTGAAACTTCATTTTATCCAATATGATTGTGCAACTATTCAAGCATAATTTACTCAAAAGTACATGTTATTGTCATTGAACTACCATACATGACCTCTGCCATATAGTAAGTGTCCCTGTAAGAGCAGCTCTGTAACCTTTTTTTTTTTTTGCATGTGAATCTGTTTTTACTGCACTGACAGCAGACCCATTTAAATTAAACAACAATTTTATAAGGGAAAATGATGGTGTCTTAAGTTACCAGCTGCCATGACAAGTACCACGCAGTGGTCTGTCTCAGCAATGGGAATTTACTGTCTGATGGTTTCAGGGTTTGGGGGTTGCTTCTCCCAGGTGTTTGTAGGTGCTGATGGTTGGCAATCCTTGTGGTTCCCTGGCTTTCTGGTCCCATGTCAATGTCCTCCCCTTTTTCTCCCCTGTTCAGCTGACTTCCTGCTTATGGATTGGTCCTGTGGCTTTCTCTCCTTTAAGTTCTCCAGTGACAGGATAAGCTCCATCCTGATTCAGTTGACCACACCTTAAATAAAAAAAGATATCATTGACAGGTCCTATTAACAATGGGTTCAGTCACATGAATGAATTAACATTAAGAACAAGTTTTTTTTTCCTGAGCAATGTAATTTAATCTGCCATATATACCTGAATTAAAAAATATATATATATACATATATATTTTCTTTATGTCTTGAAATTATTCAAGGTAAATCCATGGAAATGATTGATCTTAGGATATGGACTTTCAAAACTGGATTGTTTTCTTTTAAAAGCATAGTTAATGCTACATGGAATAAGACTTGGCTGAATGTGTTTTATTCATTGAATATTGGATATTGTTACTTTATTGGATAGAAATATTTAGAGGACTAAATACCCAATGATATATATACATTGCTCTTGGGTACCCATGTAAGAGGAGAATTTAAGTGATAGAGTTCTCAATTATTTTTGGTTTAACTGAGGGAAATTTGCACTTTTAATTGAACCAATATTGGTGAAATTAGAATAAATATATTTGAGAAATAAAGTGCAAATATATTTCAAATTTTTTCTTACAATAACCTCAGGAAATGGATAAAACAATTGTATTCAATCCCTTCGTTGCACCAGTTTTAAAACTCTGAATTTAAACTCTATTTGGCAGGGTGTACTGGCTAATATATTGTTAATGAGAAAGAAATATAATTTTCCAAAACAAATTTAGAGTCTAACTGATAATTATGAAAATAGTCTTAATGCAAAACAAACAAAAACAAAATTCTAAAGGTTTATCATCTTCCTTTTTTATTCCATAAATCTCCTTCTGGCTTATAAGTAAAAATCACTATCCCGAAATACAATAAATAGTTCTTAATTTTCACTATGATTCAAAAGATCTGATTGCTTTCTGAGTAGTGTGGTTGCTTTCTCTGCAATGTCCCTGTTAAGACACAGTTATAATGTTCCAAATCATTAAGTCCAAGCTTGCCCTCTTGTACTTTGGCCAATGTAATAAGAGCAGAACTAAGAGATGTGGATTTAAATCTAACATACTTGCACACCTTTAAAATATAGATTTATTCTGCCAGAAAGCCTGCAACATCTCCAATAGCCTAGGCATAGAATATAGATTGTGAGCATCAAAGACGTAGCCTAAACACAAGGGACAACTGTCACTACTGGAAAATAATCTTCATTGCTCTCAGCTCCAATACTTAAGCTTTTTGTTTAGTGCAACTTAATCTGGTTTTAGCTGACTGACACAATGTCAAATGATTTTCCAAGGAAATTGTTTCAACTTATACACACACTCCAGCAATGCATCAGTATTTCAGTGTTCCACATCCTCTCAGGCAACTGGTGTATCCATATTTATTTGTAGTTATACTTTTAAACAATTCCTTTAAAACTAATGGCACAGAACATACTGTTAATCCATAAAATAATATATATCTGTTTCTTCTTTTAAATCTCTTTCTGACAATACATATTACATTTATTTATATGTGGTTTCCTTTACTGCATTTGACTTATTCCAACCATTATATATGAAAAGTCTGAAAGATTTGTCATTTCTCTATTATATTTCTTTTTAATTTGATTCTTTTCTTCATATATATGCATACTTACATCTATATTTTATGGATATACATGCATACATAAATATTTATACATATATACATACATATCATTTTCATACATCCAATTTTTTTGAATTGGGGTACTTTTTAATTGACTTCATTTCCCTGGAAACGCATTTTTCACTGGTGTATGAGATGTGTAGATGTGTTCCATTTGTGTGTATATTCATAAACCTAATGGCCTGAAGCATGCTTTTCTTATGTAGGAGGACAGTGTTGTGATTATGGGTTTCTTGTGATTTGTGGTATACAGAAGGAATTTGTGACTGTTCAAATGTTATGAATGAACCAATAAACTGGGAGAATTGACTTGAGTTTAAGGGTGTAGAAATCACCTGAATTTCTTAAACATATCAAATGAGAAAGACTTGTACTCAGTCAAAAATGAAAATTAAATGTAAACAATTAGTATTCCTCCTCATTTGTTTTCCTTTAGGGCAATATCTGATGCTGTTTGGAACCAGTCACACATTCTCATGAGAGGATGAGATGTTTTTCTCTTAAAGGTATTTTTCCATTCATTCCACATCCCTACTTTTAGTCATTTCGATCACACTTCTTCCAGTCATTTCATTGTCTTTTGCAATTTGTCTTTCAAATTCCACATTTTAAGCATTTTTCACCAATTCTGTCCATTAAACTTTTCTTATTCATTAGAAAAGTATTTCATATCAGTCAGAAAAAAATAAAATTGATCCATTTCTAAAATCCCATTAACACACATACACACACACACCTTCTTAGAAGAGGTAGATAGAAAGCTGATAGGTGGATAGATGGTAAGAGAGAGGCAATAAACACCTTTCTCAAGAATATAGTATTGGTATTTGGCTTTATACTTTCATAATAGTTGGATTTTATCATTAGCAGGAGATTAAATTTTATTATTCTTAATATATGTAATCATTTTAAATTAGTAATACAGAAAATAATGGGGAAGTAAAAAAACAACACGTTTGAAACCCATAAATAAATATTAAAGGTCATTTCCCTGTGTACAGAAAGTTAGCAATATACAAATGCATAAGATTATTGAAATTAAATTATATATTAGATAATAACTGTATTTAAACAAATAGCCTTGTCTACCTGATTACTGTATTTCTTTATTCATTGCATGTTTTTCCAATATTGATTACATTGTCATATAATTTATTAAACAATGAGTACATAAATTTGGATAGGAGGGTTACTGTAAATGGATGATCATCTCTGCTTTAATCTAGAGGTTAACAATATTTTTATTCATATTACACTCCAGGAAAAGAGTAAGATTTTCTCAATTTTCTTATATAACTATCTCATACTTATTGTCTAATGACATTGTGCTTTAACACCAAACATTCAAATGACAAATTTGGAGATGTTTATTAGTTTTTCAAAGAAATGTACTTTAGATTTTTGTATTACTTGTGGATTATGAATACTATATCATTTTTCTGCTTAGTTTGTTTTATTTCTTTAAAATATTTTTATTTATAATTATTTTTCCATTAAAATAATAATATGGTAAATTCTTTAAAAAAGACTAAGTGAGGAGCATTACTTATGTAGTCTCTAAAATGTGTTACCATCAACTCTATTCATTTGCATTTATATGAAAACTTTTGGCAATTGTATATTTAGATTCTGGAGATACTGCCAAACTGTTTTCCACACAGGCTGCACCATTCTACATTCACATGAACAATGAAGCAGTGTTCCTATTTCTCCACATCCTTTCTAGCACTTGTAGTTGTCTTCCTTTTGAAAATAATGGCCATTCTATAAGTTGTGAAATGGTATCTCAGTATAGTTTGGAATTGCACTTCCCTAGTAGTTAGTGATGGTGAACATTTTGTGCATGTCCTGTTTGGTTACTTTTATTTCCTTTTTGGAAAAAATGTCTACTCAAGTATTTTTTCACTTAGTTGGTTTGCTGGTCCAATCGTCATTGGGTTGTATTATCTCTTTATATAACATGGATATCAAACCCTTGTGTGACATGTGGTTGACAAATATTTTCTCCCATGGAGTAGGCTGTCTTTGTATTTTCTTTACAAACTCTTTTGAAGTACAAACGTGTTTAGCTATGAGGAGGTTTCATTTATCTAATTTTTCTTTTGTTGCTCATGGTTTCGGTGTAAGGTTTAAGAAACTGCTACCTACCACAAGGTTTTGAAGATTTTCTTCTAGGAGTTTTATGGTTGTCACTTTTATACTTAGGTCCTTGACCCATTTTGAGTTAATTTTTTATGAAGTATGAGATAAGCTTCCTTCTTTTTTCTTTCTGGATATGAATATCCAGTTCTCCCAGCACCATTTATTGACTAGAACATTCTGGCCTAACTGGGTGGACTTAAAAGCCTTGTCAAAAATTCCTTGACCATAGATGTGAGGGTCAATTTCTGAGTTCTCAGTTTGGTTCCATTGGTCAATATGTCTATCTTTATGCCAGTAACATGCTGTTTTTACTCCTATAGCTAATTAATATTTTTTAAAGTCAGGATGTGAAAGTCCTCTAACGTCATTCTTTTTTCAGACATTTGTGGATTTTGGGGGCCATTTCCCTTCTAAATAAGTTTGATAACTGTTTTTTCTAGTTTTGCAAAAAATCTTGTTCATATTTTGATTGGGATTGCTTTGAATCTGTAAATCAGTTTGGATAGAATCCATTCTTTAACAATATTTAGCCTTCCAACACATTAACATAGAATATCCTTCCTAAAGGTCTTCTTTGGTTTCTTAGAGTATCTTCATTATTCCAGCAGCAATAACAACAAACATAAAACAACCAACAAAAGAAACAAAATCCATCTCCTCTCAATCTCATTACTCTTCCCCTGCCATACATAGCTGCTATTCTGTTTCCTTCTGTCTAGTATATTTGTACTTGTGTTTTGTAAAAAAGTCATATATGCAATCACCCATATTCATAATTACATGAAGTCTCACTATGCTATACAGTCCCAAGTTACATTTTTTAGCTTTCCTTCTAATCATATAATTGTCCTTAGGCTTTCCTTTTGAACCACTGTCATACCCATATAACAGCTCTGCTAGTCACAAACAGCAAGATATGCTGTCACCATTTTATTTCATTTCCAAAGATTTACAAACAATATTTTCACCAATTCTTCACAGATTAACCATCAGCTTTCCGTTCTCTGCCCTCATTACATTTTCCAGTGACCTGCAATCTAATTATTAATTTCATGAGTTTACATATATATTTAGGTCATAATAGTGCAATCGTACACTATTTGTCCTTTTGTATCTGGCTTCCTTCACTCAACATATGGTCCTCCAGGTTCTTCCATGTTCTCATATGCTTCATGACTTCATTTCTTCTAAATGTTGTATATGTACTCCACAATTTGTTTATCCATTCATCAGTTGATGAATACCTAGGTTGTTTACAACTTTTAGCTATAGTGAATAATGCTGCTATGAACTTTAGTGTGCAGATGTCTATTCGTGTCACTGCTCTCAGTTCTTCTGGGTATATACCTAGTAGGGTATTTCTGGGTCAAGTGGCAAGTCTAAATTCAACTTCCTGTTTAAAGCTCTTTTTAAAACCAAATTAAATAATGGGAAAATTTCCAAAAAAACAAAATTAATGTTTTAGGGATTCATTCACATTGATGGGTATAACAATATTTTTCCTTTTTTATTTAAGTAATAACATATTTTATAAATATTTCATAATTATTTACTCATTTTCCTTTATTACACATCACCAATACCATTTTTGTTATATTGAGTAAATCTGCTATGCATATTCTTTTACATAATTTTTCTTTCTGTGGTAGAGAAGTTGTGGGTTTACAACTTGTAAAAATTGGTGCATGCATTCTGTCCTTATGGATATATCCTTATGACTGGACTTGGGGTTCATAAAATATGAAAATTTAAATTTAGTAAGAAACTTCTGAACTGTTTTGTGGAATGTTGTAGCATTTGTCACCAAGACTTGCAACTGAAATGAATGAGAGATTCGATTGAGCAAAATCCTCAAAATCATTTTGTGTTGCTTAGCATGTTAATTAAAAAAAAATTCCTGTGGTACATAGTAGTGTATGATTATGGGTTCAATTAACAATTCCTTTGAAGATATATCAACATGGATGACATACTGAGCTATTAAGCAAGTCCAAGTGAATATAAAGGACTTAATTATATAGAGTCTGGTGTCTGGCCACAAAGGAATTAATTAGATTAACAACAACAAATATTTTGGAAATTGCACATATATTTACATAATTTGTGAACCAAAAGAAATACCAAACAAAATTTCAAAATATTTTTTAATTTGAATGATAGTGAAATTACAACATATAGAGATATTGGTTTATAAAAATGAGCCATAGAAGTTTAAAACTATAAGTGATTATCCTAGAAAAAGGGTCTAAAGACAAATGATATGTATTTCTTACTCAAAAAAACTAGAAAAAAAAAGAGCAAAATAACCATCCAGTAATAGAAAGACAAGAGTAATGAAGAAAGGATTAGAAATCAATGATAGATGAAAAAGAACTGTACAGCACAAAGTCTAAAACACAGTGTAATCTATAGACTTTGGTTCATAGCAATGCTTCAATACTGGCTCATCAATTTGTACAAATGACCACACTAATGTGTAATGATAATAATAGGAGAGCCTATGTATGAATGTGTGTGGGGCTTTAAGGAAATTCCTTATACTTTGAGTGTGATTTTCATGTAATTCTAAAAATTCTCTAAAATGAAGTTCTTTATTAAAAAATTAAAATTAGTCTACTTTTATGAGAAGGAAACAAAATGATTAAAGCCAAATGGTTTCTCAGAAAAGGTCAACCAATGTGATTTCTTCCTACCCAGTTTATAAAGAATAAAAGACAATGAATACAAAAAGCAGCATCAGAAATGAAGTAGGAGTATAGGGACAGATGGACAGATATACTATAATATGGAAAATGAATGAAAATAAAATACTTCACACAATTTTTCATTGCTAATGATAAAAATTGGGTTTCACATGAAAATTAAAATTTTTTAAAGTTTCTGTCTTCCACAAAAAACTTGTCAGCTTCTCAAAACTGAAAAAGCTCTGTGATAAGAATTGTTAGTGATTTTAATAAATGTGATTTATTTTGGTACTGTTTAATGAAATATGTGATATTTAGAACATTAGTGTTACTCAATGAAATAATATTTTCCAGATGACAAATACCTGAAGTTAAAAAGCACTCATGGGTGAAAAAAAAAATAGATCAATGAATTTAAATATAACTGAATATGAAAAGTGCATTAATATGGTTTCAGAATTAAAATCCCCACTATTTTCAGGAAATCATTGTTTCATTTTAGTGTAGAATAGAGTAATAAAAAAACAATATTAATGATGATCTGAAAGTATTTATCAATCATTCCTTTTGCTTTCTAACAATATATCCTTCTGAGGCCTTACTTTCTCATATAATTTGACCAAAACAACATCTTTCAACAGAATAAATGAAGCAATAGTTATGAGCTTTCAGCTGTCCCCAACAAAGCCAGGGTTAAAGAAATATTCACAAGTGCAAAACTATGTTTTTCTTCTCACTGATTTAATTTTGGATTTGGGAAATAATATATTTTTTCATAAAGAAGAATTTTTGTATTATTATATGAAGTATTTATTAGTTTTAATAATTTTGTAAGTATATATGTCCATCAGTTATAATTGCTAATATGGAAATTTCTAACACATATAAATCAAATTAATATAAGTCCTTTAGAATTATATTTTTAAATTATAAAATTAAAAATTTTAGAATACAAGTGATCCCAGAAAGCAAGAAAAATATTGAAACCTGATGATATATGTAAATTCTATTTAGTTATATTTGCAAAATTGGAATGAACCTGAGGTCTTATATATTGAATGTGTTTTGCTTGCCATTATCCTCTTTTAAGTTCTATATTTCCAAGAAATAAAAATATTGATTTATTGGATTACTGGCCATTGATTTTCCTTTCATCCCAATATGATAAATCTGCACAGGTCTTCCTATGTATTTTGACATACTCTGCATTATCTTTGCTTTGTCAATGTGGTAGTTTGAGGCTTTTGGGGACCTGAGAAAATGATGTGTCCTTAGAGCTAATCCATTCCTGTGGGTATGTAGCTAGTGTAGGAGGGACCTTTTGATTAAATTACTTTAGTAAAGCATGAACTTTTTTAGCTTCCCAATATATATATTCTTTTAAGATTGACAGCTATTAGTAAGAATTTTCAGAATAAAGACAAATAGGCTCATTTCCTAAAATTTCTGAGTTGTAGTTTTTCACATTTTGATGGTTACCTGATATAGGGACAGTTCCTATATTCAATGATTAGATTTAATAACTTGTGGTTAGTAGAGAGAAATACTCTTTGCTGTATATCTTTTTCTTTTACTTGATTTCCATATAAAATTCCTTCTAAAATTTATTTCTTTCATTTAGTAATTACTGAACAATTATTATTTCCTTTTCTTGTGATTATTTTCAATATTATATGAATTTCCTCATGACATAATATTAGTATGAAACATTAGAAAATATAATTTTATCAAGGTTCCTTTCTGGGCTGCTGTTTCTTCTTTCCCAGCTTCTATGTCTTTTCTCTGTATCCATTCTATTTATATAGGACCACAGTAAGAAGATTAAGATTCATGATGTCTTGCATATTTTATAATTGGATATGTTATGGCTATAATCAGACATAAAATTGAAAATGCATTTAGCTTACAGTGAAGTAGGAAACATTCCCTAATACATCTCTTTCTTTATATTGAACAATTCTCTATTAAGTTTATTGCTAATAAACACTATTTCAAATTTAAATAATCTCAAGTGCATAGCCAAAGAATCCTAACCAGTCAGGAGTTGAAGTAAAACTTGCCCCTGCAGGATATAATTACTAATTACCTAAAATGTGTGAGAGAAATGATCCATACAAGTACTTCCTAAAGAATAACAGTATTTATGCTATTCAGACTTAGATTGGTTTATAACACTTAGGTTATACATCAAGCTCCTTGAATTTCACTAGTGCTATAATAAGTAGGGGAATGAATTTTGTAAAGTCTCTTTAAATAATGTAAAAAATATCCATGTTAAGGGGGATACACTTGTCATCTCATTCTCAGGTATATAAGTATGTATGTGTTAGTTCATGTGTTTCCTTAAAATGAGTAATATAGAACTCACTGAAAGAGCATGATATGTCTCAAAAACATTAAGGTACATACATATATTCATTTTATAGTATGATTTATGCAGAAGAATATGCTTGTTTTAGTTTGCTAGGTTGCTGAAATGTGAAATGAAGATCTCTGAGTTTGATGGTCCAAACTCAAAAGACTGAAAATATAATGATGCAAAAATTATGTAGAGAGCTTACTAATGGAAACTCTATGAGCTAAATATATCTTGAGGCACATTCTAGAGGATAACTAAGACATTTACATGCAATAGTGTTTTGTTTGACATTTCTTAGAAATTCTTCCATAAAAACAAAAATAGAAAATTGTATAGTCTAAAATATAAACCCTAATGTAAATACAAATGGAACCATGTTTGAAAGCTATTGTTTCAATATCTGTACATCAGCTGCAGCAAATATAACATGAACATGTAAAAATGACCTTATATGGAAGGTTCAATGCGGATCAGCAGAATATCCCTGTCTACATAAAATAACATGACTTTAAAATGCTGTTTGACCTAAAGTAAGGGGGAAATGGAAAGGAGAAATGAGTTTATATGGCTACGAGTTTCTAAAAAAGAGTCTGGAGGCTGGCAGAAGGATTGCCCTTATGCACAACTGAGCAGAGTCAGAGAGACAGATAAAGCAGATACAACCCCCAGATATTGGTTCCTTTGAGGGCTAAAGAGACCCATGGGAGTTATGGTCATGGCCGATGGGGTTAACTACCAGGTCAGATGGCACCTCTTTGGAAATGGTGTTTATGTGTGATGAATCTGGACTCAGATGGGATCTCCCTTCATAAGACTTTCATGCTAATGTGCTGGAGGTGCAGTTAATGTTGGGGCTTAAGATATATTTAGGGGATTTGAATCTCTGGACTGACAATGTGATAGCCAGGTCCTGAGCCTCAACAGACTCCAGCACCTACAATCTGTTTTATTGGACTTACCACACTCAGCTAAGATGGAGTTGAAGAAGGACAACCACCACACCATGGAGCCTAGAGTGATTACATCTGAAAGTGGGAGGATTGCATCCAGCATCCATGTGGAATCTGAGCCTCCTCTTGACATAGAGGTGCAATGGACACAACCAATCCAATGTCCACATAGAAGAGGTGGCATTGGATTGGGAAAAGTGGACATGGTGGCTGATGGGTATGGGGAAAGGCAGGAAGAGATGAGAGGTGGAGGCGTCTTTGGGACATGGAGCTGCCCTGGGTGGTGCTTCAGAGGCAATCACCGGACATTGTATATCCTCACAGGGCCCACTGGATGGAATGGGGGAGAGTATGGGCCATGATGTGGACCATTGACTATGAGGTGCAGAGGTGCCCAAAGATGTACTTACCAAATCCAATGGATGTGTCATGATGATGGGAGGGAGTGTTGCTGGGGGGGGGGGAGAGAGGTGGGGTGGGGGGGTGGGGTTGAATGGGACCTCACATATATATTTTTAATGTAATATTATTACAAAGTCAATAAAAAAATCATGAAAATAAAAAAAAAGATCATTGCTGGGGAAGGGACAAAGGGTTTGATGTTGGATATGTGGGAGTACCATATATTGCATATGTGAATTACTGTGATCTAAAACATATGTGGAGACAAACTTAAAAATTAGGAAAAAAAAAAGTATGTAGACACTGAGGAAGAAATGGAAGAAAGTGCCTTGCCACTGTACACACAGGGCAATACCTATAGCAGTGATCAAAGGCAAAATGTCAAAAACAAAGCTTTTCCAATTTTTTCATTTTTTTGATACCCCAATTTATTTTTCTTTTTCTAAATTACTTTCTATGTTTAACCTTTAAACCCATCACTATATTCTACTTTACTATTAATGGAACCTGGCAATATATTAGGCTTTCTTTTAAAGAAGTTTTGGACTACAAAGAGGTTCAACTATGGCAGGGGAGGAACACTGGTGTGGGGTCTTATTGATAGGGGGCACATGGTTGGGAGGGAGTTCTCCAGGGCATGTACACAGTGTACATAAAAATGTTTGGATATTTTCATACTGGTTTCAGTTAAAAATGACAACTGAGAGAGTCCTGAGTTCCTAGCCAAGGGAGTTCTATTACATTCCCCAATGGAACAGCAAAAATCCCCCAAGTTCAATGACAAAGACAAATAAATATGGATGGTTCAATGGTGAGTCCTTGATACTGATAGCTATGATTATGAGCCTGTGTGCCTGAAATATGAACTAGGCTTAGAGCTGCAGGGTGCTTAAGAGTTACTTCCTGAGAGCCTCCATGTTGCTCAAATGTGGCCACTCTCTAAGTTAAACTTAGCATGTAAATGCATTACCTTCCCCCCAGTGTGGGATATGACTCCCAGGGATGAGCCTTACTGGTGCTGAGGGATTACTACCAAGCACCAGCTGACAATATAACTAGAAAAAGACCTTGAATAAAAGGGTCAACTCAGACCAGCAGAATATCTCAGCCTACATGTAATATCAGGTGTTAAAAACTGCTTTTTGACTTTGGATAAAAGGGGGAAATGGAGAGAACAAATGAGTTCATATGGTTATGAGTCTCAAAAAAAAGAGTCAGGGGGTCATCAGAGGCGTAATGCTTATGCATGCCTCAGCAGGGTAGCAGAGACAGCCAAAGCAGATAGAAACCCAAGTACTGGTTCTCCTGAGGGCTACAGGGACACACAGGTTCTATGGTCATGGCAGATGGCTCTGGAGTTCAGTGTCATGTCAGTTGGCCCTATTTTGGAGTTTGTGTTCCTGGGTATGATGGAGTTGGACTCAGATATGACCTTTCTACACATGCCTCTTCTGTTACTTTTACCAGACCTGTGTTTGGCATTTGGATAGGTGTATACTCAGGAGACCTGAATCTCTGGATTGTCCATGTGATAGGCCCTGAATCTCAGCAGCCTTGCAACTCCTACCCTCTGGTTTATTGTACTTACCCTGGCCAGCTAACAGGGAGGTGAAGGTGGTCAACCACCACACCAGGGAGCCAAGAGTGCCTACAACTGCAAGCAGGAGAATTGCATCCATCATCCATGTGGAATCTAAGCCCCCTCCTGATATAGAGGGGGACTGGACATAACCATCCCAGGGCCCATAGGATGGAGGAATAGAGTATGGATTAGAGTGGACTTACTGGTATTCTGCTGGGGAGCTTTTGTGATTACTAAGGGAAGAAATTGTAGTATTGATGTGGATAAAGTGGCCATGGTAGTTTCTGATGGTAAGGAGATGGAAGAAGAGATATGATGTGGGGGCATTTTTGGGATTTGGAGTTGTCCTGGGTGGTGCTGCAGGGACAGATGCTGGACATTGTGTGTCCTGCCATGGCCTACTGGATGGACTGGGGAAGAGTGTAGACTACAATGTAGACCACTGTCCATGTGGTGCAGCAGTGCTCCAAAATTTATTCACCAGGTGCAGTGAATGTGCCATGATGATGGAAAAGGTTGTTGATGTGGGAGGAGTAGGGTAGGGCTGCTGGGGGATATATCGAGACCTCATATTTTTAAAATGTAACATTTAAAAGAAAATAAAAAAACTAAATTTTAAAAAGCTAGTTTAGGCATAAGAAGAGTTCACAGAGATGCACATAGAGCTCCAGCATGAATAAGAGATCCCAGGATACTAATAAAGCTTTTTCACTGGCATTTTCTGTATGAAAAAAAAAAAGTTAGTCCTTAAAATTTCAAAGGAAAGGTCAAGATATCCAGTGCAGACTTTATTATGAAAAACTGACATTTATTTATTGGATATAAAGAACCACCCATGTTCTATGTAGATTCTTCTATTTCAACTGTTTAACAGTCGAGGAGTACGAATCCCACTCATTACACTGTTTTACACATATAAAATTGTGAAATATGTAATTTCTAAATGCCTTTTAGGTAATAAGGAATATGGAAAATCCCTGAACTGTCTCATATATCTAGGGTTACTTATTCAACCATCATGATACACTTTGGAGGACTAGTCATAAGTAAACTTAACAGAGGGAAACCTGACAAATTTTAGAGACTGAGGAGAAAGATGCAATTTGACAAGATGAAGAATAGTTAGGAAAACTCTAAGGATCAATAACAGAACATAGTTTTGTTTTAAAAAATAAAAAGAGTTGAGAGTTTTGTTTGGGCCTGTAATCTACCCTTTGGTTCAATAATATGAACTTAATCCTGAGTATTATTTTTGCTGTTTAATAAATTATCTTCTTGAAGGAATTTCTTTTCTTTATAAAAATGAGGATAGAATAAGTCAAACATAATTGCAATGATTATTACATAAAAACAATTTGCATTAAGTATTTGGCAAAAACATGCAAAATGCATATAACTATAACCAATATAGGAAAATCATTATTATTACTAGTCACACAAATAGTAATGAAAATAATAAAGTATTTTTGTAATGACAAATGAAGTATATAAGCAAAGTAATCATATGAAATCTAACATATTTATGGTTATAGTTCTTTAGTTCTCAGTTTTACATATAGTAAAATTATTAGTATGAAAATTAGATGTCTAGTAATTTTATCATTGAAAAATAGTTGTGATTGAAACAAGATTGGTTTATGATTGTAAATGCTTCGAGGCAATCACAAATAGGTAATTGTAGTTAGAATAGTTACTTTAAATGAAGCAATTTCAAAAAAATAGAGAAAAGCATGTAGGGTGGATATGTGAATAGAATGCTCACCCTTCCTAAATATTGGGAATCAGATCTGTTGGAATAGAGGACACTTTATGGAGGGCACATTTCAGGTGGGATATTTTCTTAGAAACTGTTAATTGGTAAGAATTTGAAGTATAGTGACAGCAAGAGAAATCTGACTATGAACTGACAAAGGAAAATGGAATCCATTTGATTTTGAATCAAATAACCATTTTATGGATGCTGCTGCAAAAGAAGAATGGAAGGACTCTTTCATGCCTCATGGAACACAGCAAAGAAAGGGTGGTAGGCATAATTTCTCTGCTCTCATTGCAATTAATATTTTCAGAAGACCTCAGAAACTTCACTTTGTTACTTAAACAGTTTCTAAGTCAGCTGGCCACAGAAGAAGTACATAAAAACTCATCGTAGACATGATGTGTAGAGAATTGGTAGTAAAAGTAGAAAGTTCATAAATATTGGCTGATACAGAGATTCTCTTACAGTGTATGTCAGGAAGAGCTATTTGATTTTCGAATAAAAGAAGAAGACAATGATTGGCCATTTCTAAAAAGAGTTTGAAAAGATATTAACAGAAATAGTGTGTATGTGAAAATAACAGAAAGGTTTATGAAATTACTCTTACTTTAAATTACTTTATGAGTCTCTGATCCTATGAACATTGACGTTAACGTATTATTAGCAGAGTTAGGGAAATTCATAAAAGAAATACATGCATTCCCTGATTTCTAAAGAATGTCTTTTGCCTATTTACTCTATGTTGACACAAAATTTGAAAGAAGTTTAATTATATTTGAGATATGTATTTAAATTTGCATCTATTGGGAAGCAGCTGTGGCTCAATCAGTGGGGCTCCCATCTACCACAGGGGTACCACATCTACCTTGTGAAGGCAGGCTCACCCACACAGCCGAGTGCTGCCGGCCCACAGGCCCCAAGGAGAGCTGACTCAGCAAGGTGACACAACAAAAAGAGACAAGCAACAATGCAGAAAAGCACACAATGAATGGACACAGAGAGCAGACAGCAAAACAGGCTTCAAGGAGTGGGGGGGAAATAAATAAAAATAAATGCAGACACAGAAGAGCGCACAGTGACATGGATGCAGAGAGCAGACAGCATGTAAAACATGACAAGGTTGTTGAGGGGATAAAAAAATTTGCATCTATCCTTGAAAAATATTTAGTGTTTTATTATCTGTGTGGGCATGCCCCTGGGGCCGTTAGCGGTACGGCTGGCTGGGCGGTTAGCTAGACGGCTTTCGCCTCGGTGAGGCAAACTTCTTGAATGGGTTGTGAGTGATGACGGGGCCCCGGTAACACACAGCCAGGTTAAACACACAGTAACCACCCCGGAGACGCAGGCTCGTGGTGCAAGTCTGGTTTATTGGGGAAGTGGTACAGCTTATATAGGCAGGGGTGGGGGCTTGAGGTGACATGTCAATTATAGACAGGCTAAGGGGATTGGGATAATATGAAGCAGCTACTTGATGGGATGAGGTAGTTTTGAAGTTGGCATGCGCGGGCTTCTCTGGTGGGAAGCTGGCTAGGAAGAAGGGAGGTGCCTTTTGTGATAGCCATTGTGTATGCTTAGCGACCATTCTGGCTACATGTTGTTTGCCAGCAAGCTCACCAACAATCTGTACTTTTTTTTTGTTTATTCCATGATGTGAAGTATACATCTCTGTGTTCTAGTTTTTCATATTCAATACTATACTTGTGTAATTTTTGCATTAGTCTTGAAAAGATTTTCCAAAGTTCCAAGATGTTTTGAAAAAAGATTGGGATGATTTTGAATAAAAATAAAGAACATCATATGGATAAGACTATACTTTATTCACCAAGTACTTCAACAGATCCCTATACAACTGGGAGAACTTCAGGACACAGTCACTGACAATGAGGAAGAGAATACTGAGAGGTTTGGTTTACAGAAGCCTACTGTGTAAGTGTTCTCTTAGCACTCACTCTTATACAGTGTCTGTGCTTAGAAATAAAGAAATAAAGTTATTAGAAATAGAGCCAAGTGAGGAATTAAGGCCACCATGAGGATAAAGAACGGAAGCTCTTGCTAATGTTGGAAATCTTGAAACATTGCTTATTCTATTGAAAATATGAGCTTTTCAATAGGGATATGGTTTGGAAGCTTTTTATCCCTTCATGAGCTAAAGGTAATATATTTATGCAGTACTCAATTAAGTCAAGCTTTTGGCAACATGAAGAAAAAGTAGTTACTGAGCAGAGAGATATAAAAATCAATGGCAAATAATTTTTTCCTGCAGTGACTGGATATTGCTTATGCTATATGATTCACTTCTCCCACCAAATGAGAAATAAAAGCTTACTCTCAGGAACAGAAGTGACTCAAGCAGTTGGGAGCCCATCTCACACGTGGGAGTCCAGGCTCATTTCCCATTGCCTCCTAAAGAGGGTGAGCAGCTGGCACAACTGCTGCAAACAGTAGACATGACAACCAGCAGATGCCACAACCAGCAGACGGCCCTGGCCAACAGGCAGCTGATGTGAGTCAGGTGGTTGGGCACTTGCCTCCCACCTGGAAGGTCCCAGGTTCAGTTCCTGGTGCCTCCCAGAGAAGAGGAACAGACACAGTGAGCAGGCAGGCAGGGATCATCTTGGGATGGATAATAAATAAAAATTTAAAAATAAATCTTTAAAAAAAACAAGCTTACCCTCTCCAGATGGAAAGAGTTTTATCATTCTGGTTCCCAAATGCTTAGCTAACATTTTGGTGGCTAAATAATATATTAACCTTTTTTTTTCTCTTTTAAAATTTTTTTATTAATTTATATCACCATCTGGAGGTATCAAATATACACTGACATTGAACAAACAGACAAACACAAAACAATTAAAACACACCAATAGAAACATACAGTTCACAGTTGACTCATAATTCTTTCTTACTTTTTTGGTATTGCTGTTTTTAAGTGTGCCATCTTCTGGAATCCATGTTGCCTGTAACATGCAAGCTTGTTCTTGGAAACATTTTTATTAGTTATCAGCAATCAGTTAAGATAACTTGAGCAGCATAAATGTAGTTAAGCTCTTATTTAGCAGTTTAGACAGACAGTTAACACACGTTTTTTGGATTACTATTCTGTAAGACTACAGAGACTTGAAGTTCAGGAGTAAACTAGTGATTTAAAACCAAAAATTCCTTTTAATATCTTGACAAAAATTTTGTACTAATTTTATTATCTTGGTTAAATAGGTCCAATCAGAATTAGCATGGAAATAAAATAGAACACCAATGTGGCAATGTTTTTCTCCTTTTCCAGCAGTTTAATTCTATTAACCCCCACTAGCCCACAGCTACAGTATCATGTAGACAAGCAGGGGATTTACAGAGTTGCTGTCAGAATAATTTCCTTGTCTTAGTTAACACTTTAACAGAGAGTTTTCTTACAAGTCTGATTTCACTAACAAGGACTTTATTTAGTATTTTTGCCTATTTTAAATCTTTCAATAGTTTAAAAGGTATTGGCTCAGGATAAAACTCAACACCCCCTTGCAAATTATTTATATCTGGTGGTATCACATGTAATGTTACCAGGAAAGCAGATAATAATTGATTAACATAAGGCAAAGCACTGGTGACATCTGAAAACATTTCTAATTTAAGCTTAGTAACAGAAGGCAGTTCAGTAGGTGCAGAGGGTTGTACTGGATACATAGAAGATATTTCATTAGGACACTTCACTGAGCTTTTGTTGATGAAAGGGTTAATATCAGGATGAGGGAAAAAAACTGATGGTTCCCCATTTGCCTCAAACTCCTGTTCTTTTTTTTTTTTTTTTTAAATTTTTTAATTTTTTATTGACTTTGTAATAATATTACATTAAAAATATATATGTGAGGTCCCATTCAACCCCACCCCCCCACCCCCCCTCTCCCCCCCCCAACAACACTCGTTCCCATCATCATGACACATCCATTGGATTTGGTAAGTACATCTTTGGGCACCTCTGCACCTCATATACATTGGTTCACATCATGGCCCATACTCTCCTCTATTCCATCAAGTGGGCCCTGTGAGGATTTACAATGTCCGGTGATTACCTCTGAAGCACCATCCAGGGCAGCTCCATGTCCCGAAGACGCCTCCACCTCTCATCT
The DNA here is from genome assembly GCF_030445035.2 of Dasypus novemcinctus. Taxonomy (NCBI): domain Eukaryota; kingdom Metazoa; phylum Chordata; class Mammalia; order Cingulata; family Dasypodidae; genus Dasypus; species Dasypus novemcinctus. The sequence continues at coordinate 143,067 of NW_026688149.1, forward strand.
CTTCCTGCCTTTCCCCATACCCTTTGTCCATTATGTCCACTTTTCCCAATCCAATGCCACCTCTTCTATGTGGACATTGGATTGGTTGTGTCCATTGCACCTCTATGTCAAGAGGAGGCTCAGATTCCACCTGGATGCTGGATGCAATCCTCCCATTTTCAGTTGTAATCACTCTAGGCTCCATGGTGTGGTGGTTGTCCTTCTTCAACTCCATCTTATCAAGCTCCTGTTCTTGTTCCAATTTACTTTCTTTCATTTCAAATTTACTTATGGGCTTAGAAAATATAGTAATTTCATCTTTCTCAGACTGTAAAGGATCTAAAGCTGCCACTATCTGGTGGCATAAGGATATTAATCTTTTAATATTTAAGAATTGAATAATGGGAAACTAGAATTTGTACTTTAAAATCCATATTAGAAGATGTTCAGCCTTAAGAAACATCCTCATTTAACTTCAGCCTTCAAACTGCAATTGGTACAGAGAACCCAACAGGCTCATTATGGCTCAGAACAATTTTACTCAATATAGAAGCAAGTGGTTTATTAATACCACAAACCTTATGTTATCCAAAAGTATTAATCCTAGTCTGAAATGTGTTTATATTCATCAAATTTCATTTTCTATTAAAAAAGGACTTTATGACATAGGTTTTAAAAACTAATATTTTCCTAACTGGGTCACATGCACAGCTATTTCCTGGGGAAAGAAAACTTTGTCCAATTTTATATTTGGGCAACACTCTCATAAATCAGTAATTACATTATTGGATCTTCACCTCTTGATTTATATATAATTTATATTATACATAGTTACTGTTCAAGAATTTTCCTCCAGACATTTGAATATGTAGATCCATTGATTTCTAGTCCCCAAATCTACTTCTCTACTGATTCACCTTCCTTTTATTTTCTCACTACAATTTGATATTTTTTTCAGGTGTTCTATATTGGATATTTGTGGGTGTATTTTTTTTTCAAATTCTACTCAATTTATTATTTTTTAAAAGATATTACATTAAAAAATATGAGGTCCCCATTCACCCCCACTGCCCCCACCCCACCACTCCTCCCACAGTAATACTCTCCCCCATCATGTCACATCCATTGCATCTTGTGGGTGTATTTTTAATTAATGGATCTGATATGAGGTAAGCTATGTTAGTCAAAAGACTTAACATTTTTTCCCTGAATATTTTCTTAGGATTCTATTTTACAATTTTTAATTGCAAATTTAATTTCTTTGCTTCTGTTCTCACACTGCTCCACTAGGACTTCATAGGAGCATCTATGCCTTCAGCATCACATTCCTATTATTATGCAATCTTTCTTCATGTCCAAGACCACTGAAAGCACTTTCAGAACTTTTCATTCTAAACATTGAATAAATCTGTAGAGAGAAGAAACTAGTTAAGTAGTTAGAATAATCTACAGAAAATGGATAAAATTTCATTTTTTAGCTCAGAATTAAGACAATCATTTATTTCTTCCATATTTTCAAAATATTTGCTTTTAATTCTATATCATTACAAATGTGTTTCAATTATTTTCAATAATATAGCACATGATTTTTTAAAAATCTATTTTTTAGAGAAGTTTTGAACTTACAAAACAATCATTCATATTGTGCAGGATCCCCACACAACACTCTCCCACCAACGTCCTACATTGCTGTGGAACATGTTACAGATTGTAGAGAACATCATCAGACTATTCCCACTAACTCTGGTCTGTAGCATACGTTTAGTGTATTTTTTTCATACCACCCCATTATTAACACAGTACCTTCTTTGATATTGATCCAAGAGTATCGCAATATTGCTATTAACTATAGTACATAACTTACCTTAATTGTAGCTTTCCCATGCATCTCCATATTCTTACCATCTTGTAATAGTGATGTGTATTTGTTCTAGTTCCAAATGATTTTTAATGCTTTAAATTGCATTCATACATAAATATATAAAATTTTTCACTAACTCTCTTTAATCTGAGATGTATTTTTCTCTTAAAGAAAAAAGGATACAAATCATTTTATATCTCTTTGAGGGTATTAACTACAGGTTTTAAAATGTTCCTTTGTTGCTTAAAGCTTTAACTGTCTCAGAATATCTGGAACCATTTATAATTTTTTTTTCATGTTGTTACTCATTCAAAATATGACTTTCTGATACTGCTTTGCAGTCCTCTTCAGTCTGTTCAAAGTTGTGCATAAGTCCACTGAAAGCTGCTTCTGGTCTCTACATTGAAGGAGACTGGCTGGTGAGTTCTGTTTCTCGATGTGTAGGTGGAGCTGGCAGCAACACGTAGGAGTCCTCTCAGTGGCGCATTGGAGGACACATTCCTCACAGGCTGCAATACAAAAGCTGCCCATGGTTTTCCTCATAATTTACTCAATATCTGTTTTAATAGAAAAAGCACCCTCAGATATTTTTAAGTCTGCACATGACTGGCTGCTTCTGGTTTTAACAGGATAAGGCTAAGGGAGATGATGCTTCCTCTCCCATAGGCTCCACATTTCTGATGTTTCACATAGCCAAATGCATCTATCCATCACTCTGCTTCTGTTTATACTCTTATCTAACACCTTCACCCACAGCTTTAGATACCAAATTTCCTATGTTTCTTCTAAAATGTGTTAACATCAATCTACATATGTTACCATGGTCTTTGTAACTGATGTTCTAAATTTATATTTCATTACTACTATTTTGGTGGTTTGTTGACCATTAATCTTAGGCTTAAATTCTTTTGAAGATTTTAAGGAAAAATATGACAAGAAAATGCTTGCCTTTTACTGAATTAAAAAATTATTCTTGATTAGATAAACAAATGTATGAAACACAGTTGGATTTCAGCCATTTGGCACTAAGAATTAGGTGCTATGTCTGAGAGCTCCACAGCATTTATACTCATCTTGATGTACGTGTTTTCCAAGGTTTCACTACATTCCTATGTTACAGTCACACTTCAAGTTTAGTTCAACTTTGTGTTCTAGCTTAGAAACTTCACCCCCTGATAATAACAGAAATTAGGAAATACAGAGTTTAAATTTGTCAAAGCAGGAAGCACAAAATCTCCTTCTGAATTGTGCATTAGTAAAACAACTTCCAAGGGAAGTTCAGGCCCTGTAATCACTTTTTTGTCCCATGGTTTGGCACAAAGACTTCTGCAGGAGATAGAGCTTACCAGGAGCTGCTCCTCAAATACTGAGCAGTTAACAACACAAGACCTTGACCAGAAGTTAGAAGAAATATGAAGATATTACACTTAGGGAAGAAAATAAAACTGTAGGTCATGGACATTAGAAGATGCAAGTTTTATAACACCCAACTTTCTGGCATTAAATGCCGCATTAACATAAAATATCTAATCTCAATGACCAATGTATCAAAAGTTGTTTCTTGCTCATAATATATGTTCATTTTGGGCTGGCAATAAAAATCTTTCATTTTTAACAAATCTATTTTGTTGACACATGTTAATAAAGCATAAATCCATCCAAAGTGTGCAATCAATGATATTTGGTGTAATCATATATTTGTGCAGTAATCACTTCAATCATTCTTAGAGCACTTTCATTATTCCAATAATAACAAAAAAACGAAAACTCATTACCTCTCAATCTCTCAACTTTAATTTTAATATAGTATGCTTTTTATTGTTTAAATAAATATTGTAGTGTGATTCCTCATAAGAAAACTGTGCTCCAAACACCACTGATGAAAGTTTGGTCATGTAGCAAGCTTAGACCAAATAAATGACAATTGAAGGAAAGAGTGTAGATTTAAGAACTGCATTATGCTTTGCTATAAACAACTTCTTTGTTACCTCAGAACAGATTGTTCCTTCAGTTTCATTTCCAGTGTGAAGACTTGTGGCTAATACCTAATAAATATGCAGTAAGAATTGATGGCTCACTAAGTAATAATATATCCCAAGCCAATTGATGCAATTAAAAACAATTTTCTAAACCAACTATAGCATTTAATGAGAGTACTCTTTGTTCAATTTCCTTATCAATATTTCATATTGCCAAACATTTAAATTTTTTCTTGTGTGCTGAAAATTTTCTAATGTGTTGTGTTTGTGTGTGTGTATACTGTTTGGTGGTTCACAAGAGAGTTTAATATAAAGTCGACATATATTTGACATACATAATTGTCATATATAATTGCCAAACTACTAGTAGGTGTTCCCACAATAATATTGAAAGCAGGGACTCAAACAGATATTTTAACATGAATATTCATAATGGAATTACTCATACTTGCCAAAATACACAAGTCAAGTGTCCATCAACCAAAAAATAGATAATCAAAATATGCATATATGTGAAATGGAATATTATTCACCTATTAAAAGGAATAACATTCTGATACATGTTACAACATGAATGGACCTTGAAAGCAGCATGTTTAGTGAAATAAACCAGAACCAAAGGACAAATATTATATGATATCACTAATATAAATTATTAGAATAAGCAAATTCATAGAATGAGAAACTAGAATACAGGTTACCAGGATACAGGTTGGAAAGAGAATGGGGAGCTAATTACAAGTTATCAGAGGTGCAAAGTTACTGTTTGGAGTGAAGAAAAAATAGGTAATGGATGGTGATGATGATAGCACAACTTTGTGAATGTAATAAATACTTCTGAGAGATGTATTTGAGCATGATTAAAATAGAAAAATTTAGGTCTTATATATGCCACCAGAATTAAAAAATAAGATGAAAGAAAAAAACATACAACTGTTCAACTCAAAGCATGAGCCCTAAGGTAAACTATGGGCTATAGATAATATATTATTATATTATTATAATATATTATAATATATAGTATATATTATATATATTATATATAATATATATAATATAACATGTATATATATAATATATATATAATATATATATACTATATATTATAATAGTATAATTATAATACCCTTGTTTTGTTTTATAATACCCTTGTTTTGTCAATTGTAACAAAGTTACCACACTGATACAAAATGTTAATAATACTGAATATTGTGTTTCAGAACAACTTAATTTCTTCATGAGTTTCCTGTAAACCTACAAATGCTTAATAAAAAATATATTGAAAACAACTGCTGAAATTAGTTGCTAATGATAAAATTTGAATTTCATGTGAAAATTATATTTTTAGTAAAACTTGTGTCCTCCATATGATCTTGACAGTTTCCCAATAGTTGAAGACTTGTCTGATAAGATTGTTGATTATATTAATAGTTGTAGTGTATTTTGGTATTGTTAAATAAAATGTCATTTTCCTAAGATATGCTTCACTGTGTGAACCAATATTTTCTAGATGAACACAATATGATTTTTACAACAGAATGAAGTTATGAGGATTCATCTATATTGCAGTAAAGCAGGATTAAAGAAATTATCAAAGGGATAATATCACTTCTCTCCTCCCAATAATTTTCTTTTCCTCTCAGGCAGTAAAATTAAAAAAAAAATGTCTTATTGCATTCAATTGTAAGTGCCTTATGAATTTTTTTTGTTTAAAAATTTATTAAAGAATATCACTCATACATAAACATGTATTAACAATAAGTGTATAGTAAAAGTTGTGAACGTACAAAACAAACATGCATAAGATTATACAGGGCTCTCATACCTCACCCTAACACCATTACCTGGAATTGTTATAAATCTTTTTTAACAAATGATGAAAGAGCATCCCCAACATATTATTACTAACCAAATTATCTTACATTTGGTGTATTCCCCCTAACCCAACCTATTATTATTATTATTTATATCATAATGGATCAAAGCAAGAACCATAAAGCTTCTAGAAGAAATTGTAGGAGAATATCTTCAAGACCTGGTGGTAGGTGGTGGATTCTTAAAGGAGATAAGAGGAGGGCTAATGGATTACTGCTGTTTAATGTATGTAGAAGTTTCAATTAACCCTACTGCAAAAATGTGGAAATATACAGACTTGATGGTAACACAGTATAGTGAGTAAGAGTTGATTTATAAGTGAGAATGTGCCTGGAAACAGTAGGTTAGGGATGTAAATGCCAATTAAAGAAAGCTAGAAAATAATCTAGGGACTGAAAAGCAAGAGGTAGGTGAGAATTGTGGTTGCTGGGACAGAAGCAAGAGTGTCTTTTGTGAGCTAGAGAAGATATATGCCTTATTACTTTTAATAAATTATATAAGTAGTAATATATATTTTAATTTTAATTTCTATTATGGTAACTTTAAATAGACATAAGCCCCAGAATTATTCTCTATTCAGAGTTTAGAGTGTAAACTGTACTTAAATTAAAAACTATAACAGATGATTTATTTAAATTCTATTTAATTATATTATGTAGCATTTCAAGGAACCTCAGGTAGGATAATTTTGCATCTATTTTGCCTACCAATATCCACATTTAAGTGCTATATTTCCATGAAAATAGTGCTTTGTCTTTATTGATACCCAGTCATTATTTTCCCTCATACTCCTCTCCAGATGGCAAATCTGCCCAGTACTTCCATGCATTTAGATTCACTCCATATTATCCTTACCACATCAAGGAATATTTTTAACTTCTATCAAGCTAAAATCCTCAAATATTTGCTTATTTGCTCAACACATACAGAGACTGAGAAATCTTAATGTATTTCTTTTGAAAAATTCATTTTAAAATGCATTCCAGTTTTTTAACATAGTAACTCCTGATAATGTTTATTTTTGTTTTTGTTTATTTTAAGTAGTATATGACATTCCTTAATGTCATGTTAGGCAACACCCTTAGAAAATATAATTTTATTAGGGTTTGCATGGTTTTATGGCTATATTATACATAAATTATATTTATAATAAGATATAAAATTGAAAATATAGTGAACCACTCATAGCTTATGAATCTTTTTTAATACATCTTTACTAATCAGGAATTGAAGAAAAGCTACCTCTCTGGAGGCTGAAATCACCATTGCTTCAGGGCTTCTGAGATATATGACATATACATGTACTTTACAAACTAACCACACGTATAAAGAATATCAAAGCAAATTTGTTCATGTGTTTAAGGATAAAAATGAATTTTATCTGCAAAATGACTTCTTGAATTATATTCAGCAAAGAAAGAAGAAAAATCACCAATTTTGTAAACTTGCTTTAAACTGTGAAAAAGAAAATTTACATTACAGGAGATTGAATTGTTTCCTTATTTCTCAGGTATAACTATGTTTTAATTCATGCATGTCTTAAAAATAGCTAATGAAAAATACACTGATATAGCTGTGAAATGTCTAAAGATCACTATATTTAATTATTTCTGCCCCATATTATAAATAAATATTTATGGTATGTCTGAATGTTTGATTCTGGCTTTATTACTGGTGATTAGTTTTAAAACATGGTACTTTATGATATGTATGTGCTATGTAGAATGAATTTTAAATATTGAAAATATAGTAGTAGAGAAATCACTGAGAAATTTAGCTGGTGCAAGGACTAAGAATGAAATATAACTTGAACTAGCTTGTAAAGGACACCTAAATAATTCAGGAGCAACAGTAAGTTTCCATAGCTGCCTGTACATTTGAGAGAATTTCAAGGTACAGGATACTGCCACTCTGAAAGAGATGATTTAGTGTTTTGGATCAGAGAATTCAATTCAATTTTTTTTTTTTTTAGGTAAAATAGACTTTATCATCTTTTTTCAAAAAAGATACATAGATCACACAAAAAGTTACATTAAAAAGTATAAAGGGTTCTCATATACCCCATTTCCCACAAACCCCACTCCTCCCACATCAACAGCTTCTTTCATTAGTGTAGTACATTCATTGCATTTGATGAATACATTTTGAAGCACTGCTACACAGCACGGATTATAGTTTATATTGTAGTTTACACTCTCTCCCAGTCCACCCAGTGGGTTATGGCAGAATATATAATGTCCTGCATCTGTCCCTGCAGTATCGTTCAGGACTCCAAATCCCCAAAATGCCCCCATATCACACCTCTTTTTCCCTCTCCCTGTCTTCGGCAACACCCACGGCCACTGTCTCCACATCAATGATATAATTTCTTCCATTGCTAGCCATAGCATTCACCTTTATACAAACATCTGTACCAAGCAATAAAGTAATTAGACTTGCAACACAACTGCAATATTACAGACACCATAAGGTAATAGCACTGAGATCCACACTGAAGTTTGTTCCCTCATTGAAAAGCAGATTATAAAAAACATGGCACTCAACACAGAATGTCATTTGGAACTTTATTCTCTCTCTTTTTTATCTGGCTGAAAAGTGCATGCCAAGCTCATTAAGTTCTACACCTGATGGAGAAGAGTTATGGAGTGGATTGAGACATAGCAAAACAATGGAATTGAATTTTGCATGCATAATACTATATATTTCATATATGATACATTTTCCCCACCCAAATATTTTTTAAAAACCTTATTCTCTCAATATGGAACAAGTTTTATTTCCCCAATTCTCACATTTGAGCCAGCATTCTGATGGTTAACATAATTTACCATTTTATATTTTATAGTTGAATCCAATGAAGAAACCCTATCTTGAAATTTTTCAGTGTTAAAGACCTAATGCTCTTATAACATCAGGTTGCAACCTGCAACTGGTAAATGGAAAAGCCATTCTCATTATGCTCAATGTCTGCTGTTCAGAATCTTTGAGAAGTAGTGAATGAATATCACAAGTCTTTCATCAAATATAATACTGGTATAATTCTGACATAAATCTGATTCTATTCCTCCAATGATGGAGATATATCCTTCCTTTTATTTGCAATAATTATTAAAGAATCCATCATGTTTTTTTTCAATATAATTTGTTACTACCTAGATCTCTGATGTGACTATTTCTTTGGAAAAACAGCATTGTCCAATTTTTTATTCAAAAACAGACTTATTTAAATTTATACACTTTATATACATATTGTTATGTATATTTAGACAAATTTCTGTATCTTTGCATGTGGGATTATGCCTTTATTTTGTACTACCTCTTGACTTATATTTCAATTTATATTTATATTTGAAATTACTGTTTTCAAGTTATTATCATGAATATATAGATTATATAGATCCATTGATTTCTAATTCTTAGTATCTTGTTAAAAATTCTAACAGAGTTCTATGTCCATTTGATTGTCTCTTTATTATTTTGTATTTTATTTTATGGATTTATGAAGTTCTATACCGATTTACCTAAGGTTTTTTTTTGGTGGTCTTTTTTTGTGTGTGTTTTGTGTTTTTTGTTTGATTAGTGTTCCCTTCATGAGTTAGGCTAGGTCAGCCAAGAAACTTAGGGATTTCTAACCAACATAAATCTACTCTTTTACATTTTTTATTTGTGTGTATTTTTTTTTTTTGCTCCATGACACAATGTTTACTGATTATTATTTTATACCAAAACACAATATTAAGAAAATCCATTAAAATTTTTCCTCCTTACTAATGTTTATACTGTTTGGATTTCATCAGTACCTTAGGACCAAATTGTCTATTTTTTTTTTCTGTAGAAAGTCTGCAGGGATTTTTTATACAGGTGTCACTTAATAAATTAACATAACAGACAATTTAGAATATTGCATCTTCCATTCCATAAATATGGTCTAGTCTTCTAATTATTTACTTCATAACTTTCCATGAAACTTTAATCAATGGCCAAAGGACTTTAGCAGCTTTCTCCTTGAGGGGTTACTGCTGAAATGATGGCTCATATGGGAGTTACTTATTCTATAGGGGAGAAGTTTAGGAAACAGCCTAGACCTTGAGTCCTCTTCACTCCCCTAATTAGGCCCAACTGAGACTAGAGAGGTCCGGAGTGTCAGGTCAGGACTAAGTGACTCCCAAGTTAATTAAGAAACTAACAATCTTCCTTGCCAAGTTGAGGGTCATTTGAGGATCCTCCTGGTTGATGGTTTGCAGTGTTAACCAGGGAGCCACTCCTGGATTTGGCCCCTTCCATCCTTCCCTGGCACAAGGCCTTCACAGGTCCAGGCAGTGAGGCAGCTTGGGGCCAGGGGCCCAACCCTCCACACTTGAAGCAGGTTCCTGTCAAAGTGGAGCCTGGATTCTGGTGGTCCCAAGGTGACAAGGTGCCTTCTATGGTGGCAGCTAAAAGGAAAGTCTGCCCCTGGACCCTAGGCCTGCCTCTCCTCATGCTTCTTCTCAACAGTGTGGTTTCAATTGTTGAAAACTCTAAAGGTTGTTTCTAAAAAGAAGTTCATGGAAGCTTGGGGACCCAGGGAAAGTTTTTACAGCTTCCTACAGGTATCTGAGACAGATTGGCTAATAAAGTGAGTTTCTAGAGGATCTGTTCTTCTCTAGAGTCAACATCTACCAGAGGACATTTTTTCATGGCCTCTATCAGCTTTCCCTAAAGTAAAGTTTGGTTTTTATTCTGCCCCTTAGCAATTTTCCTGAGTTATTTTACTTGACTGGTTTGGTAGTGCCCTTTATAGCCCCTTTGAGTAGACACAGAGCCACATGGTCTCTGGCCCTCAGATCTGCCTGTCCCTTCCTTCCCTCTTACACAGGAGGTTTACTTGAATTCAGCATCCATACAGAGGCCACACTTGGATGTACTCTAATTTGTACTACATCCATGTTATGTGGCAGGAAATAATAACCTCTTCCTTTTTAGACCATCAATAGGGAGGTTGTCCCAATTCCCGCGAAGTCACCCTAGTGGGAAGTCTGCTGGATGCTGGAGAAGCCACCCATTATTCTAGGGGAAGATAAATGCATTGGTCAGTCTTAGTGGAGTCTGACTTCTAGACCTGACTGAATGGAAATAACCAAGTGTCCTGAGGACTGGGAGCCCTGCTCGCCATTCCAGTGTTCCAGAGATTGGATGTATCTTGTCCCTGGGTGTTTCCAGAGCCTTACAGGTCTTAGAAGACATCTGGGTCCTACCAAGCTGGACTTCCTCCCTAGGAAAGGTACTGGCCCAAGGATATTTCTTTTGACTACTTGTGCAGAGGTCTTAGTAAATGGCTGTGAAACAGATATCATTTTATGGCCACTGCCAGAGACCAAGTTTAGCAGTTAAACCAGATGTTAATAAGTACATTAAAAAGCTATAAACTTATGGCTTTGGAGCTTGCAAACAGCCTTGGGGTCCACAGAGTAATGGGTTTACAGGAATCTCAGGGCCTTCAGGGGTCTGAGGAAGGAGCAACCTCTGGGCACTACCAAGGCTGGGAGTCTGGGGGGGTCTCACTAATAAGACAAAAGAGGGCACAGACAGGCTTTAATTAAAATCCTAGACTCACCAGGTTTTGTCAAATGTTGGGAGAGTTACTTGCCTCTTTGTCTCCTGGATTGCTCACCAAATATGGTAGCAGAACAATCTGGTTTCTGGGTTTTGAGGTTCTTGGTTTCACTGCAAGAAAGAAACAGTAAAAAGAGTTCCTTGAGAAATGAGAGAAAAGAGACAGTACACACCACAGACATGGGTTTGGGGGTGCTACAGGTAAGACATGCAACATGGAGACCTAGGGTAGGTGTTTTTAAGACTTTTCCTCCTCTCCCCTCCCCATATCAAGGAGGGATCTCAGCTCTTTGCTGTTCTGATTGTTTGCCTTTCTACCTTCACTTGTTAGTTTTCAGGGAAACAATAGCGAGGCCTTTCTATTTGGAGTTATCTGGAACTTCTTTTGGGCCAAGGAGTTTCAAATGCGCTCTCATGACCAGGGCCCTGGCAGGGTTTTTGGCTGTAATGGTCATAGCATTATTCTCAAGCACCTGCCTTCCCTCAGGGTGTCCCTGGGTGGGGTCTATGTTCTGATCAGTGGGGACACCACTGTTATTGTTTTATTCTGACCAGTTGCTTTCCCTCATTTTACATACTAATCTGCCTCATTGCTTTACTCATTGGTCTACATTTTAATATTTTGTGCAAAGCTCTTCTTTCAAACTTAAATTGATGTTTATGTGATTCACCAATGTTGAGTTTACAGTAGTCTGCTTATTTTAAATTTTTAATGTTAAATTTTGTAAACATTTCCAACTTTATCAATTTTCCTTTAATGGACATCTGTGCCCTATCCACATTTTAGTTACTAAGAAAAAAACTGTTGGAAATTCTTGCACAAGCTCCTTTGGACATATTCAGTCTTGTTTGTTTAATAATGAAGATAATTCACAAGCTCAAAAGATAGTTTCATTTAGCTTTATAAGAAACTACTCATCATTTACAAAATGGGTATAATAGAACAGTACCAAGAAAAATCATGTAAAGTTAGTTTGAGCATAATCATCACCATATTTAGTTGTTAGATGTGTTCATTTATCTACTTTACAGGTGTGTAATAGAATATAATTTTGGTTTCAATTGCCATTTCCTTTTAGAATATATCAAGAAGGACTACACACTAAGCCATTAAAGAAGTTCCAGTGGATTATAAGGATTTTATGTAACAGAGTGTGTTTTTAGACAACAATAGCATTAAATTAGATATTAACAACTGTTTAGCAAAATAAAAACAGATGGTTTAACTGTGTATCAAAACAAATTACCACTATTTTTTAAATTTGAAATTGAATGTGAGCGAAAGTGATGGAATAGAAATAAAAAGTACATAAAAAGGGGGAAAAGATGGTGGCTGAGTGAGCATACCTGATAATATCTCCTACAAAGAAGCAGCTGGGCAGCATTGGAGGTTCTTTGGGACCAGGCTGTTTTGGGATTTTTGCAGGGCAGGAGGTGTCTGGACATCGATTTGGTGGGAAGGTAACAGAGAAAATTAGTCTATAAGATACATTTGAAACTCTATTACATGGAGGTGAGAGCTGTGCGGGGGATGCTCCCTCCTGGGGTGGGTGGAGCCACGGCATCAGCACTGCAGTGGCGATCTCTGGAGGCTCTGTCGTACTGGGGAATTCATAAGCCCTGAGTGGGCTATTGGGGGGTTAACAGGACAGGAGGCCTTTGCAGACCAATTTGGGGAGACAAAAGGGAGATTTATTGTGAAGCAGGGAATTTTTGATTGCAGACACAAATAATAGCGCTTCCACCTAGAGCCCCGCCCCCCCAAGCCCGGCTGCTGATCTGCAGTGGACTTAAATTGCTAGCAATAAAGAGACACCACCAGGAGGCTGTATCAGGGTTTGGTAGGGTGGGAGACAGCTGGAGGCCGATTAGGGGAATATTTTGCAAAGCGTGGGAATTTTGGTTTTGGATTCTGTTATCAGCGTTTCTGGCTGGAGGCCCATCCCTGGGCCTGGCCACTGATCTGCATCATTAAATTGGCTGCAGTGTACAGGCACCCCCAGGTGGCCATTCCGGGGGCTTACAGGGTGGGAGGGGTCCTGAAGGCGAATTGGTGGTACATCCACAGAATAGACCCCAGTGAGTGAGTGAATTGCGGGGTTCCGACACATGGAAGAGAGTTTGCAGATGTGACCTCACCCATAGGACTGGCACCCAGCTGTGGGGATCCCTGAAGGCTGTGTTGCACTGCAGTGCTTCCAGGCTCCCTGTTAACTGGACTTGAAGTTGCCAGGTCTGAGTCCCCTAAACCCTGGTGGCTGACACCCCAGAGACTCACACCTCTTGAGTCTTAAATATCTCAGACTTTCCATCCCTGAATCCATCACGCCCTGAGGTCCATCAGAGGTCCTTGAATGTCCTAGCCCTCAATGTTTGCATTTTTTCTTTTTTGTTTTGTTTTGTTTTTATTTTTATTTTTTTAATGTCCTGATTGCTAACATTGCATTATCTCCTAGTCTTTTCTCCCAGCATATCCCCCAATGTCTTTTTTTTTCCTCTCTCTCAGTTATTTAGGTTTCTTTTTGTTGTTGTTGTTGCTGTTGTGGTTGTTCTATATCTTTTTTTTTCTTTTCCCTACTTGTTCCCCTCCCTTTATCCACCCACTTTCTCTTTCTTTCCTTCTCTCTCTTTTTTTTTCTCTCTCTTGTCCCTCATTTTCTTCTTATTTTATTTTATCTTAATTATACAATAGGTGCTTCAGGGAACACCTCACATTTGCTGGGTTTCCTCATCCTCCACTGCCTCATTTCTTTGTGAATTGATTTTGGCTACCTACACTATCCCCTTTACCCCACATCTTGATATCCCCCATCATCTACTGTCTCTCCTATATTCCATCTCCCTTTCTTTGATCCCCAAAGTGTCTAACTCTTAATTTCTAATATCTTTGTTTTGTTTTCTGTCTTTTATCCACTTTTGAAACTATTGCCTTTCTTTTCTCTTTCCCTCTCACACAAAAACACTAGCTTTTTATTTTATACCATATTCCTCCCATATTCAGTCGACTACCTCATTATAGGTATTCTACCTACTGCTATAACTCTACACAACTTACATGAATCTAATATCCATCCTCCCAGATCTCATATTGTTGCTCTGTTAACATTTATCACCAATACTACTTTACACTTTTTCAATGCTTACACAATTGCCTTTCCCTGGCCCTAATATTTTCCTTTAAAGTGAACTCAACCAGCAATAAGAAATCAGAATAAGAAGAACAAATGACAAAGAGAAGATGTAACACTTATGCAAAAACAACAGCTAATTAATCCCCAAGACTAGACAAAAAAGCTAAGGAACTGATTAAACCTGTCAAGATAAAATGATGACCAGACTGCAACAAAAATCTACAAACCAAACCATTAATCAGGAAAACATGGCTGAATCCAATGAACAAACTAAAAACCAAGAAGGGGAGCAGAACTTGACACAAGTAATGAAAGATCTCAGAACATTTATCACCGACAAATTTAATGAAGTAAAGGAAGAGGTTAACAACATGAAGACAACACTTGGAGGGGAAATTGCAGACATACACAAAAAGATAACAGATATGATGGGAATGAACACCACAGTTCAAGAAATCAAAAATACACTCACAGCGAATAACAGATTAGAAGAGGGAGAGCAGAGAATTAGCGATGTGTAAGACAGTACATCAGAAATCAAACAGATAGTAGGATTGATGGATAAAAAGATAGAAAAAATCCATCTAGGACTTAGGGACCTGAATGACAATGCAAAATGCTCAAACATATGTATTATAGGCATCCCAGAAGGAGAAGAGAAGGGAAAGGGGTCAGAAGGAGTGTTACAAGAAATAATGGCTGAAAACTTCCCAAATCTACTGAAAGAGACAGATGTACATATCCAAGAAGCACAGCACATCCCAATCATCATAAACACCAACAGGCCCACCCCAAGACATATACTTGTCAAATTATCCAATGCTCAAGACAGAGAAAATTCTAAAAGCAGCAAGAGAAAAGAAAACCATCACATACAAGGGAAGCTCCATTAAATTAAGTGCTGATTTCTCATCTGAAACCATGGAGGCAAGAAGGTAGTGGTATGATATGATCAAGGTACTAAAAGAAAAAAATTTCCAACCAAGAATACTCTATCCAGCTAAACTAGCATTCAAAAATGATGGAGAGTTCAAAATAATCTCAGATAAATAGAAACTGAAAGAGTATGCCAACAAGAAACCTCCCCTTCAAGAAATTCTAAAGGGAGTTCTGCAGGAAGAAAGGAAAAAACAGGACAGGCAGTGTTGGAGGAGAGTGTAAGAGCAACAAAAAAGACAAAAAGAGAAGGGGAAAAATATGACAAACACAAGTCCAATCAAAATATGGCTAACATAAATAATTCCTTGGAAGTAATAACACTGAATGTCAATGGATTAAACTCACCTATCAAAAAATTCAGACTGGGACATTGGATAAGGAAATATGACTCATCTATATGCTGTCTCCAAGAGACATATCTTACACCCAGAGAGTCATGGAGGTTGAAAGTGAATAGTTGGAAAACAATCATACAAGCAAACAATAACCAAAAAAAGGCAGGAATAGCTATATTAATATCAGACAAAATAGAATTTAAATGCAAATCAATTGTGAGAGACAAAGAAGGATACTACGTATTAGTGAAAGGGACAATCTGTCAAGAAGATTGAACAATCATAAATATTTATGCTTCTAACATGGGCACCTCTAAATACATGAGGTAAACGCTGGAAAAACTAAGTGAAAGAATAGATGCATCTACAATTATAGTGGGGGATTTTAATACACCACTATGAACTCTGGACAGAACATCTCAAAAGAAAATCACTAAAGAAACAAAATATTTGAACAGTATATTAGATGAGCTGGATCTAATAGACATATATAGATCATTACACCCAAACACAGCAGGATATACATTTTTCTCAAGTGCACATGGACCATTCCCCAAGATAGACAATATGCTAGGCCACAAAGAAAGGCTTAATGAATTCAGAAAGATCGAAATCATACAAAATAATATCTCTGACCACAGTGGAGTGAAGCTGGAAATCTGCAAGGGCCAGAGGCCCAGATATGACACCAACATATGGAAATTAAACAGCACACTCTTAAAAAACAGTGGGTCAAAGAGGAAATCTCAAAAGAAATCAATGACTACCTTGAAACAAATGATAATGATAACACAACATACCAAAATTCATGGGATGCAGCAAAAGCAGTACTGAGAGGGAAATTTATAGCCATAAATTCATATATCAAAAAAGAAGAAAGAGCAAAAATTGAAGAACTACCTGCACATTTGGAGGAATTAGGAAAAAAGCAACAAAGTAATCCAAGAGGAAGAAGAAGGAAGGAAATAACAAAGATAAGAGCAGAACTAAATGAAATAGAAAATAAGAAAGTACTTGAAAAGATAAACAAGACCAAGAGCTGTTTTTTTTTGAGATCAACAAAATTGACAAACCTTTAGCGAGACTAACAAAGAAAAAAGGAGAGAAGACGCAAATACACAAAATAAGAAATGAGAAAGGAGTTATCACCACTGACCCCACAAAAATAAAGACTATCATAAGAGGATACTTTGAAAAACTATATGCCAACAAAAATGACAATTCAGAGGAAATGGACAAATTCCTAGAAACACATAAGCAGCCCATATTGATGAAAGAAGAAATAGATGATATCAACAAACCAATCACAAGTAAAGAGAATCAGTCATTAAAAACCTCCCAACAAAGAAGAGCCCAGGGCCAGACCGCTTCACAGGTGAATTCTACAAAACATTCCAGAAAGAACTAACACCAATTCTGCTGAAACTATTCCAAAAAATCAAAACAGAAGGAACATGGCCTAACTCCTTCTATGATGCCAACATTACCCTCGTACCAAAGCCAAACAAAGACACCACAAGAAAGGAAAAATACAGACCAATTTCTCTAATGAACCCAGATGCAAAAATACTTAACAAAATACTTGCTAATCGTATTCAACAACACATTAAATGAATTATACACCACGACCAAGTGGGATTCATTCCAGGTATGCAAGTATGGTTCAACATAAGAAAATCAATCAATTTAATACACCATATAAGCAGACTGAAGGAAAAAAATCACATGCTTATATCTATAGATGCAGAAAAAGCATTTGACAAAATACAGCACCATTTCTTGATAAAAACACTCCAAAAGATCAGAATACAAGGCAATTTTTTGAACATGATAAAGAGTATATATGAAAAACCTACAGCCAACATTGTTTACAATGGAGAAATCCTAAAATCCTTCCCTCTAAACTCAGGAACAAGACAAAGATGCCTACTGTCTCCCCTTCTATTTAACATTGTCTTAGAAGTACTTGCTGCAGCACTGAGGCAAGAACCAGAAATAAAAGGCATTCAAATTGGAAAGGAAGAAGTCAAAATTTCATTATTTGCAGATGACATGATCCTATACATAGAAAACCCTGAGAGATCTACAACAAAGCTTCTAGAACTCATAAATAAGTTTAGTAAAGTAACAGGTTATAAGATCAATGCGCAAAAAACAGTAGCATTTCTGTACACCAATAATGAGCAAGATCAGGAGGAAATCAAGAAACAATACCATTTACAATAGTAAATTGAAAAATCAAATATTTAGGAATAAATTTAACTAAAGATGTAAAAAACTTATACACTGAGAACTATACAAGACTGTTCAAGGAAATCAAAGAAGACCTAAATAAATGGAAGAATATTCCCTGTTCATGGATAGAAAGATTAAATATTATTAAGATGTTTAGCCTACCAAAACTGATCTACATGTTCAATGCAATCCCAATAAAAATCAACACAGCCTTCTTTAAGGAAATAGAAAAACTAACTATGAAATTTATTTGGAAAGGAAAGAGGCCCCGAATAGCCAAAGACATATTGAAAAAGAAAAACAAAATTGGAGGAATCACATTACCTGCCTTCAAAACATACTACAAAGCTACACCAGTGAAAACAGCATGATATCGGCATAAGGAGAGACACACAGACCAATGGAATTGAATTGAAAGTTCTGATATAGAACCTCATATATATAGCCATATAATACTTGATAAAGCCACCAAACCCTCTCAACTGGGAGAGAATGGCCTATTCAACAAATGGTGCCTGGAGAACTAGATAGCCATATGTAGAAGAATGAAAGAGGATTACCATCTCAAACCTTATACAAAGATCAACTCAAGATGGATCAAAGACCTAAATATAAGAGCCAAGACCATAAAGACCTTGGAAAGCAGTGTAGGGAAACATCTACAGGACCTTTTAATAGGAAATGGCTTCATGAATATTACACCAAAAGCACAAGCAGCAAAAGAACAAATAGATAAATGGGACTTCCTCAAAATTAAAGCCTCTGTACCTCAAAGGAGTTTGTCAAGAAAGTAAAAAGGGAACCCACACAATGAGAGAAAATATTTGGCAACCATATATCTGATAAGAGACTTATAACTTGCATATATAAAGAACTCATATATCTTGAAAAGAAAAAGATAAACAACCCATTTAAAAAATGGGGAAAAGATTTAAACAGACACTTCTCCAAGGAAGAAATACAAATGGCTAAAAAGCACATGAAAAAATGCTCCAAATCTCTAGCTATCAGGGAAATGCAAATCAAAACTACAATGAGATACTATCTTACTCCCATAAGATTGGCAGCTATGAAAAAAACAGAAGAATACAAATGCTGGAGAGGATGTGAAGAAAGGGGAACACTCATCCACTGCTGGTGGGAATGCAGAAGGATCCAACCATTCTGGAGGACAGTTTGGCGGTTTCTCAAAAAACTAACCACAGATTTCCATATGACCCAGCAATACCACTGCTGGGTATATACCCAGCAGAACTGAAAACAAGGACACAAACCGATATATGCACACTAATGTTCATAGCAGCATTGTTCACTATCGCCAAAAGTTGGAATCAACCCAAATGCCCATCAACAGATGAGTGGATCAATAAAATGTGATATATACAAACAATGGAATACTACTCAGCTTTAAGAACAAATACACTACAAACACACATGATAACATGGATGAATCTTGAGAACCTTATGTTGAGTGAAGCAACCCAGGCATTGAAGGACAAATACTACATGACCTCAATGATATGAAATAAGCAAGCTGCCTTAGAGAGCTAGAGACTGGAAGATAGGTTTACAGGAAATCGGTGGGTGGAGGGAGGATGTGAACGGACGTCTGCAGCGGTGGAATCTATGATGAGCTGGTGGTAAGTATGAGCACAAAAAGTGATAAAATGGGGGCAAGGGGTTGCCTTTGGCTGGGGCTTTGCGGGTTTGAGGGGTGCTGGGAATGGGCGGATGGGTAATATTGCCCAAAAAATTGGGGGGACGGAGGGGCAACATACGAACATAGGAGAGTGTCAGGTGTTGGTTGAGAGTAAAATGCTGAGAAAACCATATCAAAATATAATTAGGAGGGTTACCTGTTTAGGATGCTCAGAGGGGATGGTCTGATGCGGGATAGACTCCTGGGGAATGTCTGAATGCTCATTTTGCCAGGGTGGTTTGTACAATTGAGTAGAGACCCAAGTAGTGAGAGTGGGGGTGAACCCACATCCTGGGGAGGATTAATGCCATCAAATAGAGGGAACTGTATCTCTCGAGAGAAAGGGTGGCTCTCAGGGCATTGGGGCAGTTGAGCAAGTCCGGACCTGAACACTGTTGCAAGTATCTCTGGACGTGGCTCCTCGGGAAATGGAGATTGGCTGTCAGTATGGGCCCCAAGGGGAGGGGAAAATGGATGTTGAATGGATGGAACCAAGGTAAATGTGGGGGCAAGAGAGGAGTTTCACAAGAGTACACAAGGATGGATATAAAACATGTAATATTACACTAAAAACTCATAGGGAACGTCAGAGTAATAATGTAAACCATCATGTAAAACATAGGATAACTAAAATTTAGAAAACAGTATATCCTAAAGTATGGATCACAATGTAAGCACAGATGTCACCTTGTTTGAAAGCTATTGTCTCAGAGTCTGTACATCAGTTTCAGTAAATATGATATGAATAAGTTAAAAGATTATTGCTGTGGAAGGGAAAAGGTTTTATGGTGGATGTGTGGGAGTACTGTATATTGTATATATGAATTACTGTGATCTAAGGCTCTTGTTAAGAGAAGCTCAATAATTAGGAAAAAAGAAAAGAAAAAGGATGTAGAATTTTTCCAAATCAATATGTATTCTAGATCTAACCTTTAAACTCATTGCTATAATCCGTTTTACTAGTAAGGGAACCTGACATTATATCTGCCTTCAGTTTTCAGGAAGTTTTGGATCACAGAGTGGTTCAACAATGGCAGCGGAGGAATACTGGTATGGGATGTTATTGACAGGCGATATATGGTTGACAGGGAGTTATACAGGGCATATGTCCAAGGGGCATGGAAATTTTTGGATATACTCATAGTGGAAACAATTAAAAACAACAGCTGGGGGGGTACTAGGTGACTGGCCGGGGTTGCTCTGTCGTGGTCCATAGGGGAGCAGTGGCAGTCCCCCAGGTGCAACTGTAAGGACCAGGAAGGAATGAGGGTCCAACAGTGAGCCCCTGATACTAATGACTATGTTTGTGAGCCTATACGCCTGAAATCAGAACAAGGCCCAGAGCAGCACTGTGCCTAGGAGTTCCCTCCTGACAGCCTCCATGTTACTCAAATGTGGCCAGTCTTGAAGCGAAACTCAGCATGTAACTGCAATGCCTTCCCCCCAGCGTGGGACATGACACCCCGGGATGAGCCTCCTTGGCACTGAGGGATCACTACCAAGTACCAGCTGATGATGCAACTAGAAAATGACCTTGAATTAAAGGTTCAACGTAGAACAGCAGAATATCCCTGTCTACATATAATAACAGGAGTTTAAAATGCTGTTTGACCTAATGTAAGGGGGAAATGGAAAGGACAAATGAGTTTATATGGCTGAGTCTCTAAAAAAGAGTCTGGAGGTTGTCAGAAGGATTGCCCTTATGCACACCTGAGCAGAGTCTCAGAGACAGATAAAGTAGATATAACCCCAGGTTTTGGTCCTTTTGAGGGCTAAAGAGACCCACGGGTTCTATGGTCATGTCAGATGGGGTTCACTGCCATGTCAGTTGGCCCTCCTTTGGAGCTGGTGTTTCTGCCTGATGGAGCTGGACTCAGAGGGGATCTCTTTTCACAAGACTTTCATGCTACTTTACTGGAATTGTAGTTGGTGCTGGGGCTTAAGATATATTTAGGGGATTTAAATCTCTGGACTGACAATATGATAGCCAGGCCCTGACCTCAAGAGACTTCAACTTCTACACTCTGATTTATTGGACTTACTCCACTCAGCTAACATGGAGTTGAAGAATGTCAACCACCTCACTATGAAGCCTAGAGTGCCCACAACTGAAAGCAGGAGGATTGCATCCAATATCCATGTGGAATCTAAACCCCCTCTTGACATAGATGTGGGATGGACACAACCAAGCCAAGGTCCACAGGAAGGAGGAATACAGTAAGGTTCAAAGTGGAGTCAATGATATTCTATTCATCAACTATTGTGGTTAATAATCGAGAAAATGTGGAATTGATGTGGAAACAGTGGCCTTGGTGGCTGCTGGGTGCAGAGAAGGGGAGGAAGAGAAGAGATGTGGAGGCATTCTCGGGACTTGGAGTTGTCCTGGGTGGTGCCCCAGGAACAATTGCTGGATGTTGTATGTCCTCCCATGGCCCACTGAATGGAACGTGGAAAAGTGTGGGCTATGTTGTGGAACACGGGACATGGGGTGCAGCGATGCCCGGAGATGTACTCACCAGATGCAATGGATGTGACATGATGATGGGGGAGAGTGTTATTGGGGGGGCAGTGGTGGGGAGGGGGAGGTGGGGGCGAATGGGGACCTCATATTTTTTTAAATGTAATATCTTTTTTAAAAATGAATAAATTGAGTAGAATTTTTAAAAGAAAGTACATAAAGCAAATTTTAAAATTATAAATGTTTATACTATAAAGGAAGAATATTTATAAACAAATGACCTAATTTCCAACCCAAGGAACCAGGGAAAGAAGAGCAAAGTTACACTAAAGTAAGTAAAAGTGAAAACTAATAAAGAAATAGAAATCAATGATATACAAATCAGAGAAACAAATGAAAAAGTGACAAAAGTAAAAGCTTTTCTTTCAGTATATTAACCAAATTTATTAGCTCTACCTAGTTAATAAATAAGGGAATGAAAAAAGTACCAATATCAGGAATTAAATAACTTTTTACTAATCTACTGACAGCTAGTCAAACTTTGTTGTTTGACAGATATTGTCTCCAAAATGTATATATTGAGCAGGCAACCAAGAGCACAAAGAAGCTCCAGCCTACCATTCTCCCATAGAAACTTATACAACTATCAAAAACTGACAGCATCTACTTCCATACTTTTGTATTCCTCTGGAATACAAAAAGGGCATGTATTAACTGAGTGAGCACTGAGTAATGCAATTAGCACTTAAAAATGGTCGTAGAAGCTGGTGGTGACCTTCCTGGTCTCCCCCACCCCTCTGTGCCATGCTGTGAAACTTGCCTGTGCTCTCATTGTGGGCCCCTGACCATGTTCCGGAGGGAGGTATTCACCTATATATAGACTGAGGTGCATGTATTCTGGTGCCAGTCTATGGGCCATTCTAAAGTATTGAACCAGGACACTCACTTCTGTCAATCCTTCCAAATACTTGCACCACAGGCAGAAGCACCTTGCACAGGGCTAAAGCAGTGTAAAAGTCAATCAAATTGTATTTCCACTGGGCAAAAGATTCCCCCTAAAAACATCCATTGTGATGGGAGGAATCTATTCCATGCAGGTAAGATGGAATGTCTAATTCTCAAAAACAGGGGAATTCCTAAGGGCATGAACACATGTCTAAGACAAGATTCAGGCTCAAAAATGACTGAGAAGGCATAAAAAATGACTCAGAAGGATCTCCTTAGGCTGATCCTCTTGATAAGAAGGATTACTCTGAAGGAGACCACCAGCCACCCAGTCAACACAGTGAAAGGTATTTATTTGCATTGCCTTGTTTGTTTTGGTTAGCTTTTGGCATGGAAGGAAATCTGTATCATATTATAATTAGATACAAACTTAAAGATAAGACAAATCAAAGACTAACTTCCAGAGGTAACTCTTTAAAATATTCAAATGTAGTGTGAAAAAAATGATTATGAGACAGAAAGCAAAACAGGAAATTATAGACCATCCAAAAGATAAAAATAAAATATCAGAGAAAGTCAATGAAAAAATACAAGATATTGTTCATACCAGTCAAGACTTATAGAAATATTCTTAAAAATTCAAAAATAAAATTGAAAGAACTAAAGGATGCAAGGAAAATGATGAATAAACAAAATGAAAGACCTAATAAAGAGGCAGAATTTATAATAGGGAAGAAACATATAATATTTGAAGGCAAAAGCAACTGTAATAATAAATTGCCAGAGGCTTTCAATAGCAGAGACAGATGGCAGAGTAAAGAATCTGTGAGTTCCAAGGCAAGACAATTAAAATGATTCAAACTTAGCCTCAGAAAGAAAAAGCATGACAAAACATGAACAGAACTCAAGACAATTGTGGGATAATGTCATGCATATCAGTATTCACCTTATAGGGTTGCCAGAATTATAAGAATGCTGGAAAGTGGCAGACAGAATATTAAAAGATAAAATGCCAGAAAACTTCCCAATTTTTACAAAAGGCCTGTATATACACATTCAAGGACTCTGATGAATCCTAAGCATGATACTCAAAGAGAAGAAGGCCCAGACACATTGTGTTAAATGCTTGAATGATAAGAACTTGGGAAGAGTTCTGGAAAGTCCAAAAGAAATGCAATGTCCTATATACAAGGGATCTGCCATGAAATTAAGTAGTTATTTTACATCAGGACCCATGGAAGAAATAAGGCAGTGGAAGAAAATATTTAAAGTGTTACATGAAAACACTTGTCTACCAATTACTTTATATCTCGCTTGAATGTCTTTCAAAAATGGGGGGAGATTATCAAAAGCTGAGGGAGTTCATCATCATGATACCTGCCAAGCAAGCAATGCCAAAGGGAGTACTTAAGATTGAAAGGAAAGGACACTATACAGTGGACTGAATTGGCATATATAAATAAATTTTTAAAGAGGTTATAACGGCTACTATGAACAATTGTTTGCCAAAATATTTTGTAAACTATATGAAATGGACAAATTTCTAGAAACACATAAACTACAAAAACAAACTCTGAAGAAATAGATGCCCTCAGATAAATAACAAGTAAAAGATTAACTCAAGAATCAAAAACTACCCCAAAAAAGTAAATCCCAGAACCATAAGGTTTAAGTGTTGAAATTAAATATTCGAAGAAGAATTAACACCAATATAACTCAAAAATTTCCAAAAAAATAGAATGTTCTATGTAGCCATTATCACTCTAATACCATAGGCAGAGAAAGAGAAAATTAAAGGCCAATATCCTGCATTAAAAAAGATTCAAATATCATCAGTGAAATACTATCAAACTGAATAGAATTGCTTATAAGAATTATACACCATGATCAAGTTGGATTTATGCAGTATATGTAAGTATCATTCAACACATGAAAATGAACCAATGTAACATACCATATTAACAGAACAAAGGAATGAAAAAAAAACACCTACAGACTCCTGGGGAATGTCTGAATGCTCATTTTGCCAGGGTGAGTTGTACCATTGGGTAGAAACCCAAGTAGTGAGAGTGGGGGTGGACCCATATCCTGGGGAGGACTAATGCCATCAAATAGAGGGAACTGTATCTCTCGAGAGAAAGGGTGGCTCCCAGGGCATTAGGGCAGTTGAGCAAGTCAGGACCTGAACACTGTTGCAAGTATCTCTGGACGTGGCTCCTCGGGAAATGGAGATTGGCTGTCGCTGTGGGCCCCAAGGAGAGGGGAAAATGGATGTTGAATGGATGGAACCAAGGTAAATGTGGGGGTAAGAAAGGAGTTTCACGAGAGTACACAAGGATGGATATAAAACATGTAATATTACACCAAAAACATATAGGGGATGACAGACTAATAATGTAAACCATAATGTAAAACATAGGATAACTAAAAATTTAGAAAACTGTATATCCTAAAGTATGGACCACAATGTAAGTAAGCACAGATGTCACCTTGTTTGAAAGCTATTGTTTTGGAGTCTGTACATCAGTTTAAGTAAATATGATGTGAATAAGTTATAAGATTATCACTTTGGAAGGGAAAAGGTTTTATGGTGAATGTGTGGGAGTACTGTATATTGTATATATGAATTACTGTGATCTAAGGCTCTTGTTAAGAGAAGCTCAATAATTAGGAAAAAAGAAAAGAAAAAGATAGGATGTAGAATTTTTCCAAATCAATATGTATTCTAGATCTAACCTTTAAACTCATCGCTATATTCCACTTTACTAGTAAGGGATCCTGACATTATATCGGGCTTCACTTTTCAGGAAGTTTTGGATCACAGAGTGGTTCAACAATGGCAGTGGAGGAATACTGGTATGGGATGTTATTGACAGGCGATATATGGTTGACAGGTAGTTATACAGGGCATATGTCCAAGGGGCATGGAAATGTTTGGATATACTCATAGTGGAAACAATTAAAAACAACAGCTGGGGGAGTACTGGGTTCCTGGCCGGGGGTGCTCTGTTGTGGCCTCTAGGGGAGCAGCAGAAGTCCCCCAGGTGCAATGGTAAGGACCAGGAAGGAATGAGGGTCCAACAGTGAGCCCCTGATACTGACTATGCTTGTGAGCCTATACACCTGAAATAAGAACAAGGCCCAGAGCAGCACTGTGCCTAGGAGTTTCCTCCAGACAGCCTCCATATTACTCAAATGTGGCCAGTCTTGAAGCCAAACTCAGCATGTAAATGCAATGCCTTCCCCCCAGCGTGGGACATGACACCCCGGGATGAGTCTCCCTGGCACTGAGGGATCACTACCAAGTACCAGCTGATGATGCAACTAGAAAATGACCTTGAATTAAAGGTTCAACGTAGAACAGCAGAATATCCCTGTCTACATATAATAACAGGAGTTTAAAATGCTGTTTGACCTAATGTAAGGGGGAAATGGAAAGGACAAATGAGTTTATATGGCTGAGTCTCTAAAAAAGAGTCTGGAGGTTGTCAGAAGGATTGCCCTTATGCACACCTGAGCAGAGTCTCAGAGACAGATAAAGTAGATATAACCCCAGGTTTTGGTCCTTTTGAGGGCTAAAGAGACCCACGGATTCTATGGTCATGTCAGATGGGGTTCACTGCCATGTCAGTTGGCCCTCCTTTGGAGCTGGTGTTTCTGCCTGATGGAACTGGACTCAGATGGGATCTCTTTTTCAAGACTTTCATGCTACTTTACTGGAATTATAGTTGGTGCTGGGGTTTAAGATATATCTAGGGGATTTGAATCTCTGAACTGACAATATGATAGCCAGGCCCTGAGCCTCAACAGACTTCAACTCCTCCACTTTGATTTATTGGACTTACGCCACTCAGCTAACATGGAGTTGAAGAATGTCAACCACCACACAATGGAGTGTAGAGTGCCTACAACTGAAAGTAGGAGGATTGCATCCAATATCCATGTGGAATCTAAGCCCCCTCTTGACATAGATGTGCAATGGACACAACCAATCCAAGGTCCACAGAGAAAATGTGGCATTGGTGTGGGAAAAGTGGCCATGGTGGCTGCTGGGTGTGGGGAATGGGAGGAAGAGATGAGATGTGGAGGCATTTTCGGGACTTGGAGTTGTCCTGGGTGGTGCTTCAGGGACAATTACCAGACATTGTAGATCCTCCAAGGGCCCACTGGATGGAACGTGGGAGAGTATGGGCTATGATGTGGACCACTGACCATGAGGTGCAGTGATGCCCAGAGATGTACTTACCAAATGCAATGGATGTGTCATGATGATGGGAGAGAGTGTTGCTGTGGGGGGAGTGGTGGGGTGGGGGCGGTGGGGTTAAATGGGACCTCATATTTTTTGAATGTAATATTTTTAAAAAATGAATAATAAAACAAAACAAAACAAAAAAAAACCTCACCATCATCTCAATTTAAGCAGAAAAATGATTTGGTAAAACCAAGCACAATTCCTTTATGAAAACACAGGGATAACTGGCATTGAAGGAAACTATTACAACATGATAAAATACATATTTGGAAAATCCACAGCCAATATCATATTCAATTTTTAAAGACTGAAAGCATTTCCCTTAATATCAGAAAAAAGGAAACAGATGTGGCTCAAGCAATTGGGCCACTGTCTACCATGTCGGAGGCCCAGGGTTCGATACCCAGGGCCTCCTGGTGAAGGCAAGATAGCCCAGGTGGTGAACTGGACCACATGGAATGTTGGCCTGCACAGAGTGCTACCCCACATGGAGAGCTGACACAACAAGATGATGCAATAAAAAGAGGCTCAGAGGAGTGACAATAAGAGACACAACAGACTAGGGAGCTGAGGTGACACAGGGGAATGATCACCTCTCCATTCCAGAAGGTCAAAGGATTGGTTCCCAGAACAGCCTAATGAGAAGACAAGCAGACACAGAAGAACACACAGTAAATGTACACAGAGAGCAGACAATAGAGGGAGGGGAGATAAATAAATAAATAATCTTTTTAAAAAAACAAGACTGCCCAGCCTCTCCAATGTTATTCAACATTGCCTGGAAGTTCTAGCGAGAACAATTAGTCAAGCAGAAGAAATTAAAGGCATCCAAATTTGAAAGGGAAATGCAAGTGATACCTATTTGCTGATGATATGATTCCAAATACAGAATATATTGAAAAATCCACATCAAAATACTAGCATTAATAGACTGATTCAGCAAACTGGAAAGAAACCATGACTAAGCAGCTGGGGCATGCCTCTAAGTCATATGAATATGTTCAAGTATTCAAAAAGCATTGACTCAGTGGGTGGAGAGCCACACAATCACCAAAAGAATGTTGAATTCCCATCCTGGGGAGCCCTGCTACATTCTCTAATAGAAAGGCAAGAATCCCACAAGTACAAGGGCAGAGCCAAGTGAAGGAAGACAGACTATTACACCAGGCCCTTGATATTGATGATTGTACTTATGAAAAAACAAAAAGTAGGTAAGTGCAATCTTTTCTTGTGAAATTGAAACTTAGACTAGTGTTACATGTTGCCTAAGAGTTACCACCTGAAATTCTCTTTGTTGCTCAAATGTGGCCTCACTCTAAGCCAAACTCAGCATATAAACTCACTACCTTTCTCCAGCATGGGACATGACTTTGGGGAATGAGCCTTCTAGGCAATGAGGAATTATTACCAAGAGACAACTAGCAATGCTTGTGGAAAAAGACCTTGCTCCAGGTAGTGGTGCTCCTGAGGGCTATGGAGACACACAGGTTCTATGGGTCATGGCAGATGAGTCTGGATTTCAGTGCCTTGCCAGCGGGCTCTACTTAGGAATATGTGCTCCTGAGTGTGATGGAGTTGGATTCAGATGTGACCTCTCTACACATGCCTCTTCTGTCAGTTTTACTAAAGTTGTGGTTGGTGCTGGGGTTGGTGTATATCCAGGAGTCTTGACTCTCTGGACTGGCTATGTGCCAGCTGAGCTCTAAGCCTCAGCAGAGTTGCAAATCCTACTCTCCAGTTCAATGGACTTACCCAAGTCAGCTAACAGGGAGGTGAGGTTGTCAACCACCACACCAGGGAACTGAGTGCAAGCAGGAGAATCCCATCCATCAGCCATGTGAGATCTAAACCCCTTCTCAATTTAGAGGTGGAATGGACATTACCATCCTGGGGTCCTCAGGATGGAGGAATAAAATATGGATTAGAGTGGACTTACTGGTATTCTACTATAGAATTATTGTGGCTCTAGCAATGGAAGGAATTGTATCACTGATGTGGAGACAGTGGCCACGGGAGTTGCTGAAGGCAGGGAGAGGGAAAAAGAGGTATTATATTGGGGCATTTTCAGGACTTGGTCTTGTCCTGAATAATATTGCAGGGACAGATGCAGGATATTATATATCCTGCCATAACCCACTGAATAGACTGGGAGAGTATGTAAACTACAATGTAAACTATAATCCATGCCATGTAGCAGTGCTTCAAAATGTATTCATCAAATACAATGAATGTGCCACACTGATAAAAGAGGTTGTTGATGTGGGGAGAGTGGAAGTGGGGTGGGAAGGGGGTATATGGGAACCTTTTATATTTTTTAATGTAGCATTTTGTGTGATCTATGTATCTTTAAAAAAAGATAAGGAAAAAATGGGGGAGAAATATTAAACACTAATGAGATTTTATGGCTAAGAGATGTCAAAGTGAGTCAGAAGGGAATTCCAGATGTTTTACTTATGCACATCTCAGCAAGATCTCTTTGCCTGACACAGTCTCAGTCTCAGCAGGATACCATTGCCACAGTAAACAGTGCCTCAAACAGTTGGGTTCCTGAGAGCTCTAGAGATGTCCAGACACTATAAGCAGGGGAGACAAGCTCTGGAATTTGGCATTCTATCAGTGATCCTTACTCTAGAATTTCTGCCCCCCATTGTAGCACAGTTCAACTTATTTATAGTTTCCCTACATATGGCTCTTCTACACCTTATATTTGAACATATAATCAGTATTATACTTATTAGATATGTCCCTCAGACTTAAATCTTTGGCCCATTCACATGCCATTTGAGACCTGAATCTCAGCAGAGTTCCAACATCTATTCTCCATCTCTTTGGACTCACCCAGGACAAGGAGATGATGGTGGACAACACCCATCCCAAGCAACAGAGCGTGTCTGCAACTGCAAGCAAGACAGTTCCATCCATCTACTCCATGAGACCTAAGCTCCCTCTCAATCAGAAAAAGAATGGGCATCACCATCCCTAAACCCTCTAGATTGGGGAATGAAAAATGGACCAAAGTAGATGTAATTATTTCATTATAGACTTAGTATTTTTCTAGCAATGGAAGAAATTTTATCATTGATATAAAGGCAGTGGCCACCAGAATTTCTGAGGGGAGGGAGAGGGGTGAATAGGTGCAATATGGGGGAATTTTCAGGACATTGGAATTGTTCTTCATGACATTGTAATGATGGAAACAGGCCATTAGATATTTTTTCATAGCCTACAAAACTGTGATAGAGTGTAAACTGTAATGTAAATGGTTAGTAGCAATGCTTCAATAGGTCTTCATCAATTGCAACAAATGTACCACACTAATGAAGGATGTTGTTATTGTGGGAAAGCAGGGGAGGGGGAGAGGAAGAGGTATATGGGAATCCCCTATATTCTCATGTATCATTTTTATTATCTAAAGCTTCTTTAAAAATAAAAAAATAAAAATAGTTCTGTTTAATACACCAATAACAAAGAATCTGAAGAAGAAATCAAGAAAACTAATTCCTTAGACAACAGCAACTAAGGGAATCAAATATATAAGATTATATCCAAGTGTATAAAAGAATTGTACATAGAAACTTAAAGAATGCTAAAAGAAAAAGAAGTAAACTTAAATAAATGAAATTCTTTCTTCATGGATTAGAAGGCTAAATATTGTTAAGATGTCATTCTACCCCAATATATTTACAGATTCTATGCAACCACAAAGTTAACAGCCTTTTTGGCAGGAACAGAAAAGTCAGTCATCAAATTTATATGGAATGCTAAGGAGAACTGAATAATTAAATTCCTTTAAAATAATAAATTCGAAGGTCTCCTATTTCCTGATTTTAGACGTTATTACAGTGGTACAGTAATTAAGACTGCATAATGCTGACAAAACGACAGACCTAAAGAACAATGGACTAGAATTTAAGATGCAAACATAAACCCTTATGTTATGGCCAATTGACCTTTACAAAGTCCATTCAGTGAGGAAAGAATAATCTCCTCTATAAATGGTGCTTGTAGAACAGGATTCCATAAACAAAAGAATAGAGATGGACCCCTACCTCACACCATAGCCCACATTCAAACCCAAATAGATCAAAGTCTTAAATATAAGAAATAAAGCTACAAATCTCCTTGGAGGGAAATTTAGGGAGCCATTTTCAGGAGCTTGTGTTAAGCAATGGTTTACTAGAATTTACACCCAAAGCACAAGCAATAGGAGAGAAAATAGATTAAATGGGATGTAATCAAATTTTTTAAAATGTGCCTTAACACTCATTCTCATGAAAGTAATAAGACAAAAAGGATGGGAGAAAATATTGGAAACAACATATCCATTAGGTGTTTAATATACAGAATATATTAAGAAACGTTATAAATACAGCAATAAGAAATAAAACAATCCCATTAAAATGGGCAAAAAAGTTGTTCATTTGCCAAAGGGCTGCTGATGAAAAGTACCAGAAATGTATTGGCTTGTAAAAGGATATTTATTTAGGGTAAGAGCTTATAGTTCCAAGCCAATGAAATGTCCAAATAGAGGTATTGACAGTGATACTTTCTTACCGAAGTCATCTACAATTTTTTCTCTCCCCTTCCCTATCCCAGTTGTCTGCTCTCTGTGTCCATTGGCTGTGTGTTATACTGGGTCTGCTTCTATTCTTGTCAGCTACAATTCATCCTTGCATTGTTGTCATTCAGTGAAGCAAGATGTCCACTGATCTCTTTGGAGGTCTCTCCCTTCCCCTCTGGGCTCACCATCTCCTCTTGAGCTGATCCACGAGCCCAGACTCTTGGGAGATTCATGCTTAAGAAATCTTCTCTGTCACATTACAAAATCAAATATGCTGGCTTGCTTCTCCTCTCTGTCTGAGAGAGTCTCTATGTTTCCATTTATGTCAGACTGAGCAAGGGTACAGAAACTCAGCCTGAGCCATGCCTAACTGACTTAGTCCAATTAAAAGCCCTAAATTGTCATTATCAAGTAATTTAATCAAATGAATTTAATGTGATCAAAGGATAGCACAGCCAGAGGTATAGATTAGTTTGCAAATATAATCTTTTTCTTTTTGGGATTCATAAAATAATTTCAAACTGCCACATATGTGAATAAACATTTCTCCAAAGAAATATATAAATGACCAATAAAGACATGAATAGATGTTCAACATCATGAGCCATTCCGGATATGCAAATCCAAACCTGATTAGATACCATTTCATACCTGCTGCATTCAGCTCACAATAGGTTGGTTCAAAGGGAAGGCAATGCAGAAATAAAGGTAGAGACACAAGAGGGGAGACAAACCTGGGACCAGGGGACTCACAGCTTCTGGAACTGAGAGCCTCAACCCTAGTTTTCCATCGCATTTTTTGGGAAACTCCTAAGCAGCTGTTTTCTATCTGAACTGCAACATCATTTACAATAACAGGGAACAACTGCAACATCTAACAACTGCAACATTTAACAGGTGTAACATTTACAATAACAAGCAGGTAAGCCAGTTTCCCACAACA
This sequence comes from Dasypus novemcinctus, assembly GCF_030445035.2. Classification (NCBI taxonomy): domain Eukaryota; kingdom Metazoa; phylum Chordata; class Mammalia; order Cingulata; family Dasypodidae; genus Dasypus; species Dasypus novemcinctus. The sequence goes on from NW_026688149.1 coordinate 175,851, forward strand.
TTTCCCCCCAAATATTGAGTACTGGTTTATATAGCCTTGCCGGTTGGAAATTTTAAGTCCATGAAAAAAGTCAATTCTGATAGTTGAAAGTCTTATTGTTTGTTGTTGAAGCTTTGTTTTGTGTAGACTTTGCAAAAACAAAGGGGGAAATGTGGGAAACTGGCTTACCTGTTTGTTATTGTAAATGTTACACCTGTTAAATGTTGCGGTTGTTCCCTGTTATTGTAAATGATGTTGCAGTTCAGATAGAAAACAGCTGTTTAGTAGTTTCCCAATGAATGCGATGGGAAAACTAGGGTTGAGGCTCTCAGTTCCAGAAGCTGTGAGTCCCCTTATTCCAGGTTTGTCTCCCCTCTTGTGTCTCTACCTTTATTTCTGCATTGCCTTCCCTTTGAACCAACCTATTGTGAGCTGAATGCAACACATACCTACTAGAATGGCTAATATTAAATAATTAGAAAATAAGTTTTGGAAAGGATATGGAAAAATAGGAACAATGGTTGGAAAGTAAAATTGGGCAACCTCTGTGTGAAAAATTTGGGATTTCCTCAAAGTACAGGGTATACCTTGGAGGTATCATAGTTTTGGTTTTAGAACACTGCATAAAGCAAGTCTTATGAAGTTTTTGGTTTCCTAGTGTATAAAATGATATGTGTACACTATACAGTAGTCTATTAAGTGGAAATAACATGTCTAAAACAATTTGCATAAATTAATTTCCTAATTTAAAAACACTTCTTTGCTGAAAATATGCTAAACACCACCTGAAGCCTTCAGTGAGTCATCTTTTTGCAGATGGATGATCTTGTCTTGAAATTGATGGCTGCTGGCAGATCAGTGTGTTGGTTACTGAAGGTTGGGGTAACTGGCAATTTTTTAAAATAACAACAATGAAGTTTACCACACTATTCTTTTTTTAAAAGATGTATTTATTTCTCTCCCCTTCCCCCTCCCCCCGGTTGTCTGTTCTCTGTGTCTATTTGCTGTGTCTTATTTCTTTGCTTCTGTTGTTGTCAGCGGCATGGGAATCTCTTTTTGTTGCATCATCTTGTTGTCTCAGCTCTCCATGTGGGTGGTGCCATTCCTAGGCAGGCTGCACTTTCTTTCATCTTGGACAAATCTCCTTATGGGGTGCACTCTTTGCATGTGGGGTTCCCCTATGCGGGGACACCCTTGCATGGCAGGGCACTCCTTGTGTGCATCAGCACTGTGTGGGGGCCAGCTCCTCATGGGTCAAGGAGGCCTGGGGTTTGAACTGCAGACCTCCCATGTGGTAGATGGATGCCCTAACCACTGGGCCAAGTCCGTTTCCCCGATTGTCTATTCTTCTCATGAAAGATTTCTCTGTAGCATGTAGTGCTGTTAGATAGCATTTCACCCCTTGTAGAAGTTTCAAAATTTCAAGGAGTCTTTTCAAACCCTGCTGCTTCATTATCAACTAAGTTTATGCAATATCCTAAATCTTTTTTGCTGTTGTTTCAATAATGTACACAGCATCTTCAGCAGGAGTAGATTCCAAATCAATATACCACTTTCTTTGCTCATCCCAAAGAAACAAAATCTCATCTATTCAATTTTATTATGAGATTGCAAGAGTTCAGCCAAATCTTTAGGCTCCATTTCTAATCTGGCTCTCTTACTATTTCCAACACACCTGCAGTTCCTTCCTCCACTGATATCTTGAACCCCACAAAGTCATCCATGAGGTTGGAGTCAACTTCTTCAAAACTTCTGTTCAAGTTGTATTTTGACTTCTTCCAATGAATCATGAATGTTTTTAATGGTATCTAGAATGTGAATCCTTTCCAGGTTTTCAATTTGCCCAGAACCATTAGAGGACTCACTCACTATCTATGGCAGCTATAACCTTATGAAATCTGTTTCTTAACTAATAAGACTTGAGGGTCAAAATTACTCTTTGATCCATGGGCTGCAGAAAAACATGTGTTACCACATGAGTTTTATTACTTAATCCTTAAAGCCATGTTTAAAACTTTCGTTGTTTATATTAATAAATGTTTTTTCAGATATTATAAAACAAAATGTCATATTTGCAAGATCTGGATTACTTTGTGAACAATATTTTCCAGATGAACACTATTTGAAGTTACAAAATCATGTCTGTGTGGAATCCACTTAAATTGGGAAATAGATAATGGACTTATATTTAAGAGAATGTGTAAAGTTCAGATTTAATGGCTTCAGATTAAAAACTGGAACTATTATATAGGAAATCAATACCTATTTTGTTTTGGTGCAATATATTAGAATTAAATAATATGAACAATTATATAAGGTGGTAATCAAATATTCCTTCCCTCTTCTAACGATATATCTGTGAAAGGTCATATTTTCTTCACCCTCTTCAGTCAATCCAATGGAATGAATGTGAAGTAAATGTGAAAATTTAGCTTTCTCTTTTTAAAAGGTTAAAACAATTTCTTTTTTCTCAATTTTATTTTGGTTTTGGGATATAACATTATCTAAAGTGCATTATTAGCTTAAACTACAATTGATATACTTTTAATAAATTAGTTATTTATACTTCTATCCATTTTAATTTCTAATGTGATAATTTCCCATATATAAAATATGTAGAATTATGTTACATAGGGTTTTCAATAATTATATAGAGTGTAATGTGTTCCTGAAAAAAACAAAAACAAAAATTTGAGAACAAATGATTTACGTAAATTCTATTTAGTTTCAGCAATATTTCAAGAAATCTTAGGTAGTATAATTTTGTATGTATTTTGCCTACCATTACCCTCTTTTGAATGTTAAATAACCATGCAAATAATAATAGTATTGCTTTATTATCAAATAATCCTCTCCAGATGAAAATCTACCCAGATCTGCTATGCATTTTGACTCACTCTGAATTACTCTTGCCATATTAGGAAAATATTGAGACATCTATCAGCCTGAGCAAATATTCATTTTGCCTTTTTTGCCTAAAATTATACATAAAGAGACATATGAAAGTAGGTAAAGATTTCCTTGTGCTCTGTGAAACTCTCAGTGAGTATTCCTGTATGTCGTGAAGGCAAAATGTTCTATACTAAGTGGAGGGGAATTCTCCTTTCATATATTTGACTTTATTTCCTCTACTCACCCAACTTCCCTGCCAATTTATCAAAATGTGTTGATAATCTGTAGTTATATGAAATCTTTTAGTGAGCCTTCACTGTTTAGTCTCTCTTGAAAGCGTCTTAACCCCTCCCACATTCTGATACTCTCTTGATTGGCTTCTATTAATAAGAAATATCAGAAGGTGACAAATGAACTACTTTCCACAGAAAGGACTTTGGGTATAGTAACTTAAAATCTGGGGTAACTTTTGTTAGTATCATATATTATGTACAAGTATCTCTTCAAAGCAGTTTTGATAAAAGTCCCACACTGTCCCACATTTTATCACTTTTGAAATATATTCTAAAATGTATCCTATACTTCCTTAATTTAGTAACTACTGGGATATTTTTCTTTTATTTTTTTGATAATCTTTAAAGCATATGATTTATATTCATGCTGTAATGCTAGTTGCAATTCTTAGAAAGTGTATTTTATTGGCATTTACAGGATATTATGGATGTATTATAATGCAAATAAATTTAAAATATGACATAAAATTGAAAATATAGAGTCACCAGTAACCTGGGAATCTTTTTAAAAATACCTTTCTTTTGTTAAAGTTTAAAAAAATCTATGTCAGTTTTATTGATACTAAGCATGAATTAATCTCAAAAGGTTAGCCAAGGAATTCTAACCAATCTGCAGTGGAGGAAAGTGGCTTCTCTGGAGAGTGAAATCATCATTCCCCCTGGACCCCTGAGATGGATGAGCCACAGGTGAGCTTTATAAGGAATAAACATGTGTACCAAGAATCTAGTACAGAATTGTTCATATGATCAAAGTGAAATGTAAGTCTTCCTGAGAAGTGACGATGTGGGCTATGGGTGGGAGGTTCTTTGTCTCTTCAGAGAGAACCTTAACCTAAACTGTCCTGACTTGTGGGTGTGGGACAGTAAGAGGCTGCAGTCTTGCCCTTGGTGACCATGGAAATGACTCCAGTTCCAGGAAGCAATTTAGCAATGCAAATTCTATATACATACCAGTCAGTCTAGGGAAACTCTGATAGTGGTGATGCAAACATAAGGGACTTGGACTTGGCCTCAGGTGGGAAATATAATATAGCCTGTGCATAAATTCAAAATCATCTAATTCTGTATTCAAGTGTGCCTAATCTCTAGAAATCCAGTTAAGTGATATGGGCTTTGAATGTTCAGAAAGGATGTAAGACTGAATGTGTATTCAAGGTTGCATCCAGACAGAATGTGGGCAAGATGCTAATTTAAACTCACCTGAGGTGTGGGCGACATGTTAATTCAAAATTTACCTGGTACTCAAGCAAAGACTTAACTAACAAAGAAAGTAATTTTCTTTGATAAAAGCACCATTTGAATCCCCACCCTGTATAAGAGGAACTTGAAAATCTTGTTCAGGGCTCAGGTTTGCAACAGAAAGTTCCCGAGTCTGGCCGGCCATCAAACTATTTTTCCTTCTCAAAATCATTCCTGAGTCCTGGCCTTTCTATACACAATTAATTGAACCTCTCTCAAATTCTACAACATTTTTGGGGGTTCTCCCAGGATTGCAAACAAAGGCCAGAGATGGTAGCATTTTGCTGCCCCTTCCAAATCCCTGAGGAAGCTGGGAGGACTCAGGCAAACCCCAAATCTGGGCACCCATGGATTAAACTTAATCCCGAAAAGATGTGGGCTCCACCAGAATCTTCCTGACAAAAAATGAGGGAAATGGAAGGTCTGAAGAGAAAGATTCTGGGAACAAAAAAGAACTATGAACATGGAAAAAGGTAAGACTCCCTGGGTGAGCACAGTCTGGAGAACCCTAGCTTTAATTGCTAGGGAGGGAGGCTGATTACCTTCTGAGAGAACCCTAGTAGTCCCAGAAAATTGGGGGGAAGCAGTTCTCTCTAGGTCTGGAAAAAAGAGGAAAACCAGGAAAAAGCTTGGTGTTTTGGGTTTGTCTAACTGCCTGTTGGAATCTGGTACTGGTCTTATATCCTCTGAAGGAGTGGAGGCTTGATTATAATAGGAAGGGATATTTATAGGTTCGAGTCCTAATGTCCTGGAAATTGCTCTGGATTTTTTAAAAAACTTGGTTACAGGAAAATGGATCAGTTTTTCTAGGGAAGCTTGATCTGGGTGTAAGGTTAAACAGTGAAAAATGTCTAGCTGGAATCTTTTGTTATGGTGCTGAATTGTGAATGAATTTGCTTTATACCAGATGTTAATGTTAAGTGTTCTCTCTAAGGTTTGTGATAGCTGTGGGGGCAGCCATGCTGAAAAAAACATATATATAAAGAACTCATGGGTCAGATTAGTGACCTTTATGCTTCTGTCTGTGTCAGCTCAATTCTGGTGTTGAAATTGTGTGGTTATGTAAAGTGGTGGAGTTTAATTGAGCTGTAACCATCCCTTGCCATTGGCAAGGGGGTGAATTGGTTATGGGGCAAAACTGAGGAGTCTGGATGTTTGTGGGGTCTGGATATTTGCATATTCTCTGCTGCCTTGACTCTTGTCCGCACCTTTGCTGGGGTTGGAGGCCATCTGTGTCCATGCCATGCACCCGGGTTTGTTGGGGCTGCCCCAGTCAGGGTGGCTTGGTCCCTGGGAGGGGTGCTGAATTTGAGTAGGTTCTGTCTGCCCATTTTGGCAGAAAGCTGGAAAGGGGAGAGTGGCTTGCCCCTTTCCAGTGAGTCCACGCCTTCTATTCATAAGCCACACTCCTATTTGATTGTTGTGTACCGGACTGCCTGGAAGGGAGGAGGTGAAGGGGATGAAAAGCAGAATCAAAATAAATGCAGTAAAGTTCCCTCCCTAGGGTGTCAAAGGCCGATATACATTTGCATTCTGCCCAGGTTCTTTACTTTTCTGAATCTCTCTCTGTAAGATTGTAGAAATACTTTGAAATTTTTAAAACTGTAAACTTGTCTGAAGAAAGGAGGAAAGGAGGCTATCACTTGAAATAATAGACCCCTATTCACTTGATAGCCTTTTCAATAGTCTGCTGGGAACTTCAGGGTTGTGAGACTACCAAGAAAAAAAAAAAGGAATGAAATGGCACTTTGAAATCTATGTTTGGCTTTTGTCAGTTGCCAGTGCCTAAGAATTCATGGTAAAAAGGTAAAAATGTAGTGTAAAATAAACCTTTAAATGCCAATACTCTCTTGCTGTTGAATTAAATGCATAACTTGCAGATGAGAATTTGTTCCATTACTAAGAAAAGGCAGGACTTCACAGAATTGTTACTAATAAAATTCTTGTACCTTAATTAATAAAGGTATCCAATTCACCTTAAGGTTTAAAAAAATTAATAAAAACTGTAACCAAGAGTTAAGATCATTTATAGATGCATTTATATTATAAAACAGCAGAAAGATAATAACTGAAATAACTGGGTCAATTTAGCCTGAAACTATTATTGTAAGTGTAAATTCTACACGAACCTTACCTTCATTTATGGTTACTTCAAGCCTAGCCTCATCCCTTGCCTTTGCCTATAGTTATTTCCCTATAGTCCAGGGAAAGGCAGGATTTGGGATATACCTGTCTCCTCTCCCAGTAACCCTGCTTTCTCTCATGAATCCAGTGTAAACTAAATTGCTGCCTGGTGGAATTCTTAGCCCTTAGGGTTAAATGACCACCGGAGTTTTATTATCTCCCAAAGACTAGGGGGAAAAAAGGAAGTCTCCTGTCTTAACTGTCAGTGTTTCTAAAAGTGACAATTTATGAGAGAAACCAGTCTCCCTGAGGCTTCAAATAACCTCGGTAAATATACATAGAATTAATCTTGTTGCTTATCCAAAATTCTGCTAAATTCAAGGTAAAATATAAAGTTCTGAAACAAAAGAGAATTGTATTAAAACATTGGGAACATTTCGGTTTACAAGCCATTAGTTAAGAAACAAAATTCTTGTGCAAAACTGCATGGTCATAGTGTAAAACTGCATAGTCATAGTGCAAATTAAGAAAAGTTTCAAGAGTCTTTGAAATGTTTTGCAGTCACACTTATTTTGTTAAAAAATGGAAGTTTTAAGTAACTAAAGTTAGGTTTTTGTGTCAAACTATTCATGTCTGCCTATCTGCTCAAATTGCTGAGGTTAACTAGGCAGTTATATAAGTAATATATATTTCTGGAACTGAAATTAAGCTAAACAGTATATAAAATGATGCAAATTATAGGTAACATCAATGAGTTGTGTTTCTGCATCTAACTCTATTTGTGTCTGCCCATTTGCTCAGTGTATGTCTTCATACATCAAGATGATAATATCAAATTAACAAATGAAAATTCTTAAAAGAGCTCTATTCAAATTGTTAAAGAATAAATATGCAGTTATATATGTGAATAAATATTCTTGAAGGCCAAATTAGACTAAGCAGGATGGAAAAGTCATATAAAAATCTGATTATAGGAGCTATTGGGAAAGGGCTTCCTCTTTGCCAGAGCTTTGAGAGCAAGACTACATGTGGCAGATTGTATATACCTATCTACTAGGCTGGGGAATTAAGAATCAGTTTGCCCTGTAATTTCCCAGTTTAAACCTTTTGTTAGTCATAAAATAAAAGTAATTAGTGGCTCTGTTGACAAATATCAGTAAATAAAGAAAAGTCCATAAAAACTATGGAGAGATCTTTCCTGGATTATGATTAAACAAATTAGGTAATTGTGTAATGTGTTTTGAAACCTGGTAGCCAGCATGCTTTTAAAAATTATGCATTTCCATAACTTAAAGAAAAAACATTTTTAGCTTCCTGTAAAGAAAAAAGGGAACATTCTTGCATAAACTATAATGGTTCAATTTTATTTAGCTTAGCTATAATCTCCTTCATTTATAAAATACCCATTAAATATATTAACATTATATGTACAAAATCTTTAGAGTAATAAAAATTTTAAGTTCATGATAATGAAATTAAGCTAAAGAAGAAAGATTGTAGATGTGCTCTCTTAAAGTAAATTCCTTTGGTTAGTAATTGTAATTTAATAAGTTTTTTAAAACATCAGGTAACTAGTCATTGTGGTTGTAGTCAATTAAAAAGAGTTTATAAAACATCTTCCAAATGGAAAACATTTAAATAGTTCTAGTACTAAATCATTGTTAGCTAAAAACTTGGATTGGTATTAGTGGCAAAGAATAACTTTGTGATAATAAAATCTGTCTGAACGTCACCACAAGGTGCATATTTAAGTAATGGTAATAAAAAGTTACCTTGATTCTATTGAGAATCTTTTGTTTTCATTTTAAAAATGAAAAATAATTTTTTTCCTCTATTACTAAAGTAAAATACCTACTATTATCTTAATGGTAAAATTTTATAAGTAAACAGTCATTTAATATGATGTGTTGCATTAAGTTATTTAAAATATATATAAAAACAAGGAATAAACTTTTAACATTGTCAAACTCTCTTGTACATTCAAACCAGGCCTTGAATACATTACAGGTGGCCTCTCCATGTGAGTTATTGGCTAGGCTGGTCACTGACCCCTCGATTAGAAATATTTGCTATATCAGCCTCTGGTTCTTCTCCTGAAGTTGATGGAAACTATGTTGCAGTTTCAAGCTCCTGCAGCAGCCAATGATGACTCAGTACAGCCAAGTGTACAATGATTATTGCCTCCAGACTGGCACTGTTCCATTGTGCCAGAGAGTATTATGCACCAGGCTGGTAGAATACTGGAAATTCTCTCTAGAATCAAGGATGCTATGACTTGCTCACTGCATGAAGAACATGCTAAGTGGAACCACGATACCAGGATAATGTAAGTAAAACTTAAACACAATTGGCATTATGGCCTGCTCCCAAGGAGAGATAACATGTAAAGTATTACAAACCTGAAACTTAAAACTAATAATTGCAACTCTGAATCCTTATGCATTAAGTAATACATTAGTTACTATTAAATGCTGTACTTTTATCCTGTACTAAATATATACATAATAATTATGTTATCTTTTCTATTTTGAATCAAGTGCAAAAGCATATTAGACATGTTAGATTCCTAGTAAATTCATTTTCTAAACAGTTAATAAACATGTCTATAGAATAAGGTGGCAGTCTCAGCCAAGCTCAGTCAACTTACTATCCTACTGTACTCTACTGTGTAGCAAAAATGAGGCTTGCTTGCTAATAATGAGTCACCTATTGAACAAGTCAAAATTATCAGAAATTGTACAATTAAAACCAAAATATAAAAAAAAACCTTTATTCTGTAGTTCTGATCACTCCCTTAGCTAAAAACTAAGAACATTTCCAACTTGGTGTACTAATCCTGAATGAAACCAATTACCCAAAGGGTGCCAGTTCACCAGGAGCATCTGACAGAGCACATGAGTGCCAATCATTAAACAGCTTCAAATGTGTCTTCAAACAAAGCTAAGTATCTATTGCAATTTCTCTCTAAAAATAAATAACAGAAAAAGTATATATATACTGTTCCCATCAGCTTTTAAAAAGGAGTGCCATCTTTATAAGCACCTAACTTTATCTACCTCTGTAATCCAGTGTCCTCTTTTAAAAATGGGTATTCCAAATTTTTAGTTAAGTTTGTTTCTTTTAGAGTGAACATCTTATTAACCATATGAAAACTTCATCCAACTTCATACAGAATGCCAGATCCATCTTCCTCCAGTTAAAATAAAATAAGAGTTTTACACCTTGTTGGGCAATGACTATAGCCCATGGACAGCAGGAAACAGTTACAGAAAAGAGATCATCTCCCTTCAACACCCCTTTTAGATTAAAGGTGTAAACTCTTTAAGGGTAAAACAAAATTATTAGATGGATCTGGAACCTGACTGGAAATCCACGTGAGTGCCAGTGGCCCCAGGATGACTGCAGGGGGCCCCCCTCCCTGGGATTCTGCTGTCCAGAATAAAAACTGCTAAACTTCTAAAAACAAAGTCCTGGATGCTACACTAAAGATTGATAAATAATCAAAACAATAAATAGCCATCCACCTCATAGCTCCAACAATAATTATGCCAAAGCTTAGGAAGTTAAACTTTGACAAAGGGGGGAAATGATGTGGGCTATGGGTGGGAGGCTCTTTGTCTCTTCAGAGATAACCTAAGCTGTCTGTGACTTGTGGGTGTGAGATGGTAAGAGGCTGCAGTCCTGCCCTTGGTGACCATGGCAATGACTCCAGTCCCAGGAAACAGTTTAACAATGCAAGGCCTATAAACTTTAAGTATTCAGGGGAAATGCAAACCAAATATGTTAAAAGCTTATCTAGAATGCCTGAAGTCCATGATAAAAGCTTCCCTAAGATGTGAAAGATATATATGCTAATTCAAGCCTATTGAGAACTGAAACAAAAGGACCATTTAACCTTTCCTCTCTGTATAAAAGAAACTTGCAAGTCTTGTTCGGGGGCTTGGGTTTGTAACAGGAAGCTCCTGAGTCTGGCTGGCCATCAATAAACCATTTTTCCTTCTCAAAATCATTTCTGAGTCCTGGCCTCTCTATACACAAATAATTGAACCTCTCTCAAATTCTACAACTGTAAGGGTAAGGCCACTTTTGGAAGATAGGAATAGAACTGCATTAATAGGAATTGCAAGTGCCTTCAGATAAATAAATAACTTAGGACAGCCTATAAGGAAAGTGCCAATAAATAACTTAGGATGGCCTGTAAGAAGAGGGCCAATAAATAACATGGGACTGCTCACAAGAAGAGACTTTTCAAAAAAATAAATACGCTATCTTCAGCTAACAGCAGTGTTTTGCTTCTGTGCCTGCTTGCTTGCTTGCTTATTAGTAGATGCCCCCCTTCCTAAAAAGCTATAAAACCACCCCTTCCCTGAGACTCAGGACTGCTCTCTCCCCTCTGTGTAGGGTGAGGCAGTTGCCATGTGGCTAATAAAGCTCTCAATTGGAACTTTATTCAAAGTCTGAATCTGGTCAATATCACTGGTCTATAACACAACAATATAAGTTCTCTCCCAGTTAACAGGGATGATAAAATGAGGTAGATCAGGGCAGAGATGTTGATGTGGGCTATGGGTAGGAGGCTCTTTGTCTCTTCAGAGATAACCTTAACCTAAACCGTCTGTCCTGACTTGTGGGTGTGGAATGGTAAGAGGCTGCAGTCCTGCTCTTGGTGACCAGGACAACGACTCCAGTCCCAGGAGGCAATTTAGCAATGCAAGCTCTATATACATACCAGTCAGTCCAGGGAAACTCTGATAGTAGTGATGCCAAAACTTAAGGGAACTTGGACTTGGCCCCAAGTGGGGAATATAGCCTGTGCATAAATTCAAAATCATCTAATTCAGTATCCAAGTGTGCCTAGTCTCTAGAAATCCAGTTAAGTGATATGGGCTTTGAATGTTCAGAAAGGATGTAAGACAGAATGTGTATTCAAGGTTGCATCCAGACAGAATGTGAGCAAGATGCTAATTCAAGCTCATCTGAGGTGTGGGCAATATGTTAATTCAAAACTTACCTGGTAGTCAGGCAAAGACTTAACAAAGAAAGTAGTTTTCTTTGATAAAAGCACCATTTGACTCCCCACACTGTATAAAGAGAACTTGAAAATCTTGTTCCAGGGCTCCGGTTTGAAACAGAAAGTTCCCGAGTCTGGCTGACCATCAATAAACCATTTTTCCTTCTCAAAATCATTCCTGAGTCCTGGCCTTTTTATATGCAAATAATTGAACCTCTCTCAAATTCCACAATGTAGGAGGTAGTCTGCTGGAAGAATAAGGAAACTATTACCCTGGTTACTGTCTCCACAATATGCTGATACTGATGGTGGCTCAAGGACTGCAATAAACTCCAGAGAATAATCTGAGCCCCTCTGCAGGATGCTCTGCTTGGTTGGGGTTGGCTGCATTCCACAGATTAGGCTGTTTCACTGAACACTTAACCAACAATGGTATTGTTAAATGCCAAACTGTTATAATAAGGTCTGTTTCAGAGAGTAAAATGCAGATAGTAGCAGAAGCCAGGGGCAGAATTTGAGTTTGGTTGGTACATATGTTTATAGAGGAAGAAATGCAGATTCAGATACCTAGAGCCAAGAAGTTAACTGGTCTGGGGAAGTTAACTACTGATCCTCTGCTCCAAAGTATTTTTGCCTGCATCAAATAGGAGAAATAATAGGATAGAGACATAGACAAACCCATGTCAACTTTTGTCTAGTTTGCTGGGAGCATGAAACTGGGAGATTGGTATTACCAAATGTGATAGATTTCCCTCAAAGTAAATTGAGATGGAAAATTGTTCATGATGCTGTAACCTCCCTGGTGACAAAGACAATAAAAACTTGGCTATAAGACCCAGCCATGTGGCAGAATGTCAAAGAGAAGATCCTGTATAGAACAGCATTGGAGAAATTCATGAAACTGAGCCCTCCCAAACTGAAGACCTTCCTGACCCATTTATTTTTCCCTGAGATGAGGGGGGATGGGTGGGGAAGCAATGAGAAAGGTCCTCCATAACATCCCACTCTGTGGTGGAAACAACAGGGAGGAGTCAGCCATCTTCACTGAAGCAGGTTTAGAGGACTGGTGTTGGAAACAAAAGACTTAATGGTCTTGCAGGAAGAGACATGCTGTTTCCATAGCTATACTTTTAACATAAGGAATGCAGCAATTAAGCCTTTCAAGTCTACAGGACAAAGCTGCCCCCAGAGAAAAATGAGCAAACACACTTTGCAGTTTAAAAGGAACACTAAATTTTTGTACTCTGACATAGGTTCTTTAATTTATGAGTGTTATTAATGTGTAGCTACATTGCTTGTTCTCATGATAGCTTGAGGATATATATAAAGCCACTTGTAGAAAATAAAGTTGTTTTTTTAAAATTATTTATTTATTATATTTTTAAAAATTACATTAAAAAAATATATGAGGTCCCATTCAACCCCACCGCCCCTGCCCCCCACTCCCCCCACAGCAACACTCTCTCCCATCATCATGACACATCCATTGCACCTGGTAAGTTCATCTCTGAGCATCACTGCACCCCATAGTCAATGGTCCACATCATAGCCCAGACTCTCTCTCGTTCCATCCAGTGGGCCCTGGGGGATCTACAATGTCCCGTAATTGTCCGTGAAGCACTATCCAGGACAACTCCACGTCCCGAAAACGCCTCCACATCTCATCTCTTCCTCCCGTTCCCCACACCCAGCAGCCACCATGGCTACCCTTCCCACACCCATTCCACATTTTCTCTGTGGACATTGGATTGGTTGTGTCCATTGCACACCTATGTCAAGTGAGGGCTTAGATTCCACATGGGTACTGGATGCACTCCTCCTGCTTTCAGTTGTAGACACTCTAGGCTCTATGTTGTGGTGGTTGACCTTCTTCAACTCCATGTTAGCTGAGTGGAGTAAGTCCAATAAATCAAAGTGTAGGAGCTGAAGTCTGTTGAGGCTCTGGGCCTGGGTGTCATATTATCAGTCCAGAGATTCAAATCCCCTACATATATCTTAAACCCAGCACCAACTACAATTCCAATAAAGTAGCATGCAAGTCTTGTGAAAAGAGATACCCTCTGAGTCCAATTCCATTGGGGGAAAGGCATAGATTGCTGGTAAATGGGAATTCCCAGTATTCTGTACATGACATTTCTGTAAACTAAAGCATCTTTTTTTTTTTTTTTTTTTTTAAAGATTTATTTTTATTTATTTAATTCTCCTCCCCTCCCCCAGTTGTCTGTTTTCTGTGTCTTTTGCTGCGTCTTGTTTCTTTGTCCGCTTCTGTTGTCGTCAGCGGCATGGGAAGTGTGGGCGGCGCCATTCCTCGGCAGGCTGCTCCCTCCTTCGCGCTGGGCGGCTCTCCTTATGGGTGCACTCCTTGCGCGTGGGGCTCCCCTACGCGGGGGACACCCCTGTGTGGCACGGCACTCCTTGCGCGCATCAGCACTGCGCTTGGGCCAGCTCCACAAGGGTCAAGGAGGCCCGGGGCTTGAACCGCGGACCTCCCATGTGGTAGACGGACGCCCTAACCACTGGGCCAAAGTCCGTTTCCCTAAAGCATCTTTGAAATTATAATTTAAACAATAGTTAACTGGGGGAATATATGGAAAAAAATGTCACATTGCATACAAGACAACATCTTTCAGATAAAAGACAAGGTCAGAAAAATATTTTTTTATTAAAAAATTTTTTCAATTCAAAAAAAAAAAAAATAAAGTTGTCTGATGAGTCTCTACTCACAGATCCCCTGATGCCTTCTCTCTTTGTCTTCATTCCCAATACCCTTCACGCTCAATTTTCATCAGACTGGGATCCTGGGGCCCAAATATGGGAAGCTGCACATCCAAAGGACCATGAAAGCAACACAAAGATTAACCTGGGAAAGATACATGACTGACAGTGCAGGCCCAGCAACTGAGTTACTAAAGCAAGACATAAATGGAGCAAAATTTAATGGAATTCTTCTGAAAGAACCTGACCAACATTATTGGGCAAAAGGTGGTCCCTATAAGTTGGGGTTTAAGACCCTACTACCAGCCATAAAGAAACATGAATAGGAGGGTCCACAAGGCTGAAAAGATTTAGAATCCAGCATTGCCAGCTTCTGAGTCCCTGAACACAGAGGAGGAGGAAAATGGCACTTAATAAGGCCTCCCTGCACTCTGACCAGGACGTTGAGGAAGATATTTCCAAGTGTGAGTGTGATATGTCAGATAAGGACTAAGGTTCCCTATTAGGTCTTATTACCATTTTTAAAAATGATAAAGGGTGGGACCAAGGCCTGAGGTCATTACTTTGTTTGTCCAGGACATTAGTTTGTTGGTTCAGGACTTGATAAAGGCAGGGTCATTGGGAAACTCCTTGTCAGAGTTTAATGGTCATATCTGACCTAATAAAAGTTCTCAGAATCCTACAGCCTATCACCCTTGGCCCCTGCAGCACCTCATATTATTGTTTCACTAAAGTGGTCTCACTGACACAGGGGACCCCATCATTAACCTGGCTAATGCATTCTTCTTCATTCCTCTAAGGGTTAGGACCAAGATCAATTTACATTTATGTGGAATAACCTTCAGTATACATTTACTGTGCACTTGCAGAGATATCCTTTTTATTTACTGAAAATATTTTAAACTTTTTCTATTGAAGTTCATCATTCATTTGTGAATATCCATAAACAATATGTATGCAGTATTAGTTGTGAACTTACAAAAAAACATGCATACCATTATACAGGGCTCCCATGTGCTACCCTACCACCAATACCTTACATCATTGTGAAACAATTGTTACAAACTATGAAAGAGCATCATCAAAACATTACTACTAACTATTGCTAATATCTTACATTTGGTGTATTTTTCCATCCAGTTAAATGATACCCTGTGTTAGTCTTACATATTTGTTATAGTTCATGAGAGAATGTTTTTTGTTTTTATATTTGTTTTGTTAACCACAGACCGTTTTCCACCACAGGATTGTATGATACAGTCCCATGGTTTGGACAGTCCCTTCATTCACACATGAACATACATAAACAATAAATGTATAGTAAAATTTGTGAATGTACAAAACAAGTATGTATATAATCAAACAAGGCCCCCATACATCTCACCAACACCAACACCTTGCATTGTTGTAAAACATTTGTCACAAACTATGCAAGACCATTGTCAAAGTGTTACTAACTATAGCTCATATCTTACATTTAGTTTATTTTACCAACCCACCTAATTATTAACACCCTATATTAGTATTAGTATTATATATTTTTTATCATTCAGGATTAAGTGTTCTCATAATTGAAATTGGGATGCATATGACAATATGGATGGACCTAGATTATTCTGTTGAGCCAGAAAAAAAGGACAAATATTGTATGGTCTTAGTAATGTGAACTAAATATGAGTAAGCTCATGGAGGTAAACTCTAGAGTATAGGTTATGAGGAAATAAAATGAGAATGGGACCTTAGTAATAAGGTTCATTTTAAAAGTGTGGAAATGAATATAGTTGAGAGTAAAGACATAATGAGTATAACTAACGCTGCTGATATATAAATGTGGTTGTAGCTGAAAGTGGTAGTCTGTGGATGAAAATGTCCGTTGAAAGGAAACTAGAGTATAATCTAGGGAATGTATAACATTGTAATTAATATAAGAATGCAGGGACATCTTAAGTCCCCTGTAATTGGTCACTAGTGGGTAGGGCCAGACTTATAACAAGTTCAGTTACATAAAAGAAATTTGTCATCCTCTGTATTAATGACATCCTTACTGAAGGGCCCACCAAAAAAATAGGTTGAAAAATGCCTACAAAAGTGCCTAAATAATTATAAAAATGCATACAAAAATGCCTACATAATTATAAAAACTACAGATTGGGCAATCAAACCTGAGAAGGTCCAGAAGATTGCCCAAAAGGTACAATTTCTACTTAAACACTTGAGATGATACAGGAGCACACCAAAGAAAAACAGAAGTTAAAGTCACTGACAGCTCCCACTACCAAGAGACAGCTAATAGGCCTGTGTGACCACTGGAGACATGTGCCACATCTGAGCATTCTTTAGGCCCCTCAAGTTAAGGTTGCCTACAAGGAAGCCACCTGTAAATGGGATCCATTAATGGCAGGTTCTAGAGGCCATGCAACTTGCAGTGGCAAAAGCTCTGCCACTAGGGACAAGAGAGCTCTCCAGTCCTGTAAAACTGAGGTCTCAGCAACTCCTACCCATACAGACTGGAGACTTTGTCTATACATAACTGCTACAAAGTTGTGCCTTCACCTTAAGTTTTGGACACACAGATTACTCACAGCAGTCAGGGTGTACACACTGTTGAAATAGTTTTTAGCTTGTTATTGGTCCTTGGTGGAGACCATGCATGTAAACATGGATGTGCCATATATCTCTATGACCTAAACTGCCCATCATCATGTGGGTACTCAATAGCCCTTCTAATAAAGGAGGACAGGTTCCACAAAGCTTAATCACTAAAAATTGTATATCTAAGGCTGAATCTGATCAGGAACTCAGGGAGTATGCAGCCTCTCAACAAATAGATGCTTTACCAGAGGAAGCTAAATGGTCTGCAGGGTCTGTTTCCTGCCTCCTCTTTGGCTAAGTGGGACCCTGTATTTTGAAAGTGTTCCTGCTAATGGTATGGCTTGGCTCAGAGGTAAATCTACAAAACTCAATGCTATTAGAATCCCTGGACTACTATGGCCATCCATTCCAAGGATGGTCACCTAATGTATTAGTCAAAGGGGTGCTGATGCAAAATACTAGAAACAGGTTGGTTTTTATAAAGGGTATTTATTTGGGGTAGGAGCTTACAGATACCAGGGCATAAAGCATAAGTTACTTTCATCACCAAAGTCTATGTGGAGCATATGACTGACAACTCTGTGTGGGCTCAGGCTTCCTACATTCCTGGGGCTTGCTTTTCTCTGGGCTCAAGGTTCCTTACTTTCTGGTGCTGGCCTCTCTTTCCTCTGGATGCTGACTTCCCAGGCCTTCAGCATCAAACTCTAACATCAGAGATCCCCAACTCTGTTCTTCACTGTGCCTTTTATCTGTGAGTCCCCACCCACCCAGGGGACACAATGCCCTAACCATAACTCAATCATGCCCAGGTACAGATCAGATTACAAGCATAATCCAATATTTCTTTTTGGAATTCATCATTTACATCAAACTGCTACACCTACTAACAGACTAAATGAGAAGGTTCTGCTCACTGGGCTAAACTCCTTGCATTGGTGATGCTGTGTAGGTTAACCCAGCTACAACTTCTTGATACATATGGGCCCTTACAAATGGGCTAGACTTATGCATTGATAACTGTCAAATCAATGATTAATCTTTTTAGAGTCTCCATCATATGAGAGTAGGGAATATGGCAACAATGTATGAGCTGGAAAAGAGATCAATTAGTTACCCCCCTTGGTGATGTCCATGGAAAATGGCCATTTAAAGCAGAACATAAATAAAATGCCAGTGTTGTCCAACCATGCACCCAACAAGCTCCATAAGTACCTGCTAGGTGACTACCAAACAAGATATAGCAGCCCTTCTCATACAGAGGTATGAACCAAATGACAAAATTTCATCTAAAGGAAATGAAAGCCGAAGATGTAGCACATCTGTATAACTCCTGCCATGAGTCCAGGTCATTGGGACACATCAGCTGGGGCTTAGGCCCTGTACTTGTGAAGTGTTGTGAACACAAAATCACTGCCCTCTAGTTACAGGATCTGATTGGGTCTCTGTGATGGAGACTTGTACCCCAGATATGGGCTGATAATCCCATGCACCCTGTGGATGCCATGACTACCTTTGCAACCTTGTAGAAACACCTGTACCAGGTGTTCAAGTACATGACCAAATTCTAATCAAATTATGATACTTATTTACAGCACAAGTGACCCCAAAATGGGCATATTCCCATAGTATATGATAGACCTTTCATCATTCCTATTACCTCCAAACTAAGAGGCAGATATTATGTTAAAACAGAATCATCAGGATTGAGGAATGAACAAATATAAGGGGAGAATGTAATGATGAAGAACTAAAGTAGACATTATTATTCTAGTTATGGCAGGACTTGTAACTCTGATATGAAGACAGTGGTCACCAGAGGTTCTAAGGGGAAAGAGAGGGAAGAATAGGTAACAAGAGGCATTTGGGGTCATTGGTATTGTTCTGCATGATATTGCAATGATGGATACAGGCCATTTTACATTTTTTCAAAACCTATAAAATTCTGTGTTGCAAAGTGTAAACCATAATGTAAAATTATAGACTTTGGTTAGTAGCAATGCTTCAATATGTGTTCATCAATTGTAACAAATATACCACATTAATGAATGATGTTGTTAATGGGGGAAATTGTGGAGGATGGAGGGAGTGGGATACTGGGGAATCCCCTATATTTTCTTTTTTTAATATATTTTTTATTTTTTATAAGATACTTAGATTATACAGAATGTTACATACAAAAATATAAAGGATTCCAATATGTCCCACACCCCACACCTCTCACCTTTCCCCATTTTAATAACTTCTTTCATTAGCGTGGTACATTCATTGCAATTGATGAACACATTTGGGGCATTGCCAGTAAGCATGGATTATAGTTTATATTGTAGTTTACATTCTCCCATTCAATTCTGTAGGTTATGGCAGGATATATAATGGCCTGTATCTGTCATTGCACTGTCATTCAGGAAAATTCCAAGTCCTGAAAATGCTCCATATGCAACTCTTTATCCCCCTCCATGCCTTAAAGAATATTGTACAATTGAGCAGACCCCTATATTTTCAAAGTAACATTTATGTAATCTAAAGTTCCTTTTAAAAAAGAAGAAAAAAAGAGAAAAATATCTCAAACAACAGCTATGCAAAGGCCACCACAAATAGTAACTTACTGGTTGGTATTCTCAGGTAAGTAAATTTTTACACATTAAACACTGTACCCTAGCAGTAGGAAAACAGGACACTGAAGTATATGTTGAAAAATACTTACCTTAGAGGGTGGAACATCAGGCAATTGCCTGATTAGGCCATGACTGAGAAGCCCTAATCTCAGCATACCCTACTGCTCTTTTTCATTTTTTCCACAGAAGCAACCTTCTTATGGCTATTTTGTGGTCTGATCTACAGTAGTATTACCACAAGAGCACCCCAATTCCAAACTGGAGTTGATGCTACCCTCAGTGTCCCCTTTTCTGGGACTCCATGTGAAAGGGGGAAGCGTGACAAAACAATGAGGCACCAGGTTTCCCTGGTTACTCCCGGAATTCTTAACCCTTAGGTAGAGGTAAGCAACATTTACAGACTACATCAAATTTGTTCAAAATATTGAAAGCCCAAAAATATTTGGCTAAATGACAGTACAATGGGTCCCCACAAAAAATTGTGACCTCATGCATTGGACAGTCTGGGTGTGCATACCTGAAAATCCCCACCTCAACTTGTTGGGCAGGAGCATCTTCTCCCCTGGAAGGTAAGGGTAAGGGAGTCAGAGAGATTGTCTTTTCTCTCCCCAGGCTATCTCACAGTGATGGACAACCAGGTTGCTACTGGGCCCAATGCTATAGTTTTTGCTAGAGTTACAAATCAGACAAGCTGTTTCCTCTGTCAGCATTTAAGTCAAGATAACGGCCATCTCTCCACATTATTCCAGCCTAAAACACTTAAAAAAATGTTTTTAATTTATTGAAGTATTACCACTCATACATAAACATACATAAACAATAATGTATAGTAATAGTTGTGAACTTACAAAAACAACATAAATAACATCATACAGGACTGTCATACCTCATCCTACCACCAATACCTTGCATTGTTGTTAAATATTTTTAACTAATGATTAAAGAGCATCATCAAACTATTACTACTAACCAAAGTATTTTCCCCAAACCCAAACTATTATTATTTTTATATCATTTATACATGAATGTACATAAACAATAAGTGTATAGTAAAAGTTGTGAACTTACAAAGCAAACATGGATAACATCGTACAGGGGTCCTACACTTCAAGCCTCCACCAACACCTTGCATTGTCATGAGACATTTGTTATAAATTATGAAAACATATTGTCAAAGTCTTACTACTAATTATAGTCCTTACCTTACATTTAGTGTATTTTCCCCAACCCACCCTATTATTTTTTAAATAATTTTTATGACAGAATTTGTAAACTTACAAAACAATCATGCAAATGTGCAGAATTGCCAAACAGCACCCCTACATCAACATACCATACTGTGCTGGAAAATTTGTTACAGATCATGAGATAGTATCATCTGATCATTACCACATCCATAGGGCACATTTGGCACACATTTTCCATATTGATCCATTATCAACACAGTACATCTTTGGCATAGATGCAAGAACATTATGTCATTACTGCTAACCACAGTCCATAGGTCACTCCAGTTGTATTTTTCCCATGCTTCTCCACATTCTTACCACTGTGCAATAGTGATGACCATCTGCTCTTGCTCACAAAGGATACTCTTGCATCTGTACCATTAACCACAATTCTCATCCTCCTCTGAGTTTACCATGCTACTCAGTTCCTAGATTACTCTCTAGCATTCTGTCAATTGGCATTTACATCCCTAGACTACCTTTCTCAGCCACATCACCATTTATAAACCAGCTGTTACTGTTACCATCAACTCTGTACATTTCCACACTTTCACAGTAAAGCTAATTAAAACTTCTACATACATTATACATCAGTAGTCCATCTCAGTCCTCCTCTTATCTCCTTTAAAAATCCGCCACTTACCACGAGGTCTTAAAGATATTTTCCCACATTTTCTTCTAGAAGCTTTATGATTCTTGCATTTTTATTTAGGTTTTTTATTCATTTTGAGTTAATTTTTGGATAAGGTGTGAGATAGGGGTCCCCTTTTCTTCTTCTGGCTATGGATATCCAATTCTCTCAGCACCATTTGTTGAATGAACTGTTCTGCCTGAGTTGGGTGGGTTTGACAGGCTAGTCAAAATCACTTGACCAGAAATGTAAAGGTCTGTTTCTGAACCACCAGTTTGCTTCCGTTGGTGTATGTGTCTGCATTTATGCCAGTACCATGCTGTTTTTACCACTGTAGTGAGGCAATATGATTTTTTAAAAAGATTTATTTATTTATTTATCTCCCCTTCCCCACCCACCCCAGTCATCTGTTCTCTGTGTCTATTTGCTCCATGTTCTTATTTGTCCCCTTCTGTTGTTGTCAGTGGCATGGGAATCTGTGTTTCTTTTGGTTGTATCATCTAGTTGTGTCAGCTCTCTGTGTGTGTGGCACCATTCCTGGGCAGGCTGCACTTTCTTTGGCACTGGGCAGCTCTCCTTATAGGATGCACTCCCTGTGCGTGGGGCCCCCTATGCGGGGGACACCCCAGCATGGCACGGCACTCCTTGCGTGCATCAGCACTGCACAGGGGCCAGCTCCACATGGGTCAAGGAGGCCCGGGGTTTGAACCATAGACCTCCCATGTGGTAGACAGACACCCTAACCACTGGGCCAAGTCTGCCACCCTAGGCAATATGATTTAAAGTCGAAAGATGGGAGTACTCCAACATTGTTTTTCCTTTTTAAGATATCTCTGGCTCTTCAGGACCACTTACCCTTCCAAATAAATTTAATAATCATGTTTTCCATTTTTTTTTAATGGTGGTGGAATTTTTATTGGGATAGAATTGAGTCTGTTTACAAATGAGTAGTATTGAGATTTAATGATATTTAGTCTTCCAATCCATGAGCATAGAATGTTCTTCCAATTATTTAGTACTTTTTAAATTTCTTTGAACAGCGAGTTGTAGTTTTCTGAATGCAAGTGCTTTACTTCATTGGTTAAGTTTATTCCTGAATATTTAGGTTTTAACTGTCATATTTCATTTTCACTACTCTTTTGACATTTTTAGTTACCTTTATTGGTATAATCTTCATTTCTAGACTCTCTTCAAGGCTTATCTCCTGTCTTTTCTTTCCAGGCTCTAGCACACCCTTTACTATTTCCTGAAAATAGTCTCTTGGTTAGAAATTCTCTCAGTTACTGTTTCTCTGTGATTCTAAATTCACCCTCATTTTTTAAAGAAAATCTTGCCAGATATAAGATTCTTGGTTGGAAGTTTTTTCTCTTGCAAGATCTTAAATATTATCATATCACTGTCTTCTTGCCTCCATGGTTTCTGGTGAGAAATCAGCACTTAATCTTATTGGGTATCCCTTATATATATATTATGCATTACTTTTCTCTTGCTGTTCTCAGAGTTCTGCCTTTGGCATTTGACATTCTGATTAGTATGTATCTCAGAGTTGGTCTATATGGATTTTTTCAGAAGACATTGTGCTTCTTGGACATGAATATCTAAGTCCTTCAATAGGGTTGGGAAATTTTCTACCACTATTTCTTCAAATATTCCTTCTGCACCTTTTCCCTTCTCTTTGCCTTCTGGGACATACATGACAGTTTTGTTTGCACATCTCTTGTTGTCATTTAATTCCCTGAGACCTTGTTCAATTTTTTCCATTATTTTCTTCATCTGTTCTTTTTATGTTCACTTTCAGAGGCCATTTCTTCAAGCTCAGCAACCCTTTCTTCTGTCTCCTCAAATCTGCTATTATACGATTCCAAAGTATTTTTAATTTAATTTACTGCACCTTTCATTCCCATAAGATCCGATATTTTTCTATGGACTTTCAAATTCTTCATTGTGCACATCCAATGTCTTCTTAATATCCTTAATCTCTTTAGACATCTCATTGAATTTATTAAGGAGGTTTGTTTGAACATCTATGATTAGTTGTCTCAACTCCTTTATGTCATCTAGAGGCTGATCTTGTTCCTTTAACTGGGTCATATCTTCCTGTTTCTTGGTGTGGATTGTAATTTCTCATTGGTGTCTTGGCATCTGGCTTACTAGAATATTTATTCTGGGTGCAGTTTTTCTCTTTAGTTTAGGGCTTCCAGCCCTTTCTCCGTTGCTGGTTGTGTAGTAAAAGCCAAGGATATAGTTGGTGCTGTAAACGATGGAGGCTCTAGCTGTCTTCATTGTCCCAGGACTGATGAAGCTTCTCCTAATTTTCTCCTTTGCCAGGGGTAGGGCCAGAGTCACAGTTGTGTGGAATAGTCCAAGTCATGCAGGCCTAGACTGTAGTTGCCCAGAGAAAATGATGAAGCTTCATGCCCCTTTCTTCCCTCCTAGGACAGGGATGGAGCTGCAGGTCTGGGCAGCAATATATGCAGTGTGAGTCCAAGATGACCACAGTTGCCCTGGTAGACTTCTGATTATTCAGTCTGTCCCAACCAAATGTACCTGCAGTTTCTCCCATATGCTGGTGCATGACCCGCCAGCTTCCTCCTTGTCAGAGCTGGGGCTGAAGCCTAGGCTTGGGCTGCAGGCTGATCTGGGTGAAAGAAGCCAGACTCTATCATCACTGTGATTTTCAGTCAGCCGTCTTCCCCTCACGCTGGGGGCAGAATCAAAATGGTGGCTACTGGTCTCTTTCTGACTTGAACAGGTTCAAACTTAGTTGTACTTAGGGTTATCACTTAGCCAGCTGAATTTCAAACTTAGTTTTTCTTAGGGTTATAGCTTAGCCAGCTGAATGTGCTAATCAGTAGCTGAAATCAGTGGCCAACTATCTCTTCCTCCTCTGATTTTGGGAAATGGAGCTTCTAATTCCAGCCACAGAATAGCTTCTGGGGCAGATTGTGCTGCCAAAGCAAGATGGTCACTGACCTCTGTGGGGTAGCCTGTAATTTCTCCAGAGAGGCTGGTGCAGGTCCCCCAGCTTCATCCCTGGGGGAGATAATTTATGCTTCCATATTTCTTTAAAGAAGTTTGTTGGAATTTTTATTGGATTGCATTGAATCTACAAATTAGTTTGGGTATGATACATGAACATAGAATATCTTTCTATTTATTTAAATATTGTTTCATTTCTTTTAAGATGTTTTTTAGTTTTATGTACACAAATCCATTACATCCTTGATTGTATTTATTCCAAGATACGTTATTCTTTTACTTGTTATTGTTCATTGCTTGCATATAAAAAGACTACTGATTTGGGGTGTTGATCTTGTGCCCTGCCACTTTCCTAACTTCATTAACTAGTTCTAGTACTTTTGTTAAAGATATTTCAGGGCTTTTTTGTATATAGGATTGCCATTAGTAAATAGAGAAAGTTTTACTTCTTCCTGTCCAGTTTGAATGCCTTTTATTCCCTAATTGTTCTGCCAGAACTTCTAGTATAATGTTGCATAAAACTGGTGACAGTGGGCATAGTTGCATTGTCCCTGATCTTGGAGTGAAAACTTTCCATCTTTCACATTAAAGAGGATGTTAGCTGTGGGATTTTTATATATGTCTTATCATATTGACTAAGTTTCTTTCTCTTCCTAGTGTTCTTATAGTTTTTATCAAGAAGGGATGCTGGATTTTACCAAACACATTTTCTTCATTAATTGAGATGACCATATAGTTTATTTCCTTCATTGTGTTATTGTGGTGCATTACATTAACACACTTCCTCATGTTGCATATGAGGGATAAATCCCAATTTTGCATGGTTTATAATTCTTTTAATATACCATTAGATTTGGTTCGTTATTTTGTGGTTTTTGCATCTAAATTCATAAAAGATATTGGCAGTAGTTTTCTCCTGTTTTATTTATCTGGAATGGGTATGAGGGTGATGTTGGCATCATAGAATAAAGTAGAAAGTGTTCTCTCCTCTTCAGTTTTTTTTTTGGAGATAAAACTTCTCGGAATATTTGGTAGAATTCCCTTGTAAGCAATCTGGTCCTGCGCTTTCTTTGTTGGGCGGTTCTTTATTATTTATTTAATACTTATTGTAAATGGTTTGTTAAGATTTTTTGTTTCTTCTTGAGTCAACATAGGTAGTTTGTATATTTATACAAATTTGCCTCTTTCAACTAGGTTATCTAATTTATATGTCCACATTTGTTCACATTTCCATTATAATCTTTTTTATTTCAGGGGTCCAGTAGTACTGTCTCATTTTCATTTCTCATTTCCACAATTTCTATCCTTTCTTTTACTTTTTCTGTCTAGCTAAGGATTTGTCAGTTCTTTTCAAAGAACTGAGTTTTGGTTTTCTTTATTCTCTCTGTTGTTTTTATGTTTTCTATTTCATTTACCTCCCCCCTGCATTTTTGTTATTTCCTTCCTTCTGCTTTCCTTGGGTTTATACCTCTCTTCTTTTTCTAGTTCTCCCCATTATGAGGGTAGGTATTTGAGTTGAAGCTTTTCTTCTTTTCTTAATATAAACATTTAGAGCTATACATTTTCCTCTCAGCAGTGTCTTTGCTGTATTCTGTGGATTTTGGTATGTTGTATTTTCATTTTTATTTACTTCAAGATATTTCCTAATTTTCTTTGTGTTTTCCTCTTTAGCCTATTTGTTATCCAAGAGTATGTTGTTTAATTTCCACATATTTGTGATTTTTTTTTTCATTTCTTCCTTGTTATTGAATCCTAGCTTCATTGTTTTGGTTAGAGAATACACATTTTATGATTTCAGCATATTTTAATTTATTATGACTTATCTATGACCTAAAACATGGTCTATCCTGGAATTGATTGACACACACTCAAGAAGAATGTGAATTCGGCTTTTTTTGAGTGAAATGTTCTTTACATATCTGTTAGATATACTTGGTTTAGAATATCATTCAAGTCTTGTATTCCCTTAATGGTATTCTGAGTAGATGTTCTATCCATTATTGAAAATGGTGTATTAAAAGTCTCTATTTGGGAAACGGACTTTGGCCCAGCAGTTAGGGCGTCCGTCTACCATATGGGAGGTCCGTGGTTCAAACCCCGGGCCTCCTTGACCCATGTGGAGCTGGCCATGCGCAGTGCTGATGTGCGCAAGGAGTGCCGTGCCACGCAAGGGTGTCCCCCGCGTGGGGGAGCCCCCACGCGCAAGGAGTGCGCCCGTGAGGAAAGCCGCCCAGCGTGAAAAGAAAGTGCAGCCTGCCCAGGAATGGCGCCGCCCACACTTCCCGTGCCGCTGACGACAACAGAAGCGGACAAAGAAACAAAAGCAGACAAAGAAACAAGACGCAACAAATAGACACCAAGAACAGACAACCAGGGGAGGGGGGGAAATTAAATAAATAAGTAAATCTTTAAAAAAAAAAGTCTCTATTAATATGGAATGATCTATTTCTCTCTGCAAATCTGTCAGCATTTAGGTAGTTTCATGCATACATATTTATAGATGTTGCATCTTCTTGTATAACTGTCCCCTTATAAGTATATAATGACCATCTTTGACCCAAATATGTCTTTTTAAATGTATATTTTATATGATATCAGTTTATACACTCCTGCTTTCATTTGGTTACTGCTTGCTTAGGATATTTTCTTCATGCTTTCTATTTTTACCAACCTGTATCTTTAGATTTAAGATGAGTCTATTACAGATAGCATATATTTGGATAATACATTCTTATCCATTCTACCAGTCTCTGCTTTTTGAATAGAGAGATAAATTCATTTTCATTTATCATTAATATAAGTAATATCAGATTTTCTTCTGTCATTTTGCAAGTTATATACCATTTTCTGTTCCTCACTTCTGTTAACTTATTTTATATTTATTTGATTTATATATGCATGTGAATATATATATATATATTATGTGTGTGTATATATATGTATGCACATGCACACTATTGAGTGTCTTCTCATTTCTATCTGGATATATTTTCATCTATTTTCTTGTGGTTATCATGGGATTAAAATGTAAATTACCTTTATAACATTCATATTTTGTTTGATCTGAATCTAACTTCAATAGCATGCCTATGTACATTTCCTATAGCCTTCTGGTCTCCTATCTTTCTTCTGTACTTGGTAACATTTATGCCAAAATGATATATTTATCATTACTTGTTTACACATTTGTATTTTAATACCTGTAGTAGTAAAAAGTGTAATTACATACCAACAAATAAACTACAATAATACTGGCATCAAAACAGTATGGTATTAGTGCACTGACAGACTTATAGACCTCTTTGCACAGGTCATTATTTTGTTTTGCCACTTTAAACCACTGATTCATGTTCTTTCCTTTCATTGTGAAGAACTGCTTTAAGCATTCCTTGTAGGAATGATCTTCCTCAGCTTTTGTTTATCTGAGAATATATTAATCACACACTCATTTTTGAAAGAAAGTCTCACTCCACATTTTAAGAATTTCAACCTAATTCCTTATTATCTTTCTGTTTTCTGATGAGAAATCAGCAATGTAATAGTGACTCTTGTATATAACATATTGCTTCCTCATGCAATTTTCAGAACTTTTTCCTTGTCCTTTGCATTTGATACTGTGATCAATATATGACCAGGTTAATATGTTTACCCTGTTTGATTTCTCTGGGCATTTTGAATATGCAAATTCTCATCCTCTGTTAAGTTTTGGATGTTCTCTCTCATTATTTCTTAACTATTCCTTCTGGGACTCCCATTATGCATATGTTGGTTAATTTG
Source organism: Dasypus novemcinctus (assembly GCF_030445035.2). NCBI lineage: Eukaryota > Metazoa > Chordata > Mammalia > Cingulata > Dasypodidae > Dasypus > Dasypus novemcinctus. Next base: position 203,927 of record NW_026688149.1, read on the forward strand.
ATGGTGTTCTAGAAGTCTCAAAGGTTATTTTCAATTTTATATTTCTTTTGTATTTCTTCTCCTCAGCCTGATTCATTTCTTGTCTTTGAGTTCACTTTCTTACCTTTCAGTTCACTGATTTCTTTTGCCAGTTCCAATCCATTCTTCAAAACTTCCTGTGATTTTTTCATATCAGTTATTGCAATCTTCAAGTCCAGTAGCTCAGTTTGTTTCTCTTTGTTTTGTAGGCATCCCCCAGTTTATATTTAGTTTATGTCTAGTAATTGAAAACAATAATTACCCTTGTATGTCTGTCTTTTTTTTTTTTTTTTTTAAAGATTTATTTATTTATTTAATTTCCCCCCCTCCCCCGGTTGTCTGTTTTCTGTGTCTTTTTGCTGCGTCTTGTTTCTTTGTCCGCTTCTGTTGTCGTCAGCGGCACGGGAAGTGTGGGCGGCGCCATTCCTGGGCAGGCTGCTCTTTCTTTTCACGCTGGGCGGCTCTCCTCACGGGCGCACTCCTTGCGCGTGGGGCTCCCCCACGCGGGGGACACCCTTGCGTGGCACGGCACTCCTTGCGCGCATCAGCGCTGCACATAGGCCAGCTCCACATGGGTCAAGGAGGCCCGGGGCTTGAACCGTGGACCTCCCATATGGTAGACGGACGCCCTAACCACTGGGCCAAAGTCCGTTTCCCTGTATGTCTGTCTTGATATTAACATTTTACAATTTGTTTGTAGTCAGGGCTGAAGAGATCTTTTTTTTAAAAAAAAATAACCATTATTTCTACTTCAAAAGATAAAGTAGAGAAGCAGACTTGGCCCAATGGATAGGGCATCTGCCTACAACATGGGAGATCCATGGTTCAAACCCTGGGCCTCTTTGGCCCATGTGGAGCTGGCCCATGTGCAGTGCTGATATGCACAAGGAGTGCCATGCCACATAGGGGTGTCCCCCACATAGGGGAGCTCACACATAAGGAGTGCACCCCATAAGGTGACCTGCCCAGTGTGAAAGAAAGTGCAGCCTGCCCAAGAGTGGCACCACACACACAGAGAGCTGACACAAGATGATGCAACAAAAAGCCACTGATAAAAGACAGAAGCAGTCACAGAAGAACACACAGTGAATGGACACAGAGAGCAGACAACTGGGGGGGAAGGGAAAGAAATAAAAAATAAATCTTAAAAAAAAAAGATAAAGTAACAGACAAAAGGCAGCTTAACAAGTTAGGGAAGCCTTACTTTAACAACTTCTGTCCAGGCACATTTACCTTATTTACTACTAAAAACAAACTCAATTGTTCCTCTAGTGTTCAGAAAGATACATAGATGAGTATAGATTGGTTTAATGACATGACCAAGTTCTCCTTGATAATGAATTAAATGGAAAAAAAATGCTTAAAATCATACTCATGTCTCATAAAACCAAGCCCCATATCCCTTTTTCACCTTTGGCTTTAATATAGTACCTTCTTTGCCTTTGCTACAAAAATATTACAATATTTTAAAATATAGTCTATAAGTTACATTAGTTATCTTTAGTCATTATCATATTCTATTTTGTTTTTTAATTTTTAAAGATACATACATAGATCACAAAAAATGTTACAATAAAAATATAAGAGGTTCCCTTATACTCCCACTCTCCACCCCCCTCCTCCCACATCAACAACCTCTTTCATTAATGTGGCACATTCATTGCATTTGATGAATACATTTGGAGCACTGCTACACAGCATGGATTATAGTTTACATTGTGGTCTACCCTCTCTCCCAATCCATTCAGTGGGTTATGGCGGGATATATAATGTCCTGCATACAGTCCCTGCAATATCATCCAGGACAACTCCAAGTCCCGAAAATGCCCCCACATCATGTCTCTTCTTCCTTCTCCCTGCCCTCAGCAACACCTGTGGCCACTGTCTCCAGATATTCTTAACAAAGTGTAGTAGAAGAAATTTCTTGTATTTATATTATTAAACACAATCCTCAGCTACCACTAAAGTCACTGTTGGGAAATGCATTTGGCCCAATGGATAGGGCATCTGTCTACCATATGGGAGGTCCACAGTTCAAACCCCGGGCCTCCTTGACCCATGTGGAGCTGGCCCATGAGCAGTGCTGATGCACACAAAGTGTGCTGTGCAACACAGGGGTGTCCCCTGTGTAGGGGAGCCCCATGCACAAGGAGTGCACCCAGCATGAAAGAAAGTGCAGCGTGCCCAGGAATGGCACTGCACACACGGAGAGCTGATGCAGCAAGATGACACAACAAAAAGAAACACAGATTCCCATGCTGCTGACAACAACAGAAGCAGACAAAGAAGAACATGCAGCAAATGGACACAGAGAACAGACAACTTGGGGGGGGAGAAATAAAAATAAATCTTTAAAAAAATTTTTAAAAAGTCACTGTTATACAGTGCCTAGATTATTCTCTACCTGTCTTTCAATTAACATTAACATCCCCAGACTAAGCCCTTCAACCACAATCACCTTTATAAACCAGCAATGTTTGTTATATGCATTATAATATGCTACCATCAACTTGATCCATTACCACATATTTAAAATTGACTTTATTAAACATTCTACATACATTCAGTATCAGCTGCCCCTTCTCAACCCACATTCTGTGTTCTAATAACCTGTATTCTATAGTTTAACTCACTAAGTCCACTCATCACATTTAGTTCATATCAGTAAGACCTTACAGTGTTTGTCCTATTGTATCAGCTTTATTTCACTCTACCTAATGCCTCAAGGTTCCTCCATATTGTCAAGTGCTTTCCTAGTTCATTTCTTCTTACAACTGAATAGTAATATATATATATATATATATATATATATATATATATACACACCATATTTTATTTATTGGTTCATCAGTTAATGACCCTTAGGTTGTTTCCATCTTTTAGCAATTGTGAATAATGCTGTTATGATCATCAGTGTGCTAATATGTGTTCATGTCCTGGCTTTCAGTTCTTCTGAAAATATTCCTAGTAGTGGGATTGCTGGATATTATGGTGTTTCTGTATTTAGCTTCCTGAGAAACTACCAAACTGTCTTCCACAGAAACTGTGCCATTTTAGAGTTCCACCAACATTGAAGGAGTGTGCCTATTTCCCCACATCCTACCAGCACTTATAGTATTGTTTCATTTTTTAAAAATAATGGCCATTCTATGATGTGTGAAATAATATCTCATTGGAGTTTTGATCTGCATCCCCTAATAGCTAGTAATGTTAAGCACCTTTTCATGTGCTTTTGGCCACTTGTATTTCCTCTTTGGAGAAATGTCTATTCAACTCTTTTGCTCATTTTTTAATTGGTTTGCTTGCCTTTTTGTTATTGAGTTGTGTGATATCTTTATATAACAGGGATGTCAAATGCTTGTTGGATATGTGGCTTCAGAAGACTTTCTCCCATTGATTAGGCTTTTTTTCATCTTCTTAACATCATTTGAAATATAATCATTTGAAATATTTTGAGGAAGTCCCATTTATTATTTTTTAGTTTCATTGCTTATGCTTAAGGTGTGTGGTCCAAGAAACTACCAGCTACCATAAGATCTTGAGGATATTTCCCTATCTTTCTTTTAGGAGTTTTATGGTTCTACATTTTATATTTAGGTCTGTGAACCATTTTAACTTAATTTTTGTATAAGGTGTGAGTTGGGGTCCTCTTTCTTTCTTTTAGTTATGGATATCCAGTTTTCCAAGTTTGGTTCCTTTTTAAAGCATTTCTATTTACTAACATTCTCATATTGCTCATTCCTTATTTTTTCATATTCTTTAGTTTTTTTCTCTGTATTTTCCTTCATCTCCTGGAGAATTTTTAACATCATTTGAAAAAAAAAGTTTGTTCAGTATAAATACAAATTGGTCTTTTTCATTGCTGTTTTCTAGATTTTTCTTTCTTTCTTTGATTGGGTCGTTATTTCTCATTTCTATCTTGTCATGTACTCTTTTATTGCACACTATATTTTTTCTATAATTTTCTTTAATTTTTAAAGAAGCTTTAGATTACATAAATGTTACATCAAAAATACAGGGGTGAATTGTGAGAACATGGCTGAGAGCTAAGATAAGGCTTAGCTCTCACTGAATCAACAAAGAAAAAACCAGAGGCTGCACTGGTGACCTGTTTTGGGGCACAGCAAACCAGGACACTGCTTACCAACTACCAGAAGAGCGAGAGTCAGAGAAAGGAAGAAGCCAAAACAAGTAGTCAGGAGTTATTAAACCTCCTGGCTGCAGGAAAGGGCTCCCCTCCCCCACCCTGAGATGAAGTGAGGGTAAAACTCCTGGGGAATTGTATCTGAGAAGAAAGCAGATGTCTTCCTCCACGGAAACGCGCTCTGAGTCATCTAGGAGGGGACTGGGCAGATAGGGAAGCCAGGAATAATCATGTTGCCTACCTCAGTGGCTGGAAGTGGCACACATATCCACCCCCCCTAAGGGGGGACAGACTAGGTGGAGCCCTGACCCCCTCCACTCCAAAGGGGAGCATGAGGGCAGATTCCCTACCTGGAAGAGGCATCTGGGAGGGTGGAGAGTGATTTCTTTATGGTGAGTTTACCCAGCTGGGCTCCCCTTGAATATCAGAAGGGGCCCCCACTTCACAGGGAAAGGGAAGGGGGATCACCTCAGGCAGGTGGTCACACCCAGCAGCCTAGGTAAAGAGAGGAATTAGGTCATAGAGGAGGCAAAGGCAGGATCCAGCTGACTGCAGGGAATCTAAACTGCTGAGGGAAAAGGGGCAGAGAGCCTTCTGAAAGGCCTGTTAACCCAGGAAGGTGGAAGAACTCGGTGGGAGAGTTCCTGCCCAACACATATCAGGTCCCTGGTTGGATCCCTGGCTCCTCCTTGAGAAGTAATTCCCCAGGTTATCAGGCAATCAGCTGTAACTTTATGACATTTTCCTTGTAAGTCCCTTTTCTTTCAGTTTCCTTATTTTACTCACTAAAACCCAGTTCAAAACCTACAGAGGGCAGGCTGCAGGGTGAGTGACTGAGGAACACCAGCAGCCTGAGAAGATCCTTAGGGTCAAAGAGAGAAGGCTGGTTTTCATATTGTTTTTCTTCCACTTTCTGTTGTTGTTCTTCCATTCCATGTCTCTTTATTTAGTCCTCAGTTCTTCTGGTTTTTATTTCTATCTCATCTAATCTTCTTTCATTAATTTTTTCTTTTGTCATTTCTTTTCTCTCACTCTCTCATCATTCTGGCCTTTAATTCATTCTATATATTTTTCTCTATTCAGTTCCCCATTTCATTGTTGGTACCCAACTTTTTTTATTCCCATTACTCAACACTGTTTACAGGAGTTACATATTCATTTTCCAAGGTCTTACATGGTTCCTTTTCTAACAATTACTATTGTTATTACTATTATCCTTTTATTTTTCTTACCTCTTTTGCCTTCTCTGGCCCTAATATTTTCCTTTAGGGAACACAGACAAAAGCTAGGAAACAGAAGAGGAGCAAAGCATCAAAGAGAAAACTTAGCACACACACACAAAAAAAGAACTACATAAAACCTTGGAAGAAAGAGAGAACCTAATCAACTGAATAAACCCATCAAGATAAAATGATGACCAGACAGAGACAAAAAATTACAAACCATACCAAGAAACAGGAAGATATGGCCCAGTCCAATGAACAAACTAAAAACCAGGAAGAGATGCAGAACATTGAACAACTAATCAAAGCTTCCCAAACAAATATCATGGACCAACTTAATGAAGTGAAGGAAGAGATTAAGAATATTAAGAAGACACTGGAAGACACTGATGGAACATATTGAAGAAATTGTAAACATACATAGAAAGATAACAGATATGATGGTGGTAAATGGCACAATCCAAGAAATCAAAAAGACACTGGAAGCATATAATAGCAGATTTGAACAGGCAGAGGAAAGAATTAGTGCTGTGGAAGACAGTACATCTGAAAGAAGATGGAAAAAAGATAGATAAAAGATAGAAAAAATCCAGCAGGGACTTAGGGATTTGAATGACAACATAAAATGCACAAACATATGCATTATTGGCATCCAGAGGGAGATGAAAGGGAAATGGAACAGAAGGAATGTTGAAGGAAATAATGGCTGAAAACTTGCCAGCCCTAGTCTAGTGAGGGAGATGGATGTACATGTCCAGGAAGGGCAGTGCACCCAAAACATTATAAACCCCTACTCCAAGAAATGTACTGGTCAAACTTTCCAATGCTCAAGACAGAGAGATAATACTGAAAGCAACAAGAGAAAAGAGAACCATCACATACAAGAAAAGTTCAATAAGGTTTAGTGTTGATTTCTCATCTGAAACCATGGAGGCATGAAGGCAGTGGTATGACATAGTTAAGGTACTAAAGGAAAAATCTCCCAGCCAAGAATTCTCTATCCAGCAAAGCTGTCATTCAAAAATGATGGGGAATTCAAAATATTCACAGATAAACAGAAACTAAGAGCATATGTCAATAAGAAACCCACTCCTCAAGAAATACTAAAGGGAGTTCTGCAGGAAGAAAGGAAAACACAGGACAGAGTTGGAGGAGAGTGTAAGAACAAGTAAAAAGATAAAAAGGGAAATAAGAACAATATATGACATACATAAACCCAAAGAAAGTATGGCTAATATAAGTAATTCCTTGCAAGTAATTACAATGAATGTTAACAGATTAAACTCATCAGTCGAGAGTCACAGATTGGCAGAATGGATAAGGAAATATGACACATCTATATGTTGTCTACAAGAAACTCATCTTATGGTTCAAAGAGACTGAAAGTGCATGGCTGGAAAACAATCATATAAACAAACAATAACCAAAAAAGGGTGGGAGTAGCTATACTAATACTGGACAAAACAGACTTCAAATGCAAAACTATTTTAAGAGACAAAGACACACACTACATGTTAGCAAAAGGAGTGCTCTTTCAAGGAATAAGAACAATCATAAACATTTATGCATTTAACCAGGGTGCCTCAAAATACATGGGGCAAACACTGGAAAAGCTAAGTGTAGAAACAGATGTCTCTACATTATAGTGGGGGACTTTAATACACCATTATAACCACGAGACAGAACATTTCAACAGAGAATCAATAAAGAATCACAGAGTTGTGCTGTCATTCCTAGAATGCTTGCAACACTCCAAAAAGAAAGCTTGCATACTCTGTATACTCCTCTATTGTTAATCCTTGGCATTGATACAGTACCACTGATGCAAGTATATTAAAATATTACCATTAACTATATCCATAAGTTACTTTAGTTGCATTTTCCAATGTATCACTCTTTTCCTAAAACCTTGTAATAGAATAAAATATTTTTCTACTTTATAAAAGATCATTCTAGTATTAATCACAAACCTTATCTAACACCAGGACCTGGTTTATCTTTAATTTCTTTCAACTGACATTTTTGTCCTTAGCCTACCCTTTCAGCCACAATCACATATATAAATCAGCAATGATAATTATACTTACTGTAATTTCCTACCTCCTAATCTATATATTTGCCCTTCTTTAAAGTCAAACATATTAAATATTGTACATATGTTAATCATCAGCTCCCCCTTCACAACCCTCATTCTATTACCTAGTAACCTATACTCTAGATTTTAACTCCATGAGCTTACTCATATTTATTTCATATTAGTGGTACCATACAATACTCTCCTGTGTTGCCTGTTTTATTTTTTATTTCACTCAACATAATGTCCTCAAGGTTCATTCCTGTTGTCATATTCTTAACCAATTCATTTTTTATTCTTTTTTTTAGGCACTGGGCTGGGGATTGAACCCCAGATGACATATGTGGGAAGCTGGTGCTCAACCACTGAACCACACCAACTCACCTGAGTTGTTTGCTTCTTGTTATTTGTTTTTTCACTTATTTTTAGGAGGCACTGGGGCCAAAACCTGGGACCTCTCATGTGGGAAGAAGGTGTTCAACTGCTTGAGCTACCTCTGCTCCCCAACTCATTTCTTCTTAAAGCTGAACAGTATTACATTGCATGTATATAACACATTTTAAAAATCTGTTAATCAGTTGATGGACACTTGGGGTTATTTTCTCATCTTTTAGCAACTGTGAATAATTCTACTATGAAAATTGGTGCACAGATATGAGTTTCAACCCTTGCTTTAGCTCATCTGAATAAATTCCTAGTAGCAGGACTGCCAGATCATAAACCAGGTCTCTATATAACTTCCTGAGGAATCTGCCAAAGCACAAAAGCTACATCTTTCTACCTTCTCACCAACAGTGAAGGAGTGTTCCTCATTCTCTAAATTTCTAGCACTTGTAGATTTCTGATTTTTAAAATAATGGTTATTCAACAAGGGATGAAATATCTCACTGTAAGTTTTTGACAAATCAATTTCCTTGATAACTATTAATAAAACAAAAATCCATCCAAAGCGAATAATCAGTGGTAGTCAGTGTAATCACATATTTGTGCATTCAAAACTTAAATCATTTTTAGAGTATCTTATTCCAATGATAACAATAATAATAATAAAAAACCTCACCTCTCAATCTATGCTTCCCTTGCAGTAAATAGCTGCTATTCTTTTCCTTCTCTCAAGCATATTTGTATTTATGTTTTGAACAATATTATATATGCAATATCAACCATATTAATGTTTTACATGAAGTTTTACTATCTTATACAGTGCCAGTTTTACAGTTTAGCTTTCCTTCTAGTAATATACTTAACCTTAGACCTTTCCTTTCCACCACTGTCATATAATAGCCCTGCTAGCTACAAACACCATGATAAGCTTTCACCATTTCTATCCATTTCCAAAGATTTACAATCTTTTTACCAATTCTGCACAGATTAATCCTCAGCTTTCCATTCTCTACCCTCATTCTATTTTCTGGTGACCTATATTCTAACAATTAAGTTCATTAGTTTGTACAATATATTTGTTCATGATAGTGGTATCGTAGAGCATTTGTTCTTTTGTGTCTGGCTTGCTTCACTCAACATAATATCTTCCAGGTTCATCCATGTTGTTCCATGCTTTCCCAATTTTATTTATTCTTACAGCTGCATAATATTCCATCATGTGTATATACCAAAATTTGCTTATCATATCAGCTGATGAGTGCCTGAGTTGTTTCCAACTTTTGGAAACTGTGAATAATGTCACTGCACACTAGTGTGCAGATGTCTGTTCATGTCTCTGCTTTCAGTTCTTCTGGGTATATACTTGGAAATGGCATTGCTAGATCCCATGGCAAGTCTACACTCAGCTTCCTTAGGAACTGTCCAACAGTCCTCCACACTGGCTTTACCATTCTACATTCTCACCAACAGTGAATAAGCATTCCTATCTCTTCACATTCTCTCCAACATTTATAGTTTTCTGACTTTTTAACATCAGCCAGTCTAATAGGTGTGAAATGGTATCTCATTGTATTTTTGATTAGCATATCCCTAATCGCTAGTGATGTAGAACATTTTTACATGTGTTTCTTTGCCATTTGCATTTCTTCTTTAGCAGTTGTCTTTTCAAGCCTTTTGCCCATTTTTTAATCAGGTAGTTTGTCTTTTTATTGTTGACTTGTATGATCTTTTTGTATATCATCAATATTAAACCATTCTTGGATATGAGATTGCCAAATAATTTCTCCCATTGAATAAGCTGCCTTTACACCCATTTGACAAAGTCTTTTGACACAAATAAATGAAAAGATTGATGGCACAAGGATGGAAAAGAGTAACCAAAAAAGGGCTGGGGTAGCTATATACATATTGGACAAAATAGATGATAAATCAAAAACTTAAATGAGACAAAAAAGACAAATATATTCTAATAAAAGGGGGCAATCCACCAAGAAGAAATAAAAAATATATATATACATACAACAATGTTGCACCAAAATACATGTGGCCTACATTGGCAAATATGAAGGGAGAAAAGAACACCACTGAAAAAAGAGTTGGAGACATAAATATACCACTATGATCAAGTGATAGAACTTCTAGCCAGAGGATCAATAAGTAAACAGAGTACTGAAAATGTTGATAATGAACTAGACCTAAAAGGTATATACAAAATATTGCACCCCAAAACAGTATACATTCTTCTTAAGTGCTCAAAGATCATTCCCCAGGATAGATGCATATTGAGTCTGAAATGTTTTTATGCATTCATCTGCATCTATGATCTAACTCACAATAAAAAATATTTTTAAAAAAAGAAAACAAGTCTTCATAAATTTTATGGGTTTGAGTTTGTACAAGAGTCTTCTCTGACCAAATGGAATGAAGCCAGGTACTGTAAATCCCAGAATATATAGAAGTTAAACAACACATTCTCAAGCAATCAGTGCTCAAGGAAGAAAGTGTAAGGGAAATAGTAAATATCTAGAGATAAATGACAATGTGAACACAATACATAAAAACTTATAGAAGTTTTCTGCCTATAAGTTTTCTGCCTGCAGTGAAGGCAGTGCCAAGGAGGAAATTAAATGCTTACATTAAAAAAGAAAGAGCTAAAATCAGGTACCTAAATTCACACCTGGAAGAATTAGGAAAAAACTGTAAATAATCCAAAGTAAGCAGAAGGAAAGCTATAAAAAGATTAGAATAGAAATAAATGAAATTGAGCATAGACAATAGAGAAAATAAACACAACCAAATATTTTTTCTTTGAAAAGATCAATAATATTGGCAAACCCTTATCTAGACTGACAAAGGAAAAAGAGAGAAGACACAAGTAAATAAAATCCAGAAATTAGATGGGAGATATGACTACCAACCACACAGAAATAAAAAGGATCGTAAAAGAATACTATGAACAACTATATGCCAAAAATTAGGCAAACTAGAGGAAATGGACAAATTCCTAGAAACATAAGAATAACCTACATTGATTCTAGAAGTAATAAAAGACCATACCAGACCAATTACAAGCAAAGACTTTGAATCAGTCATCAAAAACCTCCAAAGAAAAGCCTGGGATCAGATGTATTCACAGATGAATTCTATCAAGCATGCTAAGAATAATTAATACCAATCCTGCTCAGATACTTCCAAAAAATTAAAGAAAAGGGTACAAGACCTTACTCATTCTATGAAGTCAACATGACAGTAATATCAAAGCCAACTAAAAAATAAAAATACTACAAGAAAAGAAAATTACAGACCAATTTTTCTTATGGATACAGACTCAAAAATCCTCAACAATAAACTTGCAATTCAAATCCAACAGCATGCTAAAATAATTAAACACCATGATCAAGTGTATTTTATCCCAGCTATGCTGGCTAAACATACAGAAAATAATCAGTGTAATACACCACATTAACAAATGGAAGGGATGAAGGGAAATAACCATCTCTATTGATGCAGAAGAGGCATATGACAAAATACAGCAAACTTTCTTGATAAAAACCCTTTAGAGGGAAGCAGATGTGGCTCAACCAGTTGGGCACCTGCTTACCACATGGGAGGTCCCAGGTTCAGGTGTTGGTGCCTCCTAAGAAGAGAAGCAGACACCACACCTGCCACAACGAGCTAAATGCTGTACTGCCCTAACAAGCAGACACCAAAATAAGCAGATGCCGTAAGTCAGCAGACACTGCAGCTGTGGGGAGTGGATGTGATTCAGGCCATTGGGCACTCACCTCTCATGTGGGAGGTCCTGTGTTTGTTTCCCAAGGTCCCCTGGAGAAGGCAAGCAAACAATGAGTAGACAGATGAGAGAACCATCTGAGGGAAGGGGTAATAAATAAAAAATAAATCTTAAAAAAAAAAAACCTTTAGAAAAATTGGAATACAGGGACTCTTCCTCAACATGATAAAACACATATATGAAAAACCCAGTTAACATAATACTCAATGGCGAAGAATGTAAGTTTTCCCTCTACTTTTGGAGCAATAAAAGTATGCTCACTGTCACCATTCTTATTCAAAATTGTACTGGAAATTTTAGCCATAACAGTCAGATAAGAACAAGGAATAGAAGGAATAGAAGTTGGAAATGAAGGTGGAAAAAATTTACTCTCAGCAGATGACACGATTCTATATGTATTAAGTCCTGAAAACTCCACAACAAAGTTAGTAGAATGAATAAACAAATTCACCAAAGTGACAGAGTACAATATCAATGTGCAAAAATCACTAGTGTTTTTATACACTGGTAATGATCAATCTGAGAATGGTATCCGAAAAAAAATCCATTTAAAATAGCAACAATGGGAAACGGACTTTGGCCCAGTGGTTAGGGCGTCCGTCTACCATATGGGAGGTCCGCGGTTCAAACCCCGGGCCTCCTTGACCCGTGTGGAGCTGGCCATGCGCAGTGCTGATGCGCGCAAGGAGTGCCGTGCCACGCAAGGGTGTCCCCGCGTGGGGGAGCCCCACGCGCAAGGAGTGCGCCCGTGAGGAAAGCCGCCCAGCGTGAAAAGAAAGAGCAGCCTGCCCAGGAATGGCGCCGCCCATACTTCCCGTGCCGCTGACGACAACAGAAGCAGACAAAGAAACAAGACGCAGCAAATAGACACCAAGAACAGACAACCAGGGGAGGGGGGAAATTAAATAAAATAAATAAATCTTTAAAAAAAAAAAAAATAGCAACAAAAGGAATCAAATATCCAGGAATAAATTTAACCATGGATGTAAATGATTTGTACATAACTACAAAACATTGCTAAAAGATGTCAAAGAAGACCTAAATAAATGGAAATATACTCCATGTTCATGGATTGGAAGGCAACACATATTAAGATGTCAATTCTACCCAAAATAGTTTACAGGTTCAACACAATACCAAACAAAATTCTAAAAGCTTTCTACTTTACAGAAGTAGAAATGCCAATTATCAAATTTATTTGGAAGGTTAAGTGTGACATTTTGAATTTGATGAATCTCCAAGGAAGATTGTTTTGGAACTAATCAATCCCTGTGTGTGTAAGACCTCTTTTTGGAGTGAAACATGACTCAGGTTGAATCTCTGCCCTCTTTTGGGGTATTATATACTTGGAGACAGAGAGAGACACACAGGAAATGGGGGTTCTAACATTTTGTTCCCACCATGTGAGAGAAAGGACTCCAGGTTCACTCACAGCTCAAGGAGAGAAGCCCCAAGAGGCTCAAGGAGCTGGGGCCCAGGGAGAGATGACTGATCAGCCACAGCTGAGTTGAAGGAGATATTAGAGAGATTCCAGCAGACCTACTCTCTTGCCTGATTGCTATGTGGCAGGATACTAGGATCACCAGTAGCCAACTTTGATGAGAAATCATCTCTGATGGTACCTTGATTTGGATGTTTTATGGCCTTGGAATTGTAAGCTTTTGCTCTAATAAATATCCCATTATATAAGCCAACAACTTTCTGGTACTTTGCATTGGCAGGCCCTTGACAAACTAAGAGAGAAATAGGTACCAGGAGAGTGAGACTGTGCTGCTTGCAATTACCAAAAATGTTGGAATGATTTTATACATGGGCAAGGGATATTTCTTTGGAGGAATTGTGAGATTCTGGCTAGAAAAAGACTAGATTGCACTGAAGAGATTGTTGGTAGGAATATGTATCCTATAGTTATTTCTGATGAACCCTTAAAAGGAAATGTAGTGGATACGGAAGGAGATACTTGTTTTGAAGTTGGAGAAAATTTTACAGAATTGACTCCTGATGTTATATGGAAGGCAGAACCTGAGAATGATTAACTTTGACATTTAGCTGAGTAGATTTCCAAACTAAATGTGGAAAATAGCATGTGGCAGGATGCTAGAATCACCAGAAGCTAGCTTTCACCTGATGGAGCCTTAGACATTTCATGGCCTTGGAACCGTAAGCTTTTACCCTAATAAATTTCCTGTATAAAAACCAACACATTTCTGGTACTTTGCATTGGCAGCCCTTTGGCAAACTAAGACACCAAGACAACCCAAATAGCCAAAAACAATTTGAAAAAGAACAAATTTGTAAGACTCATACTTCCTGACTACAAAGCTTATTATAAAGTACAGTGGTCACAGGATAGATATATATACCAATGGAATCAACTTTAGAGGCCAGAAATAGACTCTCACATCTATGGTCAATTGATTTTTTACAATGCTGCCAAATACACTCAATTAGGAAAGAATAGTCCTTTCATCAAATGTGCCTGGTGAACTGGATATCCTAATGTAAAAGAATGAAATAAGACCCCTATTTCACACCATATACAAAAATTAATTCGAAATTAACCATAGGCCTAAATACAAGAAACACAACTAGAAAACTCCAAGAAGGAAATGTAGGGAAGCATCTTCAGGATCTTGTGTTAGAAATGGTAACTTAGACTTTACACCCAAAGCACAAGCACAAAAGAAAAAGTAGAGAAATGCAACCTCTTCAAAATTAAAAAGTTTTGTGCCTCAAAGGACTTTGTCATGATAGTGAAAAGACAATCTACTCAATGGCAGAAAACACTCGGTAACCATATTTCCTCTTATGGTTTATATCCAAAATATATTTAAAAAACCCTACAACTCAAATTCCACTTCTGATGGTATTTCCCAGCTGTTCTGGCTCCCTTTGTCCTGAATGTGGATTATACCCTCCTCTCAGAGTGTGTTCCAACCCCTGGTGCATTAAAGGGTTGTAGAGTTGGTGATTAGGAGGAAACTTGAAGCAGATCTGCACCTGCTTTTCCTCTGCAACACTTGGCTCATTTCTTTCCTCCTCCTATTCTCTTTTGGTAGGACCCTATTTCATATGCATGTAAAATAAAAATAAATTCAGGCAAAAAAAAAAATGGGCAAAACACTTGCACAGGCATTTTTCCAAAGGGGAAATATAAATGGCTAATAAGCACATGAAAAGATGCTCAACATTACTAGCTATTAGGGAAATGATAATCAACACCATAATGTGATATCATCTTATACCCACTGGAATGGGTGCCATAAAAATAAGAGAAAAACAAAAAGACAGGAATGTAGAGCAGCACCATCCTTGGCAGCTGAGGAGAACAGGAGAAGTTACAGGTGGGAAGATGGTTTCTTCTCCTATCAAAGGTAAAGATTGCTCTGATAAGTCCTCTGCAGATAATGCGACCACCAAGGAGTGGAGTGTGAAGGATTGTGGCAGGGATAAACCTCAAGAGTCACAGTGCTTCCATGGGAGAGGCAGCACCAGGTTTCTCTCAGCTATACCTCCAGTTCTTGCTCCAGCACCAGCACAGGACTGAGCAGTGGTTTCAGCAACTCGTAAGCCTCAAACCACTAAGGCAGTTTCAGCATGTCTTGCCTCTCCAGTTCCCACAGCTCCTTGGGTTCTCTGAGACCAGGTACATCCATGACCATAAATAGCATTCCTGCTCCAAATCCAAAAACACCTAAAAGAGTTGAAAAGGAAAGGAAAAGGTAGAGTCTTTCCCCTAAACCCACCAAAGTGTACTTTGGGAGGCTTACCAGTACTGTGATGAAGGATTACATCATGGAGATATTTTGCATGTGTGGGAAAATTAAAATAATTGACATTGTGGTGGGAAGGATAATCACCATCTATCCAAAGGCTATACTTATGTTGAGTTTGAGAACAAAGTTAAGAAGATGCTGAAACAAGTGGATGGAGGTCAAACAGATGGCCAGGAGTCACTGCCACAACTGTGCTGGCCCCTGCACTCCAAGGTGCTCCCACCACCTTCTGTGTGGTACAGGTCACCCCATGGAGAAGAAGGTCCTGCTCTCCTGGGCACAGGTCTCCTGTGCACCAGTGATCCTGGTCTGTTGGCCACCTCCACCACAGAAACCGCTCCAGCTCTAACTCCTCATGATAAAGCAGGGCCTTCATATTTTACCAATGACTTTGTGAGAGGAAGTAAAAAGTCATTTTTAGAATTAAAACATTACCCAAATGAGTTGAAAACTGTCCCCAGAAAAACCTGCACACTGATGTTTATAGAGATATTATTCATTATTGACAAAAGTTAGAAGCAACCAAGATGTCCTTCAATAGATGAATGGATAAACTGTGATACATACTTACAAGGGATTATTACATATAAAGAAAAAGAACTGAGCTATCAAGCCATGAAAAGATATGGCACAATCTTAAATGCATATTTCTAAGTGAAAGAAGATAGTCTGAAAAAGCTGGACACTGTGTGATTCCATCTACTTGGCATTCTGGAAGAGGCATAACTATAGAGACAGGAAAAAGATCAGTGGTTACCAGGGATTAAGGGAAACAGGTGAACAGATGAATAGACAGAACACAGGGATATTCCAGCATTGAAACTATTTTGTCTGATACTGTCATGGAGGATACAAGAAATTATTTGTCAAAACCTAGAGACTGTACCACCCAAAGAGTGAACTTTAATATAAAGTACTGACTTTATTTAATAATAATTTATTAATGTTTATTCATCAATTGTAATAAATGAACATAATTAATGTAAGTGTTGATGATAGAGGCCCCTGGGGTAGGGTACTTGGGAACTCTCTGTACTTCCTGCACAAGTTTGCTGTAAATCTAACACTGTCCTACAAATGTCAATTGGCCATAGATCCAAGCGTTTCTTTGTGAATTTTCATTTCTATTCCCTTGTACTATATGTCTGTCTTTGTATCTTGTCCTTTTTCAAATGGGGATTTTTAATTACTATTGCAAAAGCATTGAGGGAAGTAGATGTAGCTCTGGAAGGTGGAAGCCCGACTACCACAAGAGGTCCTGTGTTCAGTTTCCAGTGCCTCCTAAAAAGACAACAAGACAGCTGGCAGATAGAGCGTGCAAACAACCAGACGCGGATAAATAAATAAAGTAAATCTTAAAAAAAAATTAAAAAAAAGAAATGGATTTTCTTTTCCCTTTCAAATAAAAATACAAGGGTGGGAGGAGGGAGGAGCACAGTGAGTAAACAGCAGGGTGCAGGGATGTGAGGGCCAGGCCAGGAAAATGCCGCTGTCAGGCTGGCCTGGCTCCTCTGCAAAGGGGATGCAGCGCAGAGAACAGGAGGCTGGTAGTTGAGCCCACAGGCTGCTCACAGGCCCTGCTTGTGGTTTCAGCTGCAGTTTGCAGGAGAGAGGCAAGGTAGAAACAGAGGGGGGGCAAGGGAGGAAGTCTGGGGGAGAAGGAAGAGGGTGAGGAAGGGGAACAGAAAGGGAGATGACAAAATGCTTGAGGAGGAAAGAGCGTGAAGGAGAGAGACAGTGAAGGAAGGAAGGAGGCAGAGAGAAGGAGAGAACTAGGAGTGAGAGAACTGCGAGTCAGCGAGGGAAACTGCTGTCCGGCCCCGGTGGCATCTGTCCTAGCAGACCTCTGAGTTTCCACTGGTGCTTGCCGTCTCCCACAGAGGGATAGGGTGGATTTGGGGGAGCTCCTGGGGCCAGATCTGGCCAGATCCAATCCCTTGAGTGCAGAAGCCTTTACTTCCATCCTTTCCAAACAATGTGGTCCCAATCCCAGGTCCAGGGAACCCTCCTGGGCAGGAAGGCGAAGAAGCCTGAGTCTGAGCCAGTCCAGGAGAAGAAGTGGAGGAGGCTGAGCCCCCTACTGTGCCCTTCTCTTTCCATCCTCTCCCCACAAGGGCACCTGGCCAGGAAAGTGTGTCAGGCCACCGTCACCCACAGGTGACTTTCCTGATAGCAGCAGGGTCCATTAGCAAGGGGACCTCAGTGCCCTGTCCACAGCCCTGCCCACCCCCATGCCCAGGGCTCCTTTTTGGAGGGACCACTAAGGAGCAGTGGGCAGTGAGAGGAGCCCCTGGCCTTCTCATGCAGGAGAGGACACTGGGCCACAGCCCTTCCCAGGCTGGCGGGAAGCAGGCATGGAGCCTGCCAGAGGCCTGGGCGCCTGGGGAGACCCAGCTCTCCCCTGAAAGCGGTGACGAGGCCGGCTGGGAGCTGCCCCTACTCCCCTGGCTTGGGGAGGCTGTTCTCCCCACTCCCCTGACCTCCTGGGTTTCCAGCAGGAGGCCTGCCTGTCCATCTCCAGCGAGAGCTGGCCTCAGCCCACCCCCTCCCGACCCTGCCAGTCGCCCAATTGGAAGCTGCTTTGGCTTCTACAGATGAGAGCAGAGGCAGCCTGAGGAACAGGCCACAACAAAGCCTGCCTGGCATTTTCCTTCCTGTTCCTTTGGTGGGGGAGGAAGGACAGAAACAGACCGGAGCACAGCACATCCCGGGAGTCAGGTCTCCTGAACTTCTTAGCTTCTCAGCTCAACCCCTAATGGAGCTGTTTCCCCTCACCCAGCAGCTCCCTGCTGGCTGGGCAGCCCTGAGCCTGTGCCACCCTCTGCCTGCAGGACACAGGGACCACTTGTGGCTGGCCATCCCTCCTGTGTCCTGGGTGCTGCAGGGGGCGCAGAGCTCCCCAGCTACACTTCAATTTCGGCTTCCCACTCTCAGAGCTCCGAAGTGGAGTCCAAGGCCGGCCCACCCCCCACCCCAAATGTCCCATCCCGGCTGCGGTCAGACCCCGGGCCGCCCCGAAGGAGCTTGGCCCTGGCCTCCAGCTACTTTTGACAGACGCCAAGGTCACCTTGTCCCTTCCCAAAACCAAGCTCCAAGGAAAGGGAAGTCTCCGAGGTCCTGGGCGCGCCCACCCTGCTAGTCCGCCCCTGTCACGCCCTCCCTAGCCTCGCTGACAATCCTAGGCTCCCCGACATCTCCGGGGCCCCCCTCTATCCAGCAACAGTTTAGGAGGTTCGGTCAATGAAGGCTGATTAAGGCCGAGACTCCCTCCCCGCCGCCCCGGGACAGCCCGCGCAGCCCGCAGCCTTCTCTACCCTCTCAGCTCCTCCCGCTCCCCTGTCCACCGCCTCCTCTCCAGTCAGCGTCCCTCCCGCAGTCCCTCCCGCAGTCCCTCCCGCAGTCCCTCCCGCAGGCATCTGGGCGGGAGCCGCGGCCCCTTCCCCTGCAATCCCCACCCGGGTCAGGGGAGCCGCGGGGCCGGATGGCGGGAGCCGGCGCCCCCGCCCTGTTCCCGTATCCCCCGGGCGGCCTCGGCGTGCACAAAGCCCCCGCGGCGGTGGAGCTAAACCCGCCCGCTCCCGGGGTGAGCCTCCCCGCGCCGCCCGCTCAGAACCGCACGCTCCCCGGGGCGCATCCGGCTCCCGGGGCCGCCGCCTCGCGCACCGCCTGAGCTTCAGTCCTGGCTGGACCCCGCAGACTCACCCGCGCCTCCCGCTGCGCGCTCCGCCCGCACAGGCCGCGGCGGGTCGTGCGGCGTCTTCCCCGCGGGGAGCTTCCCAGGGAGGGGCCCTGGGGGCAGAACCCGAGAGGGCGAGGACGGGATAACGACCTCTCGAGTACCCGGCCCCGCGCTCCCCGCGCCCTCGGGCTCCTCGGGCTCCGCGCCCTTCGCGCTGGGGCCGAAGCTGGCGGGGGAGCGTCTGGCGCCCCCTCTGCGGCTCCTGGGCCAGGCCCTGAGCAGCCCCCTCCGCGCGCCCCCTCCGCGCGCCCGCTTCTCCGGCTCCCCGCCCCTCACCTCCCCAGCCCACTCCGGCGCCGCCTCCCAGGCTCCCAGGTTACCTGCCAGGACTATCGTGAGGTTTTTAAACCTGTAATGTTGTAATAAGCTTTAAAATCCAGAAAGTGCGATTCCTTAAGATTTGTTCTTCTTGTTCAAAATGGTTTTCATTATTAGAGGTCCCTTTTCCTTCAATATAAATGTGATGGACTTTTCCATTTCCGTGAAGAGGGCTATTGTAAATCTGATTGGGACTGTAATGAATTCTTAAAATGCTTTGGATAGAACTGATAACAATATTTAGTCTTCCAATTCGTGAACATGGAAGGTCCTTCAATTGTTTAGGTCTTCTTTGTTTCTTTTAGAAACGTTTGGCTGTTTTTAAAAATGGAAGTACCTTACATCCTTGCTTATATTTAATCCTGCATATTTGATTATTTGCTATCCTATATGATAATTTCTTGATTCCTCTTTATATTATTTATTACTATTGCATAGAAATAGCATTGACTTTTTGTGCATGTTGATCTTGTATCCCATCACTTTGCTAAGCTTATTTAAGAGCTCTAGAAGCTTTGCTGTGCATTTTCTAGGTTTTCTGTTTATAGGATAATCTCTCATAAAAATAGGGAAAGTTTTACCTGTTTCTTCCATGTGAGTTACATATAGGTGAAATTCTATTTTTGTTCATGTTTTTGAATATACAAACTCAATGAATTTATTTTAGTAGGGGGTGTTGTAGAATTTTTGTTCAGGAATACATAAATCTTTGAAACAGTATTATAATACATATCTGTACTTCAACATATAACAGGATGTTGAGCAAACTATAAGCAAATGTTAAAGTTTATTTTAGTTATGAGCTGAAATGATTAAGGAATGATGAAAAATCAGTAAGAACTTTAAAGTCATGACTAATTTCCAAAAACCTTACTATTTAAAGGTTGTGAATTTTTTTTAAAATTTAGGATACAATATCATATATCAGTTCTTATTATTGCTTCATACGATAATCTAAGTTTTTGTCAATAATAGTTTTTGTTTTATAGGAAAATAATTTGGGCACCATAAAGAATTATTTGGGTTTAGAACCTGGATAGAAAAGAAATTTATGACATCCCATTACGAAATTAAACAATAAATCCTAAATGGACACACTTCAGGAAAGAATGGTTTTGATGGGCTTTGTTCCAATAAAGCATGAGAGCAAAAATATTGCTTCCCTCCAAATACTCAGTTACAGTAGTTCATCTGTTTATTTCTTTTACACCAATGTGTGTTATTTAAAGACTATAAACAGGACATATTGAAAAAAAATGCATGATGTTAGGGGAAAGGAAGATGAAAAACAAATTGCAGAGGTTAGAAGATATAAATGAAGGAGCAATTAAATATTTTTGCAATAAAATGGGACAAAAATAGTATCACATACTTATTACTGCTTATTCTGTAAGTTTAAAAGAGCAAGGGTCACATAATACATTTAGTTCATAATAGCGTTACCATACAATATTTGTCCTTTTGTCTCTGGCTTGCTTCACTCAATATAATGTCCTCTAGGTTCATCCATGTTGTCATATGTTTCATGACCTCATTTCTTCTTACTGCTGCATAATATTCCATCATGTGTATACTCCACAATTTCTTTATCCATTCATCAGTTGATGGACATTTGGGTTATTTCCAACTTTTGGCTATCAAGAAAAATGCTGATATGAACATGGTTGGGCAGATGTCTATTCATGTCACTGTTCTCATTTCTTCTGGATATATACCTAGAAGTGGTATTGCCAGGTCCTATGGCAAGTCTATTTTCAACTTTCTTAGGAACTGCCAAAACAGTCCTCCACAAGTGGCTGTACCATTCTACAATCCATTCCATAGTGAGCATTCCTATCTCTCCATATCCTCTTCAACATTTACAGTTTTCTGACTTTTTAGAGAGTCTAGTCTAATAGGTGTGAAATGATATCTCATAGTTTTGATTTGCATTTCCCTAATCATTAGTGATGTTGAACATTTTTCATCTGTTTCTTCACCATTTATATTTCTTCTTTGGACAGTTGTCTTTTCAAGTCTTTCATACATTTTTTAATTGAATAGTTTCTCTTTTTATTGTTGAGCTGTATGATCTCCTTATATATCACAGGTATTAGACCCTTATCAGATATGTGGTTGCCAAATATTTTCTCCCATTGAGTCAAAGTATGGGTAAAATTGCATATATATAACTGTTTTATTTGAATCTCTGGACTGACAATGTGATAGCCAGGTCCTGAGCCTCAACAGACTCCAGCACCTACAATCTGATTTATTGGACTTACCACACTCAGCTAAGATGGAGTTGAAGAAGGACAACCACCACACCATGGAGCCTAGAGTGATTACAACTGAAAGTGGGAGGATTGCATCCAGCATCCATGTGGAATCTGAGCCTCCTCTTGACATAGAGGTGCAATGGACACAACCAATCCAATGTCCACATAGAAGAGGTGGCATTGGATTGGGAAAAGTGGACATGGTGGCTGATGGGTATGGGGAAAGGCAGGAAGAGATGAGAGGTGGAGGCGTCTTTGGGACATGGAGCTGCCCTGGATGGTGCTTCAGAGGCAATCACCGGACATTGTAAATCCTCACAGGGCCCACTGGATGGAATGGAGGAGAGTATGGGCCATGATGTGGACCATTGACTATGAGGTGCAGAGGTGCCCAAAGATGTACTTACCAAATCCAATGGATGTGTCATGATGATGGGAACGAGTGTTGCTGGGGGGGGGGGGGGTAGAGGTGGGGTGGGGGGGTGGGGTTGAATGGGACCTCACATATATATTTTTAATGTAATATTATTACAAAGTCAATAAAAAAAAAGTTTAAGATGTTAATCGTAATTACAAAGGTGACCACTAAGAAAATAACAAAAAAATACACAGAGGCACATTCATAAGACAGAAAGCAGAATAGTGGGGAGTCATTACCCACTATAGTGGGGAGTTTTGATTTGGAATGATGAAAACAGTCTAGAAATAGACATTGGTGAAAAGTTACACAGTATTGTCAATGTACTTAATGACAACTGGTCACTTACAATGGTTATTATTTTTATGTAATACATATTTTACCACAATTAAAAATAAATTAATTAGTTTTAAAAAGTCAAAAAAAATAACTGTTTTTCTTGGAAGCTGAACAAATGTAGGTTAATAGTACAAAATGTTAATATCAGACAAAAAGAAAAAACAATTATACTAAGTGAAGGAGATCAGATACAAAGACCTACATATTGTATGATTCCATTTATATAAAAAGTAAATATATTTCAATTTATAAAGATGAAATTAGATTAGTGGTTATGTAGGGTTGAGGAAGCAATGCTAAGTGGTGTAGAGTCTTTCTTTTTGGATTAATAAAATTGTCCTAAAATTTTTAAGATGATGAATGTACAACATTGTGATTATATTAAAAGCCACTGATTTTACACTTTGGATAGATCATATGGTATGTAAACATATCTCAATAAAACTGCTTAATAAACATATCAATAATTGTGCAAGAATAGCCAGAAATAGCCACTATGTACAGTGGGGAAACATATAGAGATTAAGAGGTGAGGTATTTTCTTGTTTGTTTTTGTCTTGTTTCTTTTGTTTATTATTATTTATTTATTATTATTATCTAGTCCTCTGGAATAATTTTGGTTAAAAAATAGCTAATAAGGAAAGTGGACTTGGCTCAACTGATAGAGTGTCTGTCTACCACACGGAGGGTCCAGGGTTGGATCCCCAGGGCCTCCTGACCCCTGTGGTGAGCTGGCCCATGTGCAGTGCTGCCATACACAAGGAGTGCTGTGCCAGTCCCTGCATAAGGGAGCCCCATGTGCAAGGAGTGCGCCCCATAAGGAGAGCCATCCCGCGTGAAAAAAGCACAGCCCACCCAGGAGTGGTGCCGCACACATAGAGAGCTGATGAAGCAAGATGACACAACAATGACACAGTTTTCCAGTGCCGCTGGATAATGCAAGTGGACACAGAAGAACACACAGCAAAATGGACACAGAGAGGAGACAACGGAGGGGTGGGGGAAGGGGAGAGAAATAAATAATCTTTTTTTAAAAAGCTAATAAATAGCTATTACTCTAGAGGACTAGGAGAACAGATATAATAGCATATTGAAAATATTTAGTTAAAAGTAAAATAAAAAATATTTGATATCCTCATTCTATATTAAATTAAAAAGCTAATGACAAAGTATGATTTTAAGTCTATGTACATAAGATGCCAGTTTATTATTAAAAAAGTACTTTTAAAAAAGTAATTGTAAATGCTAGATTATGCAAAAATAATTTTATATCAACTCTAACGTTAATGAATTCCCTCAAATCTACTATTAAAAACATTGAAAGAACTGAAGTTTGGATGGTAAAAATGTCCTATTTCCTCCTCTATTAAAAAAATATTTTATTTTTCCCTATTAACATACAATGTCCTATTATTAAGGCACAGATTTTATTTTTTTAGGATAAACGTGACTCTGTGGAGAATTAGGCATATTTTACACAACAATCACAAGGCAGACTTTCTGTAGGAGTTGCCTGAAAATAAATAACGTCTTCAAATTTAACCAAGATCTAAAAGGTAAAATTCATTGTTCTTATCCTGGACCAATGCAACACATAGCCAAGAATGGTAGCTGTGGGTTTTTAATCTGTTAAAGACTTTCTCAATGGGGCAGGATGGCCATGTTCTTTTCTGAGGGTCAGGGGTTGCACTCAAGCTTTCTTTTATTCTGCTGGGCTATCAGAGATAGTTATTGCCTTCAATTCTGAATGAAATGCAATTTTTGAATTAAGCATCTGATCAAGGGCAGAGTTCCTGATCAAGGGTGAGGGCAGATGTTTCCTCTGCATTCTTTCTCTGTGATCCTTCCATTGAGCTGCCTCTATTTCCTCCACCACCTTCTTCTTACCTACCATCCCACCCACACCTTCTTGGGCACAATTTGCAAAATATCCAAAAGGTGCACACAGCAAACAGGAAGAAATTGCAAAACTGCCATGTAAAACACCAAACCAAAATGTGTATGTTACTTCATTATACAACCATAAATCGCCTGATTATTGTTGATTTAAAATAAACAAAAAAGAAACATTTAAATTGGAGGATGGGGCAATTGGAAAACATACAGGCAAATATAACCCTTCTTCTAGACCCTTGTAATCTCAACTAACAGATCCAAGCATGAAGCTTTTTCATGGACAGGCTTATCCACCCATCTCCCTGTATTTTCTACATTTATATCTTTGAGGGATGGGTTGGAAGATAGGCTTCAAAAAGAAATAAGTATAGGATTAGGCCTCATAATTAAAGCTTCATGGATTTGAAGGTGATTTTCCTTTCCTTTCTAAGAAATCTTTGAGAGAGATGGGTACATAGACAATTTGGGGGCAGGTGTTTGGATTAGAATATGTTGGCTAAAACACAGGAGCAGAAAAGAAGATAAAAGGAGAAAATTAATAGAGAAGGGAATTAGCTAATAGGGTAGAGTAGATAAAGGGGCAGAAGAAGGGAACAGCTGATGGATACTGACAACTCTGCTGCTACTGAATGTCATGCATGAAACTCAACTGTAAGGGAGAGTTATCCCCTAAATAAGGGCAAAGAGGAAGGAAAGGGAAAAGCAAGAGTTGAAGATGTGAGAGTCACTAAAAATCAGCTGCCCCCTTAGTTATTTTGCACTGTTTTTGAAATAATTTCATTTTTGTAATCCTTTGAGACAATTATGTGTCTCAGTGAATAATTCAACTTATTCATAAGATGCTTTACTGATATGTTATGACAAATAATGTCTCATAAATAAATAGAAATACTATTCTTTATGCTCATTCTAATTCTGCAATGCATATCGACTTTCAGAAACAAAAAAGTTTTAAAAAAAGGATGATCTATAAAAGCACTTCAAATCATTAGTGACTAGACTATAGTGAACAAATTATAAAAGTAATGCATTTAACTATTAGCTGGTATCTTAATCTTTGTACACAACACAAACCCTTCACAAAGTGATTTTCTGCATGCAGATTAATGAAATTAAAATTAAAACCAAAGCAATCATACTTGTATGTGAACTAGTTTTGTTTCCATTAAATCAGAAAGTTTCCCTATATATTGAGGGGGAAAACCCCTCCAATTAAATTCCATTTCCTACTATGTCAGTCCAATTTCCCTGAAAGTTTGACATATTACAATTAAAATATCTGGTTATACCACATGTTCTAGCAACTGCAGCCTTTGCCATCTCTCCTGAGAAAACAGGGTTTCCTCATCTTCCTGCAAAGTAAAAAGATAAGATCTCTGATACTCTTTTTAGAATTCCAAGTCCTGCCTAAAAACCAAGTGTTCTAACCAGCCAAAACTTTGAATGAATTTTCACTGAACAAAGGCCTACTGGATGAGACCCTCCACCTTATCAGATTTGTGATCTTTTGCTAGAGGTTGGATGGAAATGTTCACTGTACCATACTCAGTTCATTAAGGAAGAATTAAAGGCCTTTGGACAGTGTGAACATCCAAACTCCAAGTTCAGACATATTCCACCAGGCTAGAATATCCAGTTTTAGTCAATTTTTACCTCCAAGATAGGTAAATAAATGGAAAGTTGCCTCTCAGTTAAAATTTAAAAAACAAGAAGAGAAGCCCCTTTCCTTATCGGTGAGTTGTGGAACACAAGGACATCAAAGCCACATGAACTAGTGGTACTGATTGCTTACATGAAGTATCCAGAAACCAAACTGAGAGAAACCAGACATCCCATGAAAGGGAATCACAAAGCAAGGTTTGGCTACAGTGGCACAAGCCATTATGCCCAAACTTTCTTCCAAGAAGATTCTCCAGACTGATCAGGAAAAACTTCATCTGAAAGTAACTTTTAACCATCATTGTTTTAATCTGAAGGGAAATGATAGGGCCTCTTAATAGTTATTACTTTCAGAGTTTGGTTAGATTAGCCCCATTTTTAATTAATGGTAAAGGCAACCATAACACATTCTTGAACATGAATTTTTCAGATTTTATAAAAATAATAAAAACAAAAATAAGTTTTTTGGTTTTGAAAGTAGGGAAAGCTAGTTCAAGTCATGTAGAGCAAACAACTTTCAATTATTAAAAAAATCATCTATCATTTTATATTCCCTGATAGCATATCATCTCTGTTAGAGGCTTACAATAATTAATAAGCTGTAGCTCAGTGTCCCCTGATATGCACTAGGGAAAGCTAACCCCGTCCCCCATAAGCCTACACACCTAAGGGCATGGCACTTCCCCACAAGTTAAGCAAAGAAACCAAATAGAGATGGGAGTAAAGGGAAATGGAAACCTTCCTTACCTAAATATCAGAGGGAGATAAAATCCCTACAGAACAAAGGAACATCTGCTCCTTCGGTATTCCAAGAAATTGTAACTCTGTAACCCCTATCAGGGTAAGTTTTCATCTCTAGGGCTTCCTATTGGTCCCTGCCCCTCACTCAGACCCTCAACGCCCTCCCACCAACTATCACTTCCCCGCCTAGGAAAGTTCTGTATAAATTCAAATCCCCCCCTTTCAGGAGTGGGCCAAAGGCTCTCTTCAGGCCCCCACCATGCTGGTGGGGGGTTGAAGTCTGTTTCAGACCCCCTCTGTTGGGAGAGCTTCCCAATGAATTCTTTCTCTGCCTGTAGTCATATCAGTCTCCATGTCCCAGTAAGCACCGTTTTTCTCCAAAAATCTCTAATAAGAAAAGGTGCCAAAATCTTAAGGCTGAAACCTTAAACCAAATCTTACCAATTAAGGATAAATATTGGTCAAGGGTCTGGAAATGGCGGGGAGTTCACAGGGCCCCAGCACCCCCAGCAGCCCTGCCCACCCCACCTGCCCTGCCTGGCTCCTGCCCAGCTCCTGCCCATGCCTGAGATTGAAGTGCCCCAGGAAGACTGCATGGAGGGTGGAGCCCACTGATCCCAGGGGCAGAGCACAGTCACCCCCAGGAGACAGGGGAGCCTGGGGGCCAGAGCAAGAGGTGCCATTGCTCCCCTTCCATCTGCTCCCCATCACTGCACACCACAGCTCCCTCCTGCCCTGGGCTGAGCCCTGTGGGCTCACATGCCTGGGCACATCCTGACTTCCTTGTTCATCAGGCCCCAAGGTGGAAGCTTTAAAAAAAAACAATGGCCATTCTATAAGAGTGAGACACTATTCCCATTGTAGTTTAAATCAGCATTTCCCTAACAGCTAATGATGTTAAACATTTTCTCATGTGATTTTTGACCATTTGTATTTCCTCTTTGAAAAATGTCTCTTCAAGTGTTTTGCCCATTTTTAAATTGAGCTGCTTGTCTTTCTATTGAGTTATATGACCTGTTTATATAACATGGAAATCAAACCCTTTTGGATATGTGGTTTCCAAAAATTTTCTTTCCATTGAGTGGTCTGCCTTTTACCTTCCTGCAAAAGCCACCTGAGGTGCAAAAGTATTTAATTTTGAGAGGTCCCATTTACCTATTTTTTTCTTTCATTGCTTGTGCTTTGTGTGTAAGGTTTAAGAACCCACCATGCATTATGAGATCTTGAGGATGTTTCCTTACATTTTCTTCTAAGATTTCTATGTTTTGGTGTTTGATCCATTTTGAGTTCATTTTTTTGCATATAGTTTGAAATAGAAGTCCTCTTTCTTCTGGATATGGGCATGTAGTTCTCCCAGCATCATTTGTTGAATAAATTCTTCTGTCCCATCTCAGTGGGCTTAACAACCTTGTCAAAAATCACTTCAATATAAATATGAGGGTCTATTTCTGAACTCTCTATTCAGTTCCATTAGTGAGCATGTATCTCTTCAAGCAGCACCATGTGTTTCTTTTTTCTTTTTTTAAATGTTACATTCAAAAAAATATGAGACCCATATACCCCCATCCCACCCACTCCACCCTTCCCACATCAACAATCTCTTCCATCATCATGGCACATCCACTGCACCTGGAGAATACATTCTGGAGCACCTCTGCACCACATGGACAGTGGTCCACATTGTAGTCCACACTCTCCCTCAGTCCACCCAGTGGGCCATGGCAGGACCCACAACATCCAGCATCTGTCCCTGCAGTCAAGTATGTCAAGCCATCAACTTTGTTGCAAGTATCTCTGAATATGGTCCTTCAAGTAATGGATTGATTGTCATGGTGAGCCCTGAGGGGAGAGGGAAAGAGATGTTGAATACCATCTGTTTTTAACCACTGTACTAAGTAATGTGCTAAAAGTCAGGATGTGAATGCCATCCAACTTTGATTTTCTTTTTAAAGATTCTTTTTTTTGGTTATTCAGGTCCCTTACCCTTCCAAATAAACTTGACATTGATGTTTCCATTTCTGCAAAAAAAAAAAAAAAAAAAAAAAGCTCTTCAAAGTTATATTGGGATTGTGTTGAATCTGAAAATCTATTTGCATTGACCTGACATCCTAATGATATTTAGTCTTCTAGTCCATGAACACAGAATATCCTTCCATTTATTTAGATATTTGGTTTTTCAGCAAATTTTTGTCATTTTTTGAATAGAAGTTTTTTAAGTCCTTGGTTAAGTTTAATCCTATATACTTGATTTCTTAGTCACCATTGTAAATGTAATTTTTTCCTGTGTTAATCCTTATTGCTCATAACTAGTGTACACTAACACTTTTTTCTTTTTTCTTTATTTTCTTTTAAATGTTACATTAAAAAAATATGAGGTCCCCATATAACCCCCACCCCACCCATACCACCCCTACCACATCAACAAACTCTTCCATCATTGTGGCACATCCACACTAACACTTTTGATTGACTTTTGTGTATCTTGTATCCCATCATATTGCAGTACTCATTTATTAACTCTAGTAGCAGTGTTGTAGAAGTGGAGAGAGGTTCAATTATTTGCATATAGAAAGGCCAGGACTCAGGAATAATTTTGGGAAGGAAAAAAGATTTATTTACAACCAGCTGGGCTCGGAGGTTCTCATTCAAAATCTGAGCCCCAAACAAGATTTTTGAGTTCTTTTTATGCAGAGGACGGGCCAAATGGTTCTTTGTTTCAGTGCTCAATAGGCTTGAATTAACATATATCTTCCACATCCTAGGTAAGCTTTTAGCATGGACATCATACATTCTAGAGATGCTTTTAGCATATTTGGTTTGCATTTTCCCTGAATATTTAAAGTTTATAGAGTTTGCATTGCTAAACTGCTTCTCCAGGACTGGAGTTGTTGTCATGGTTACCAAGGGCAGGGCTGCAGTTCTCACTGTCTAGGAAGAGATGAACAGCACTTCCACCCATAGCCTACATCATTTCCCCCCATTGATGACAGCTTATCTTGCTAAGCTTTGGCATAATATGGCTGTTTATTGTTTTGTTTGATTATCCCATTTATCAATTTCCCAGTGAGGGCACAAAGAAAAAGTTCCTGGGTAGCATCTGGGGTTTATCCTGTTTTCAGAAGAAGTTCTTGTCCTGGACAGTAGAATCCTGGGGGCAGGGACCCCCAGCAGTCATCCTGGGGGCCACTGGTTTTTATGTGGATTTCCCATCAGGCTCCAGATCCATCTATTAATTTTATTTTAACCTTAAAGAGTTTACACCTTTAATCTTAAAAGGGTGCTGAAGGGAGATGATCTCTTTTCTATAACTGCTTCCTGCTGGCCATGGGTTGTAGTCATTACCTAACAAGGTGTAAAACCTTTGTTACTTTATTTTGACTGGAGGAAGATAGATCTGGCATTCTGTACAAAGCCGGATGAAGTTTTCATATGGCTAACAAGATGTTCATTCTGAAAGAAACAAAGTTAATTAAAATTTTGGAATACCTGTTTTTAAAAGAGGATATTGGATTATAGAGGTAGACAAGGTTAGGTGCGTATAAAGATGGCACCCTTTTAAAAAGTTGGTGGGGAACAGAATATATTTATATATATATGAGTTATTTATTTTCAGAGAGAAATTGAAACAGATACTTAGCTTTGTTTTGAAGATGAATTTCAGGCTGTTTAATGATTGGTACTCGTGCTCTGTCAGGTGCTCCTGGTGAATTGGCACCTTTTGGGCAGTTGGTTTCATTCAGGATCAGTGCACCAAGTTGGAAATTCCCTTAGATTTTTAGCTGTGGAAGTGATCAGAACTAGAGAATAAAGGTTTTTTTGTTTTTTGTTTTTTTAAATTTTGGATTTAATTGCACAATTTCTGGTATTTTTGACTGTTCAATAGGTGACCCATTACTAGCAAGCAAGCCTCATTTTTGCTACACAGTAGAGTACAGTAGAGTAGTAGGATGGCTGATTCTGGCACCAATTAACTGGCTACCTGCAAGCCATTGGTGGCCCCATTGTTTTACTTTATAGACATGTTTATTAACTATTCGGAAATGAAATGAAGTTACCAGGAAATGAAGTTACCAGGGATTTAACATGTCTAATGTACTTTTGTACCTGATCTAGAATAGAAAAGATATAACATTATAATTATTGGGCATATATTTAGAACAGGATAAAAGTACAGCACTTAACATTAATTAATGCATAAGGATTCTGAGTTGCAAATAATAGTTTTAAGTTTCAGGTTTATAATACCTTACATGTTATCTCTCCATGGGAGCAGGCTCATAATGCCAATTATGTTTAAGCTTTACTTACAGTATTCTGGTAATCATGGCTCCACTTAGCATGTTCTGCACACAGTGAGCAAGTCACAGCATCGTTGATCCTAGAGAGAGTTTCCAGTGTTCTACCAGCCCGGTGCATAGTCCTCTCTTGCACTATGGAACAGTGCCAGTCTGGAGGCGATATCCATCCTACACTTGGCTGTACTGAGTCATCATTGGCTGCTGCAGGAGCTTGAAACTGCAATGTAGTTTCCATCGACTTCAAGAGCATAACCAGAGGTTGATATAGCAAATATTTTTAATTGAGGTGTCAGTGACCAGCCTAGCCAATAATTCACATGGAGAGGCAACCTGTAATGTGTTCAAGGCCTGGTTTGAATGCACAAAAGAGTTTGACAATGTTAAAGTTTATTCCTCATTTTTATATATATTTTAAACAATTTAATGCAACACATCATATATCAAATGACTGTTTACTTATACAATTTTACCACGAACATAATAGTAGGTATTTTACTTTAGTAATAGAGGGGGAAGAAGCTATTTTTCATTGGTAAAATGTAAATGGAAGATTCCCAATAGAATCAAGATAACTTTTCATTACCGTTTACTTAAATATGCACCTTGTGGTGGCCTTCAGACAGGTTTTATTATCACGGAGTTATTCTTTCCCATCAATACTAATTCAAGTTTTTAGGTAACAATGACTTCTAGAACTAGAACTATTTAAATGTTTTCAGTTTGGAAGATGTTTTACAAACTCTTTATCATTGACTACAACCACACTGACTAGTTACTTTATGTTTAAATAAACTTATTAAATTACGATTACTAACCAAATAAATTTATTTATTTAAGAGAGCATATCTACAATATTTCTTCTTTTGCTTAATTTCATTAACATGAACTTACAATTTTCATTACTCCAAAGATTTTGTACATATAATGTTAATTTACTTAATGGGTAATTTATAAATGATGGGAGATTATACTCGAGCTAAATAAAATTGAAACTATTATAGTTTATGCAGTTCTTTTTTTTTCTTTTTTATAGGAAGCTAAAACTTCTTTTATTTGTTTATGCTCTGAAACTGAATAATTTATAAAAGAATACTGACTACCAGGTTCCAAAACACATTATAATCACATAATCCAGGAAAGATTTCTCCATAGCTTTTACGGGCTTTTCTTTACTTACTGAAATTTGGCAACAGAACCACTAACCACTCCTTTTAAGGCTGTTAAAAGATTTAAGCTGGGAAATTACAGGGCAAACTGATTTTTAATTCTATCTGCCACACCTAGTTCCACCCTCAAAGCTCTTGCAAAGAGAAGGCTCTTTCCCAACAATTCCTATAATTATATTTCTATATGACCTTTCCATTCTGCTTAGTCTAATTTGGGTTCCAGGAATATTTATTCACATATATAACTGCATATTTAATTTTTAACAATTTGAATAGAGCTCTTTTAAGAATTTTCATTTGTTAATTTGATATTATCATCCTGATGTATGAAGACATACACTGAGCAAATGGGCAGACACAAATAGAGTTAGACACAGAAACACAACTCATTGTTACCTATAATTTGCATCACTTTATATACAACTCATTGATGTTACCTATAATTTGCATTCTTTTATATACTGTTTAGCTTAGTTTGGGTTCTAGAAATGTATATTACTTATATAACTGCATATTTAACCTCAACAACTTGAGCAAATAGCCAAACATGAATAGTTTGACACAAAAACATAACTTAGCTCCTTAAAACTTTTATGTTTACAAAATAAGTGTGACTGCAAAACATTTCAAAGACTCCTGAAACTTTTCTTAATTTGCACTATGACTGTGCAGTTTTGCACAAGAATTTTGTTTCTTAACTAATGGCTTGTAACCAAAATGCTCCAAATGCTTTAGCACCATTTTCTTTTGTTTCAAAACTTTATATTTTACCTCGAATTTAGCAGAATTTTGCATAAGCAACAAGACTAATTCTATGTATATTTACCAAGGCTATTTGAAGACTCAGGGAGACTGGTTTCTCTCATGAATTGCCACTCTTAGGAACACTGACAGTCAAGACAGGAGACTTCCTGTTTTTCTTTTTTTTTTCCCCAGTCCTTGGAGATAATAAAACTTCAATGTCCTTCAACCCTGAGGGCTAAGAATTTCACCAGGCTGTGATTTAGTTCACACCTGGCATCATGAGAGAAAGCAGGGTTACTAATACCAGTAGGACAGGAGACAGGGATGTTTTGTCCCATAATCAATTCACCCCTTTGCCAATGGCAAAGGAGGGTTCCAGCTCAACCAAATTGCAACACTTTACATAACCACACAACTCCAATACCAGCATTGAGCTGACACAGACAGAAGCACAAAGGTCACTAATCTGACCCACAAGTTCTGTATATATATTTTTTCAACATGGCTGCCCCCAAACCCATCACAAACTTTTGAGAGAACACATAACATTAACATCTGGTATGAAGCAAATTCACTCACAATTCAGCACCATAACAAAAGATTCCAGCTAGACCTTTTTCACTGTTTAACCTTACACCCAGACCAAGCTTCACTAGAAAAGCCAATCCATTTTCCTGTAACCAAGTTTTTTAAAAATCCAGACCAATTTACAGGATGTTAGGACTCGAACCTATAAACATCCCTTCTTATTATAATCAAGCCTCCACTCCTTCAGTACCAGATTCCAACATGAAGTTAGACAAACCCAAAATACCAGGCCTTTTCCCTGTTTTTCTCCTTTTTCCAGAATGGCTTCCCCCCAATTTTCTGGGGCTACTGGGGTTCTCTTGGGAAGTGATCAGCCTCCCTCCCTAGCAATTAAAGCTAGGGTTTTCCAGACTATGCTCCCCCAGAGAGTCTTACCTTCTTCCATGTTTGGAATTCTTTATCATTCCCAGAATCTTTCTCTTCAGACCTTCCATTGCCCTCGGTTTTCATCAGGAAGATTTTAGTGGAGCCCACATCTTTTCTGGATTAAATTTAATTCAGGGGCATCCAGATTTGGGGTTCACCCAAGTCCTCCTGGCTTCCTCAGGGATTTGGAAGGGGCAGCAAAATGCTACCATCTATGGCCTTCATTTGCAATCCTGGATGAGCCCCCCAAAATGTTGTAGAAGTTGAGAGAGGTTCAATTATTTGCATATAGAAAGACCAGGACTCAGGAATGATTTTGAGAAGGAAAAATGATTTATTGATGGCTGGCCGGAAAGCCTGAGCTTTCTGTTTCAAACGTGAGCCTTGAACAAGATTTTCAAGTTCCTTTTATACAGTGTAAGGGCTAAATCATTCTTTGTTTCAGTGCTCAATATGTTTGAATTAGCATATATCTTCCACTTCCTAGGTAAGCTTTTAGCATGGACTTCATGCATTCTAGCTTTTAGCACATTTGGTTTGCATTTTCCCTGAATATTTAAAGTTTATAGAGTTTGCATTGCTAAACTATTTCTCCAGGACTGGAGTTGTTGCCATGGTCACCCAGGGCAGGACTGCAGCCTCTTACCATCTCACACCACAAGTCAGGACACAGACTGCTTAGGTTATTTACAAAGGGATGAACAACCTCCCACCCATAGCCCACATCAATTACTCCAAAGATTTTGTACATGTCATGTTAATTTATTTAATGGGTATTTTATAAACTAAGGGAGATTACACCCAAGCTAAATAAAATTGAAATTGTTATAGTTTATGCAAGGAGTGTTCTCCTTTTATTTATGGGAAACTAAAACCTCTTTTCTTACTGAAATTTGGTAATAGAATTATTGACCACCCTTATTTTATGGCTGTTAAAAGGTTTAAACTGGAGAATTACAGGGCAACCTGATTCTTAATTCTCCAGCATAAAAGATAGTTTTAATCTGACACACCTAGTCCCTCCCTCAAAGCTCTTGTAAAGAGAAGACCCTTTCCCAATAATTCCTATATTCAGAATTCTATATGACCTTTCCATCATGCTTAGTCTAATTTGGGCTCCAGGAATATTCATTCACATATATAACTGCATATTTAATTTTTAACAATTTGAATAGAGCTCTTTTAAGAATTTTCATTTGTTAATTTGATATTATTATCCCAATGTATGAAGGCATACACTGAGCAAATAGGCAGAGACAAATAGAGTTAGACACAAAAACACAACTCATTGATGCTACTTATAATTTGCATTATTTTATATACCTTTAGTTTAATTTGGGTTTTAGAAATATATATGACTTATATAACTGCATATTTAACTCCAAAAATTTCAGCAAATAGGCATACATGAATAGTTTGACACAGAAACATAATTTAGTTACTTAAAACTTTCATTCTTTTTACAAAATAAGTGTGACTGCAAAACAATTGAAAGATTTCTGAAAGGATTTTTCTTAATTTACACTATGACCATGCAGTTTTGCACAAGAATTTTGTTTCTTAACTAATGGCTTGTAACCAAAATGTTCCCAATGCTTTAATACAATTTTCCTTTAATACAATTTTCAGAACCTTATATTTTACTTTCAACTTAGTAGTTTTTTGGATGCGCAAGACTAATTCTATATGTATTCACCAAGTCTATTGAAGCCTCAGGGAGACTGGTTTCTCTCATGAATTGCCACTCTTAGAAACCCTGACAATCAAGGAAGGAGATAAAAAGACCCTAGTGGATGTTCAAGCCTGAGGGCCAAGAATTCCACAGTTTAGTTCACACTTGGAATCATGAGGGAAAGCAGGGTTACTAATACCAGTAGGACAGGAGATAGGGATGTTTCATGTCTGTTTTTCCCTGGGCTATTGGAGCAGAAGCTGTTATGAAATAATTATGAGCAAAGGCAAGGGGTGAAGCTAGGCTAGGCTTGAAGTGATCATAAATGAAAATAAGGTTAGTTTAGAATTTACACTTACAATAATTGGTTCAGGCTAAACCCACCCAGTTATAATTTCAGTTATTATCCTTCCACTGTTTTATAATATAAATACATCTATAAATGATGTTAACTCTTAGTTACAGTTTTCATTAAGTTTTAACCTTAAGGTGAATTTAGTATCTTTACTAAGCTACAAGAATTTTATTAGTAACAATCCTGTGAAGTTCTGCCTTTTCCTAGTAACAGTACATATTCTCATCTGTGAGTTATGCATTTAATTCACCAGCAAGAGAACATTGGCATCTAAGATTCATTTTTAAACTACCTTTTACCATGAATTCTTAGGTGCAAGCAACTGACAAAAGCCAAACACAGATTTTAAAGTTGAGGTTTATCCTTTTTTTCCTGCAGTTTTGTGACCCTTACTGGTGATATCTCCAGCCAGACCATTAAAAGGGCTATCAAGTGATTAAAGGTCTATTGTTTTCAAGCAACAGCCTCCTTCCTTTAAACAAATTTACAGCTTGAAAACATTCCAAAGCATTTCTGCATAGACTCATGGGGAGAGAGATTCAGAAAAGCAGAACCTGGGCAGAATGAAAATTTATTTTGGCCTTTAACACCTTAGGAAGGGAACTTCATTGCATTTATTTTTATCCTGCTTTGCATCCCCTTCACCTCCCCCCTTCCAGGCAGTTTGGTGCAATAGTGATTAAATAGGAATGTGGCTTATGAATAGAAGGCATGGACTCACTAGAAAGGACCAAGCTGCTCTCACTTCCCAGCTTTCTGCTTCCACTATGCATCCTCCTAAAGGGAGGAGGGGAGAAAAGACAATGGTGGTGAGTTCCAGGTTGCTAAAATTGGCCCAAAAGAACTTTTTAAAAATTTGGTGCCTTTCCTGGGGACTCCCTGTCCCAGTAGGGTTATGATTCAAATCAC
Source organism: Dasypus novemcinctus (assembly GCF_030445035.2). NCBI lineage: Eukaryota > Metazoa > Chordata > Mammalia > Cingulata > Dasypodidae > Dasypus > Dasypus novemcinctus. The sequence goes on from NW_026688149.1 coordinate 240,805, forward strand.
TGATTCCACCAGCCACCCTGACTGGGCCAGCTTCAACAAACTCAGGGTGTGGGGCAGACACAGACACAGATAATCCCTGAGTTCCCACAAATGAGGCCAACCCAGAGAGGCAAGAGAGCAGAGCATGTGCACACACATTCATGCAGTGGTTTTGCTTCACAAACTACAATCAAATAATCCTCCACTAATGGCAAAGGAGGGTTCCAGGTCAGCCAAATTCCACCACTTTACATAACCACACAACTCCAACACCTGCACTGAATTGACACAGACAGAAGCACAAAACTCATTAATGTGACCACAAATTTTATATATATCTTCTTCAGCACAGCTGCCCCCACAGCCATTACAAACTTTAGAAAGAGGGAACTTGGTAGCAGACTTGGCCCAGTGGTTAGGGCATCCATCTACCACATAGGAGGTCCATGGTTCAAACCCCAGGCCTCCTTGACCCATGTGGAGCTGGCCCATGTGCAATGCTGATGCACACAAGGAGTGCTGTGCCACACAGCGGTGTCCCCCAAATAGGGGAGCCCCATGCACAAGGAGTGCACCCCATAAGGAGAGCCACCCGGCATGAAAGAAAGTGCAGCCTGCCCAGGAATGGCACCACACACATGGAGAGCTGACACACAAGATGACACAACAAAGGGAAACACAGATTCCTGTGCCGCTGACAACAACAGGAGTGAACAGAGAAGATGCAGCAAATAAACACAGAGAACAGAAAAACAGGGTTGGGGGAAAGGTGAGAGAAATAAATAAATAAATCTTTAAAAAAAAGAAACTTTAACATTTGATATAAAGTGAATTCATTTGCAATTCAACATCATAACAAAAGATCCCAGCTAGACCTTTTTCACAGTTTAATGTTACACCCAGACCAAGCTCTGCTAAAAAGGCCAATTCATTTTCCTGTAGCCAAGGTTTTCAAAATCCAGATCAATTTCCAGGACATTAGGACTTGAACCTATAATTATTCTTTCTTATTATAATCAAGCATTCACTATTTCAGTGGAAACAAGACCAGAAACCAGATATGAACGTGCAGTTAGACAAACCCCAAACACCAGGCTTTTTCCCTTTTTTCTCTTTATATCCAGACCTAGAAAGAATGGCTTCCCCCCAAATTTCTGGTGGTACTGGGGCACTCTTGGGAGGTGATCAGACTCCCCTACCTAGCAATTAAAGCTAGGGTTTTCCTATGCTCCCCAGGGAGTCTTACCTTCTTCCATGTTTAGGGTCTTTTTCCTTCCCAGAATTTCTTTTCAGACCTTCCATTGCCCTCGATTTTCATCCATTTCTTTGGGAAGATTCCAGTGGAGCCCACATCTTTTCTGGATTAAATTTAATCCAGGGGTGCCCAGATACAAGTTCACCTGAGTCCTCCTGGCTTTCTCAGGGGTCCAGAAAGGGCAGCAAAATGCTACTTCCTCTGGCCTTCATTTGCAAATCCCAGGAGAGGCCCCTAAATGTGTAGAAGTAGAAAGAGGTTCAATTATTTGTGTATAGAGAGGCCAGGACTCAGGAATAATTTTGGGTAGGAGAAAGGATTTATTTATGACTGGCCAGGCTCAGAGCTTCTCACTCAAAATTGAGCCCCAAACAAGATTTTTAAATTATTTTTATACAGAGGAAGGGCCAAATGATTCTTTGTTTCAGTGCTCAATAAGCTTGAATTAGCATGTCTTCCACATTCTAGGTAAACTTTTAGCATGGACTTCATATATTCTATTTTTTTTTTACTTCATATATTCTAGATAAGCTTTTAGCATGGATTTCATACATTCTAGATAAGCTTTTAGCACATTTGGTTTGCATTTTCCCTGAATATTTAAAGTTTTTAGAGTTTGTATTGTGAAACTGTTTCTTCAGGACTGGAGTTGTTGTCATCGTTACCAAGGGCAGGACTGCAGTTCTCACTGTCCCAAACATCTATGCAGCTCTCACTGTCCATGAAGAGATAAACAGCCCCCCTATCCATAGCCTACATCAGCAGTGGTGCAAAATTTTCAGGATTTTCTAGCTATAGGATCATGTCATGAATGAAAAGCAGTTTTACTTGTTCTTACTCTATTTGGATGCTTTTTATTTCTTTTTCTTGACAAATTTCTTGAACTAGAACTTCAGGCACAATAATGAATGACAGTGCAGAGTGAGCATCTTTATCTTTTTCCTGATCTCAGCTGGAAAGCTTTCAGTCTTTCACCATTGGGTACCTTAGCTGTGGGTTATTCACATAAGCACTTCATCATGTTGAGAAAAGTTTCCTTCTTTTCCTATCTTTCAGAGTGTTTTTATCAAGAAAGGATGCTGGATTTTGTCAAATGCCTTTTCTGCCTCGTTTGAAATGATCATGTGATTTTTTCTCCTCAAAATATTGACATGATGTACTATATTAATTAATTTTCTTATGTTGATTTACATTTGCATGCCTTGGATAACACAATTTTGATAATGATGTATAATTCTTTTAATATGATATTGTATTCAGTGAGCAAGCATTTTGTTGAGGATTGTTTCATCTATATTCATTAGAGTAATTGGTCTGTAATTTCCTTTTGGTAGAATTTTTATCTGGATTTGGTATTAGAGTGATGTTGGCTACGTAGAATGTGTTTGTTAGCATTCCCTCCTGCTCAAATTTTTGGAAAGGTTTGAGGAAGATTCATATTATATCTTTGAATGATTAATATAATTCCTGTTTGAAGCCAGCTGGTACTGAGCTTTTCATTTTTTGGAGTTTTTTGATGAATTTTTCAATCACATTATTTGTGATTAGTTTGATGAGTTCTCTTTCTTTTAGGGTCTGTGTAATTTGTTCATGTTTTTCTAAGGAATCTGTGCATTTCATCTATGTCGTCTGAACTGGTGTGGTTGTTTATGTTATTCTTATGATGTTTCTTATTCCTATGGGATCAGTAGTAATGAACTTCCTTTCATTTCAGATTTTATTTATTTGCAATTTCTCTCTTTTTTCTGTTTCAGTCAAACTAAGGGTTTATCAGTTTTGTTGATCTTTTCAAAGAAATATCTTTGGTTTCATTGATTATCTCTATTTTTTAAATGTTCTCAATTTCATTTATTTCTCTTCTCTTTCTTATTTCTTTCTTTCTATTTGCTTTTGGATTAGTTTTTGTTCATCTTCTATTTCCTTCAGGTATTCACTTAGGTCCTTTATTTGAACTTGTTCTTTTAATGTAGGAATTAAGGACAATAAATATTACTCTCAGCACTGACCTCACAGTATCCCATATATTTTGATATGTTGTTTTCTCCTTTTCATTCACTTGGATATTTTTATTGTTTTCTCTTGTAATTTCTATTTCACTCACTGATTAAGCATGTGTTGTTTAACATCTGTACACTTGTGATTTTTCCTTTATCTGCCTATTATTGCTTTCTACATTCACTCTATTATGATCAAAGAAAGTGCTTTGTATAGTTTCAATCTTTTAAACTCATTGAGAAGAGCCAGGAGCACTTGGAAATAGTGTATATCCTGTTGTTTTGGGGTGCAGTATTCTATATATGTCTGTTAGTTGTATTTCACTTATATTATTCAAACTCTCTCTTGTCCTGTTGATCCTGTGTCCAGATGTTCTATCCAATGATGAGAGTCATGTATTGAATCTCTATTATTGTAACAAAAGTCTTTTTAATGATTTTTAAAATAATGATCTTACTTTTAAAAGTAGTATCTGATGATTTGTGTTATACATAGTTTGAAGTGAAAGGACTGAAAAAATAAGATCTAAAACGAGTAAATTTTGAACTAATGCAAATGCTATGAATGAAATAATTTTTAATCTAGATAGTAAAGGATAGGTAAACATAAGTAAACTTAAAAGACTTATTATGACACTTCATGGAAATCTGTAAACTTAAGCAAATTTAGTCCTTAAAAGATTTTTCAAAAATCAATATATACAGAAAAAATTTTACCATGACAATTTCTGATATTTATATGCTGGATATCAAGAAACACCTATGCTCTATGTACATCTGTTCTGGAGCTATGTAACCTAGAAAACATATTCTTAAACATCATCCATGCCTGTGTGTATGGAAGCCTTGTAACTAAGATCTCTTCGAGATATTATTTCAGTTAAGGTGTGGTCCAACCCAATCTGAATGAGTTTTAATCCAACTTCTGAAATCTTTTGTCAGATAGAAAGAGAGAAACCCTAAAGCAGCCAGAAGCTGAACATTAATGGAATATAGAAGGGAAGAGAGAAAACAGCAGACATCACTGGGGGCACTGCCATGGGACAGAAACTAAGGAACAAGGATTGCCAGCAGTGGCCCCCATAGTCTTCTGGGACAGGTATTGATTTGAAGATGTCTTGATTTTTTTTTGTTTCTGGCTCCAAAACCATGAGCTAATATGTCTCTATTATTTAAGCCAGCCCATTGCTGATATTTTTGAGCATCCTAGGAAAATTAAATATTCTTTTAGTATTTTATTTTGTTTCATCTGTGGACAATTGATGAGGAATAGGTTTCCCAATGATGTTGTTTTCCACATTTAAAATAATGAAGGAAATATATTCTAAATGTACTGAGGTTAGGGAATAGGAAAAAATACAGAATTATTTTTTAAACCCAATGTGAATCATTTAAACATCATAATACACTGTGAATGAGAAGGAAAATGGTTACTTCAGCAGAGAAAAACTTGAGAATTTGTACAGACTAAGGAAAGAGATAATATATGAAGAGATAGAGTATAAGAACAGCTAAAGATCAATATATAATGAATGTTTTTGATAAAGCAAATGAAAGTGCAACTAGGAGTCTCATTTGGTCTAACAACCTACCCTATAGATCAATAGTATCAACTTTATTATTGAGTATTGTATCTCATATGTAATAAAAGTTAAAAATATATTAATAGCAATAGTATAAATATGACCCATAGCTGAAAACTTCTTGAATATTTGTTTTTATTTTACATCTTTTCATCCATTAGATTCTCTTATACTATGAGTGTTGAAATTAATATATACTAATAGAGCTAGGAAAGAAAATAAAAAGATAAGTAAGTGCATTGCTTGACTTCAATACACTCTCCTTTGTTCATTTCCTGTACCTTAAATTTCTGGTTAGAGTCATACATTGCAAAAAAAAAAAAAGTGTATTTCATTTGAGGAAAATGTGCATTATCTCCATTTTTAAATCTAAGAACATATATAAAATTCACTTAAGGACATTGAAATAAAATACAAGGTAAATATAGAAAATGGACAGAGAAGGAGTGGTGCAGATAACCTGGCATTGTCTGGAAAGAGTATTCTTGGGACCACTGACAAGTCCTTCTGCAAATTGCATCTGAATCAAGCACAGTGAAGAGGACTAGCAATCTTAAGCTAATGGTGCCTTCAACCTCTCAGTTTAGTGATGAAGTTTAATGTGACTCAATGCCAGTTACCTCAACACACTTGTATGGAGGCATCACTGATGCTCCCTTGGGGGCTGACTTCATCTCCAAATTGCCATTTTTCCTGAATAGTTTCTCCATATGTAGAACATGAAGCGTTAGTATAGCATTCTGTGTTCTGATCATCTAGAAATGAGAAAAAGGAAAAGTGCACACCCAAGACATGTGTGCAGGCCATGCTACAGGGTGAGATGCCTCCATTTGGTTTTTAGGATGATTTTATTATATTCTTGTGTTACTGGAAGACTGGCAAATATTAAAACACATTTAAAAAATTCACCATTGTCACATAATTCATGCTCAGGGATGTCTCAAGCTCCCAGGAGACCCAAGTCTTGGGAAGTTTGCTATTCTTAGCAATTTATCCAGAATTCCTGATTAGGAATCTACCAAATGTTCCTGTCTTTGTGATAGATCCATGTCTACCCTCATCAATGTATTTCTTTATAGGTAATTTATCATTCATAGACCATTGTTGGATTTCAGTTACTATTCCCAAAATAGAATGATAATTTTCTGAAAGTAAATTGATTTCTCCCCCATCATATGTTGCTAAGATTTTTCTGTTTATCTTCTTATATCCACAGAATTTGTTTTTCTTCTGGTCATTTCTTATGATCTCTTTGTTACCATTTGCCATCTTCTGCACTATGGCCTCACCATCACTGCATTTATGTGCACACAGGCAGCTGGAGGTTTTATCTTGGCAAGTGGATTGGTATTTTTTATATCTACAGAGTTGACCTTCCTAGTGGTTATGCCCTATGACCACTATGTTGCTAATGCTACCCACTGAACTAAAGGCTCACCATCATCCCTCATCTGGCACCAATGAACTCATTGTTCACAGGAAAGTGGAATGGTAGGTTCCACAGATGCCATGTTCAGGCATCCCTTTGCAAAACCTAATGTGATCCATCAATATTTCTGTGTTGTGCCTCAAATATTTAGGTTGTCTTCTTCAGATGTTTGGTTTTGTGAATCTGTGGTCATAGGTATTAGTGTTTGCATTACCTTAGTATACCTTAGTATATTCTGCCTTCTTGAATATCTCATATGCTGATATATATTCAAAGGTGATTAAGATGCATTTTGTGTAAGTCTGTAACTAATCCTTATCTACACATAGATCATAGTTAAAAATTCCAAATTTGTTTGTAATTTCTGGGTTGATTTCTTTATTAGGTAAATAAAGGATTTCTTTAAAATGTTCTCACAACCATGATCTACTTTATAGCACACTCATTCATAAATCCCCTCATCTATAGGTTGTGGCACAGAGAGATGAACATTACTCAAGGCAGAGTGTTTGGCAGATATCTTGAGTTCCCAAAAATAAGTTTTCTTAATTAAAAACTTCTTAAGGGGTGGGAACATGGCCATCAGTTAAGCAAATAAGGTTCAGCTTTCACAGAAACAATGAAAAAAGAGCCAAAGCTACCCAGGGGGCCTGCTTTGGGGTCAGCAGAACAGGACAGTACTTCACAACTCCTTCCAGAAGAGTGAGGGACAAAGAAATTAAGAAGAAACAACTAAGTGTGAGTTACTTAACCTCCTGGGCACCAGGAAGGGCTCCCCTCTGTTGGAGATTTGGACCTGAAGGGGTATCAGGAATGAAAGAAAGAGAAAAGGGGGAAGGAATGATTGAGAGAGCTGGGATCAGGGGGTCTGCAAGTAATAACTCCTCAGACAACTTTATTGTTTACAAGGGGATATCCATATACCCCAGTCTATGTGACAACAAGCAAGAACACATAGCCTACATGACAACAAGCAGTAACACATAGCCTATGTGACATCAAGCAACATTACCCATAGTCTAAAGAATTTTTAAAAACCTTATCTCAAGGTACAAAGTCTAAGTGTTCTATTCACTACAAAAAGTATGTGCTCATCTTTTCTTTCAGCCTTTAACAGCTTCATCCCATTTGCTGGGAACTCTTAATTACTGCATTCCTTAGGTTGCAAGCATAGCCATGGAGACAGCACTAGCATGGAGACAGCACATCTCTCCTTGTGAGGCCACTGTGCCTCAGTTTCCAATATCTCCCCATTTTTGTTTTAGTCAAGGTGACTGTGCCTGTCTTAGGTTGCCCTCCTCTGAGAGTCTTACCTGTCATTGACTACCAGCCAAGCTCTTCAACTAGGGGAAGTTATTGAAGTGCTTTTGCTAGCACCAGATAATTCACATGTGCCATGGCTGTTACACTTTGCAATTTTCTTTGAAAGCACTGTCTGGCACAGGCGAGAATCATGAGCAACAGAACAAATATGATTAGCCCTATTCCTAAAGCTGACAGGAAATGCTGTGGTTTCCACCAATTAACTGGTTTAACTTTTGTAATATGTGAAATCATATCTGAGAAAATATCCTTATCATTGGCTACATGAATTTGATTTTGAGACATTTCTAATATTTTTCTTTGTAATTCAATTACTTCCAGAGAGATATTACTTTTATGGCCTAATAAATGATTCTTAATTTTTTCCATTCTATATTGGATGAATTATAGGCAAGAGGAGTAATACAAAAGTTGCCATCATTCCAATTCATATTTCAATCCCCTTAACAAGTTTAAATTATACAATGATCTCCAATATGCAAAACAGCAGATTCTAACTCATTAACCCAATTATTTAACTCTTCATCAATGTGCTCTTGCCTATGACACAAATTACTAGCATTTTTATGCCAATCATGCATGTATTGTTGTGTTTGTACTTTCATGTAAAGCTACCACAGCAGTAGCAGCAGCTGTAATGATTCCAGTCAGTCCCAAAATACTTATAATAAGCAGTCCAATAAAGCATTTAGTCTGTTTCAGGAATTCTTATGTAGCAATAATTAATTGACTTTCAGAAGATGACTGCCAAATCTGTGTCATTATCAATGGTATCCAGATGCATTTTCTTCTTCTGGCCATTGCTATTATTTCTCCATCCTGCAACACAATTCCTGATATTCATACAAGGCACCAGTTTCATAAAACAGTGAATCATTCTTAATAGTTATCTTACTAGTTGTGAAAACAAATGGATCTCTAACACAGGCTTTAAAATGATATGTTTGATTAAGCATCAAATACTGTCCTGTCTTATTTATATTTCCCAGTCATTCATACAGAGGGACAATTCCAAGAAATACTTTCCACAAATTCTTTTGTAGGTTATGACTATGAGTATCATTAGCCCAAGGGGTTGGTATCCATTTTCCTTTGTAATGTTAATGGTTCCTGCCACAATAGCATAAGGAGAGCACACAGGCCCCAAATCCATAGGCAGACACAAGCTGCAAGTTCACAGTTGCATGAATACAGCTTGGGTGTTTTTTGTTGTATTACTTCCTGGAGGGTTTGAATTGTGCATCTGAGGGCTCATTCCTCTCAAGAGCAGGAGGGATCTGATCTGATGTTTCAGTCATTGAAGTGAGCATGAAGGGAGTTATGGGGATGTCTATGAGCTGTTGGCGAATAACAGGAAGCTGGAACTGCTGGGCTAGGCACTACAAGGTTTGGAACTCACAATGTTTGCCTTTTCAGTGGAGCCACTTTCCCTTTTCTCAGGTTTCAGTGGTAGGGCCCTGGATCTTCACAAAGGCATCTGTGTCAACAGTCCTAAAAGGGATGTTAGTGGAATGGGCAGGGACATGACAGTTACCTGTTACTACTAGCAGGTATCCCAGATGTTTTTTCATAATTTGAGGGTGATTTACAATAGTTCATCACTTCTGTCTTGCTTTTAGTATTTGCAATCTATCCCTGGATAGGGATGACAGTCTAGAGTGACCAGACACTATTGGGTTAAGTCTTTCACTTTTAACAGGGCCTCCCATGCTGCACAAAATTGTGTTTTCATATTTTGCTTTTGGCCTTTTTTTTTTTTTAGAGCTGTGATTAAAACCCAAGGGTTACTTGTTTAGAATTTTGCTTTTGCCACAAACTCCACCCAAAGTCAATATGGGTGCTTGCTACATCCAATTCACAGGCTAAGTTAATGTCCACAATTTACCTTTCTTTTATTATTATTAAAAGCAGCTTGCTGGAGGTTTTCCTACTTCCATGAAGGACTTTTCCCAATTAATACATACAATGGTTTTAATATTTGAGCTAAGTGAGAAATGAAAGATTTTCAGTATTCCAACAATATTACAAACTACATTAACATGAGAAAACATTGTACCTTATCAATTACAGCAGGTTATAGTTGTGTTTTACAAAACTAAACATTGAAGAATTTGATAGAGCATCAGGGACCCTGCAGCCTGTCCCAATTGTTTGCTTAGTTCAGGCTCTTAAGATAAGATACTATTGTCTCTGATGTTTTTTTCATTCTGAAAAAAGGATTACTGGTTAACATAATGTCATCAGTAGAGTTTCAGCCACCAATTTTTTCTATGCGGGTAGATTATTATCACCATGCCAGGACAGATGGTTGGGCTATGCACACAGCCTTGGGGAAGCACTGCAAAAGTCCATTGTTGACTTTTCTATAGGTAGGAGAATGCAGGCTGGCTTGACTTGCCTAAGGAAATACTAAAGAAAGTCTTAGCATTTTTAAAACAAAGTGATAGTGACAAAGTTGGATATTAATTTTTTGCAACAAACTAGCAGTATTTGGGACTGCTGCATACTACAGTGTTGTTATTTTAATTTATGATAAGATGTTGTTTCTGTGACACACATCTTTTTATAATAATTAAAACCATAATTAACCACATTATACTTCTGTTTAATACTATGCTGAAATATTGGTAAATTTATACACTCTTAAGTACTCATTTGAAACTTTTACTCATACAAATTAACGGGGGTTAAAAAATCTTGTTACATTTATAACACTTTTAAATACCTACTTATATTAGATGAACTTAACTAATACTTTATGTCTTCTTCCATGGTAAAAGAACAAATCTCTTGTAATTAGTTTGAAATAAAAAGCTACTTTTCAGGATTTGATTTTTAGAAAGCAGGTTTAAACAGTATTTTCTTTTAAAAGAGATAAGACCCAGGAAATGATGAGGTTAAAGCACAAGAAGCTATTTTGATAAAACAGACTTTCTTTGTATACTGATTAGTCAGAAAACTTTTACCAAAACAGACTAATGATTTGAGAGACTTTAAGAACAAAATTTTTAACTTTGATACATACTACTTGATACTAAAGCTTTTAAAACTTTATAGATAGACCCATCAAATATTATTTAACTTTAATCATAAAAATTTCTTTCCACAAACCTTCTACACTTTCAATATTCATTCAGGTTTTGTCCCACATTTTACTCTTTCCCAATAATCAATCCTTCTATCTTAGGACAAAATCATCTTTTTCATACTGACTACTAGGTTCTGGAATATATTACAATTGTGTAATTTGTTTTAATTATAATTTAGAAAAGATCTTACCATCGCTTTCAAGGACTTCACTTTATGATATTTGATAATAAGATTATTAACCACCCTTATTTTCAGACTGATAAAAGTTTAAATTGGGGAATTACAGGGCAAACTGAGTCTTAATTCTCCAGCCTAGCTGATAGTTTTAATATGCCACACCTACCCTCTCCCTCAGAGCCCTTAACAAGGAGGCCCTGAGGCTCAGCAGGTCAAAGAGCTCAGAACAATTTTTGCCTTTTCCCAATAGTTTCTATATTCAGATTTCTATATGACCTTTCCATCCTGCTTAACCTAATTTGGGCTCCAGGAATATTCATTCATATATGTAATGGCATATTTAATTTTTAATAATTTGAATAGAGCTCTTTGGGGGATTTTCATTTGTTAATTTGATATTACCATCCCAATGCATGAATACGTACACTAAGCAAATAGGCACACACAAATAGAGAGACACAAAAACACAACTCATGTATTTAAACTTTCATTCCTTTACAAAATAAGTTTAAAAGAATATTTTAAAGATTTCTTTGAAGACTCTAATCCTCTAATTTCATTGTCACAATGCAGTTTTGCATGAAAATTTCACTCTTTTAATTATAGGCTTATAACTATATTGTTCCCAATGCTTTTAAATATGATTGATAATGTTTTCCTTTACTTCAGAGGTTTGCTTATTTCTCATTTTGACTTTGACAGACCTTGGATGAGAGAAGCTAATTCCAATGGATCTTAACTAAGGTCACCGAAGCCTCAGGGAACTGGTTTCTCTCCTGAAATTCTACTTTTAGGAATGTCAGCAGTCAAGGTGGGAGGCCTTGTCCACTCCCCAGTCCTCAGAGGTAACAGGACTCTGGTTGCTGCTGGACTGGAATAGTGGATATTCAACCCCAAGGGTCAAGAATTCCACCAGGCAGCAATTTATTCCACACTGGAAACACAAGAGAAAGCAGGGTTATTGGCACCAATGGAAGGACAGGTGACAGGGCTGTCTCAAGTTTGCTTTCCCCTGAGCCAGGGAGGACAGAAGTTGTTAAATAAGCAAAGGCAAGGGGTGAGGCTAGACATGAAGTAACCATAAGCAAAGGCCAGCTCAGTTTATAATTACCATCACAAGAGCTAGCATAAGCAAGGTTGTGATTAGACCTGAAGTAATCACAAACAAAGGTAAATTAGTCTAAGATTATACTTACAAAACTATGTCTAGGCTAAATCCACACAGCCACAGCAATTTCAGATATTTTCCTCTGTTACTGGATTTTGCCTAGGTTCTTGACTATGCTGAAGAAATGAATTTCAAGAGCACATCAGGTGGGTTAAGGCCAGTAATTTATTCAGGTAGGGAGGGATGAGAAATGGGAAAAAATAACAGATTGGGGTCCCAGGTAGAGAGGAAGGGGCTGAAAAGTGATAAAGAGGGCTAATTTACAGACTACATTTCCCTATTATAGGTTATAAATGCCCAAGTTTTACTTGCATGGCCACATGGCAGAGGAAAAATGGCAAGAGCCATGTGCAGAGGGTAGGAACAGGGGTCCATAGGCACGAAAGCACATGAGAGACAGAACTCAGGCCTGGCATCTGCTTTTTGAACTGTTAATTATTCCACCCCTTTGCTAATGGCAGGGAAGGAGTTTCAGCTGTTTACCATTTTGATTGATTATCTCTCCTATCAATCTCCCATGAGGACCCAATGATAAAGCCCTTGGGGAATATGACCAAACAGGTTGGTGTTTTGTACCGATTAACATCAGCTATTGTATTTGGATACATGGGTCAGACTACCCAGTACCTTTCTGCTGCCAAACAGCCCAACAGTTATCCCCTCAGGCTTTAGTCCATCTGAGACTTGAAAATATTACATTTTAAGAGAACTTTCTTGCTAACCCCCCCCCCCCCCAAAACAAACAAATATCAAGAAATTCCAAAGTAAAGTTTAGGAACAAACCAACCTAAGTCTTCATGGGAATAAACCTACATCATAGGCATTTCTGCCCAGGCTCAGCCAGAGTAATGCAGCCCTGGTTGGCTTTTCCAATGCTGAGCTGTTTGTGAGCAGAGGGGACTTGAACCACAGTGCTAGGATGGGGAACAGCACCCTTCACTCTCATGTGGAAACAGCACAGAAAACGGGTGTCTTTCAGCTCAAGGACCCTGGCCTGGCCAAGGTCTTCTGCCTGATGAGTTATCTACTTCTTACTATTTTTGATGAAGCTCCTCATGAGTGCATAACTTGAACTGAACAAGTGTTAGCCCCTCAAACAGATTTACAAAAACCCCAATTGATAATACAGGTAGTACCTGCTATACAGATGGCACCTACTGCAAAGATAACTCAGGAATCAATCTCATTATATTTGCTAATACCTATAATTATGAAATAACAGAAGTAAACTCCTTACCTAAGTCTATGTCTGCTTAACAAGCTGAACTTCTGTATACTTTCAGAAAGGAAAACATCAAAAAATAGCCAGTATTCCTTTGGGTTTGTTCCTGATTTTGGAGTGTTATGGAAACAAAAGGGTGTTTCATTTTTAAACTTCACATGTGGGGAATGGCTCTTATGTAATGGAATTGCTGTATGCTGTACTATTACCAAAGCCTCTGGCTATAAATTGAATTCCTGGTCATTCTTGGACAAAAACAGAGGATTTCTACTCTCTGCCAGATGGATAATAAGGCTGCAGAAAGAGCATTTAGACATTCTTATCCCATCCCTAATTCTATAATGACTTTTGAACCAAATAACTCTATCAGAAACATGAAAAAATACTTTTTGAGGTTTAAAAAAATGCTTCTATGCAGGAGATAGAAAAGTACAAAAATCTTGGCTGCTTTTAAATCAGCCTACAATTAAATCAAGATTAAGGACAAAGATCATCCCAAGGAATTGAGAAAGAGTCCCATCCATTTGTCCTATGGGATCTAAGTCCCCTCTCAATTAGAGGTGGAGCAGACATCACCATCTCAGAATCCTCAGGATTGAGGAATGTGCTATGGACTAGAGTGGACTTACTGGTATTCTACTATAGACTCAGAGTGATTCTAGCAATCAAAGAAATTATGTCATTGATGTGGAGGCAGTGGTGACTGGGAATTCTGAGGGCAGGGAGAGGGAAAATCAGGTGTAATACAGGGGAATTTTTTGGGACTTTGGAAATGTCCTGCATGACACTGCAATGACAGATGCAGGCCATTATATATCATGCCATAGCCTACAGAATTGTCTAGGAGACAGTGTAAACTACAATGTAAATTATAATACATGTTTAGTGGCAATGCTCTAAAATATTTTCAATAATTGTAACAAATGTACTATCTTTTTTTTTTTTTAAAGATTTATTTATTTATTTAATTCCCCCCTCCCCTGGTTGTCTGTTCTTGGTGTCTATTTGCTGCGTCTTGTTTCTTTGTCCACTTCTGTTGTCGTCAGCGGCATGGGAAGTGTGGGCGGCACCATTCCTGGGCAGGCTGCTCTTTCTTTTCACGCTGGGCAGCTTTCCTCACGGGCGCACTCCTTGTGCGTGGGGCTCCCCCACGCGGGGGACACCCTTGCATGGCACGGCACTCCTTGCGCGCATCAGCACTGTGCGTGGCCAGCTCCACACGGGTCAAGGAGGCCCGGGGTTTGAACCGTGGACCTCCCATATGGTAGACGGACGCCCTAACCACTGGGCCAAAGTCTGTTTCCCCAAATGTACTATCTTAATGAAGGATGTTGTTAATGTGGGAAAATGTGGGAAGGAGGCATAGGGAGCAGGGCATATGGAAATCCCCTGTGTTTTTATGTTATATTCATGTAATCTAAGTATCTTAAATAAAATTTTAAAAGTTAAATTAAATTAAAATAAAATAAAGTAAAATGAAATGAAATGAAATGAAAAAGATGTTGACTTAATGGTAAATGAGTAATCCCTAACTGACTCACTGGTATACTGATAAAATGGTAATTTGTGGAAAGCAATATTTCTGGAATTCATTCCCCAAAAAGTTCATGAAAATGAATCATGTGTGATTATTTAATTTGGTCCAAGCGTAATCCAGGAAAACGTTTCCAAAGTTCCCAAGAATATTTTTCTATTACCAACTGGATCTTTTGAAATTTAGCAATTGGACTTTATTCAATTACCCCCATCCCAAGGCTATAAACACATTTTAATATTAATTTGTATGTACTCCTATTGGGCTGAAGGTTTTTCCTATACATATGCCACTACTGCTACTATAACAAAAGTATTATTAGAATAAATAAAAATAAACTGTGAAATTTCCTTGTAAATTCACAGTACCCAAAGAATACACTTTACAGGGAAAATTATGGAAACAATAAGGAAAATATTTCCTAATATTTTCATTGTTCCTATCTCTCCCATTTTAAGAATTAACAGAAAGAAAATAAATGATATAATTAAACTCAAAACCATGGAATCCCACCATGTACCATTTCCAAAAGCCTTTCCTATAGTTGTAGTAAGTCTAAGATCCACTCCTTTTGGAAATCATGTTATCGCCATTAGAAACTACAATTGAGAAAACTATGAAAATTAACTCTGAAATATATTAATCCTGCCTCATAAGTGAAAATATGCTTAGCTATTATGGGATTCTAATAAAAAGCTTAAAGAAAATAATAACTTGATAGAAAAATTCTTTTGCAGCATGCTCCTGGGAAATTGAAGATTTTCAAAACCACAATCTTCAACCTGGTAACTTTGTACATTGGAAAAGACACCTTCAAAATGATACACTCCAACTTCACTGGAAAGGTCCTTATCCAGCTATTTTAACTAGCCTATGTGCAGCTAAATTAGAATGCACTGATTATTGGTTTAGTATTTCTCATCTAAAGAAAGTTCCCATCCTTACCTGGATATCCATTACTGCTTGAGAAATAAAATTAACAAGGCTCTGGAGGTGGGGCAAGATGACAGTTGAGTAAGGCATTCCAAGAGTCAGCTTGTCCTACAAGACAGTTAGTAATCTAAACAGAGCTATCTGCTTTGGGGGCACAGGGGACAAGAAGAGCATCCTGAAATAATCTTGAAAGAAGGAATGAGGGGGCTGCCCATTTTCAGTAAAAAATCATGAGTAGAGCACTCCACACTGTGGAAGCCAGTGCCCATCCTCCACTGGTGGCTCAAGCTGCCTTGGGAGCTCTTCCCAGGCTGAAGTTGAAAGCTCCATTTACCAAAAATGGGAGAGAAAGAGGTGGTTGGCCATCAACTTCAGCTACTGATTAATTTTGGCTAGCTAAAGCATATTATTAATAACAGTTAAAGTTTGAACCTGTCCAAGTCAGAAAGAGGCCAGGAGCCACCATTTTAATTCTGCCCTGGCGTGAGAAAGCACACCTGATTGAAAATTACAGAGATGGTAGGGACTGGCTTCTTTCCACCCAGAAAGGAATGCAGTCCTAGTCTATGCTCCAGCCCCACATCCAGCAGGGAAAAGCTGGGGGACCTGGACAACAAACATCTCTGGGCAACTACCAGGCACTTAAGGCTGGCACAAACTGAACAGTTGGACACCTGGGGCTCCATCCCTACATCCCAATAGCATAAGAGAGGATCCATGTTTCCTTGGCCTCTCTGGGTAAGTGGAGGTGACTTCAGCCCACAAAACCAGTTTGTTGAGGGCCTTTGATTCCATCTCCACCTCTCCACCCCCATAGGATATAAGGGGCCTGGTGTTTCTTCAGTCTCTCAGGGCAACTGTAGGCACTTTCTCCCCACAAGAACCAGTTTGTTGAGTGCCTTCAATTTCACCTCCACCCCTTCACCCCATAAATTAGGAGGGGGCTGGTGTTTCTTCAGCCTCTCAGGGCAAATTCAGGCACTTTTGGCCTGTGCAAACTTGACTGTTGGGCATCTGCTTCTCCACCTCCAATAGGACAAGATGGGAGTGGTGTTTCCATAGCCTGTCTGGGTAACTGCAGGTGCTTTTGACCCACACAGACTGAATAGTCAGACACCTGTATTTCCATCCCCACCCTCAGCCTTTTTAGGAAATGGTAGACACTTTTGGCTGCACAAACTGGACTGTTGGGTACCAATGGATCCATCCCAACCCCCCAACAGGATTGGACAGAGCTGGTGTTTCCTCAGCCTTTCTGTGCAAAGGCAGGCATTTTCAGCCTGCATGGGCTGGAGTGTTGGACACTTGCAGATCCACCCCAAAACCCAATAGGACAGGACAGGGCTGGTGTTTCCTCAGCTTCTCCAGGCAATGGCAGGTACTTTTGGCCTGCAGGGACTGAATTGTTGGGTGCTGATAGATACACTCCCGCCCCCCTCCCCCAATAGGATGGAAGGTAACTGGTTTTTCCTCAGCCTCTCCAGGCAACAGCAGGCACTTTGGGCCTACAGGGAGTGAATTGTTGGGTGCCTGTAGATTCTTCCCCACCTACTAAAGGGCAGAAGGGACAGTATTCCATCAGCCTCTCAAGGCAACGGCAAGCACATTTGGCCCACACAAATTAGATTGTTGGGCACTCTAGGGGGTTCATTCCCATCCCTGCCAGTTGAGGAGGGGCCAGTGCTACATCAGTCTGTCTGGAAAACTGCAGTCATTTTGGACCTGCATGGCATAGATTGTTTGCCCACACCAGCAGCAACATCCCAGGCAGGGGAGGAAGGGGAATGAAGTTTCATCAGCCTCTCCAGGAAACTACAGATGGTCTTGGCCTGAAGGACTTGGATTATTATACACAGCTAGAACTCTGTTCCTCCCCTTGGCAGGAGAGAAAGCTGGGAAAAGCTTCATTGGCTTCTGGGGCAACTTGGGCAGCTTCAGCCACCACAGCTTGCAGTATGAACTACATCCTTGGCTCCTACTACACAACCAGCAAGGCAGAAAGGGCAAGAATGCCCTGAACTAAAGAGAGAAACTGTACCCAAAATAAATATATCTAGTAAGCCAGATGCCAAAATGCCAACCAAAAAAATTACAATCCATACCAAGAAACAAGAAGATATGGCCTGGTCAAAGAACAAAATAAGCCTCCAGATGACATAAAGGAGTTGAGGCAACTAATCATAGATGTTCAAACAAATCTTAATAAATTCAATAAGGTGGTGAAAGAGATTAAAGATATTAAGAAGACATGATTGTAAGATGTGGAGTATAATTAATAGTAATATTTTGATGATAATCTTTCAAACTTTGTAACAAATGTTTCACAAAAATGCAAGGTGTTGGTGGTGGGCTGATGTATAGTGTATGATGTTATGCATGTTTGCTTTGTAAGATCATAACTTTTACTGTACACTTACTGCTTATGTATATCCATGTAATAATGATATATAATAATAAAATAATAATAATAATAGAGTGGGTTGGGGGAAAACTACACCAAATGTAAGATACTTTGGTTAGGAGTAATATTTTGAGGATGTTTTGTTTTACAACAATGCAAGATATTGCTGGTAGGGTGAGCTATGAAAGTCCTTTACGATGTTATGCCTGCTTGTTTTGTAAGTTCACAACTTTTATTATACACTTATTTTTTATGTATCTTTATGTATGAGTGATATACTTCAATAATTTTTAAATTAAAAAAAAGAAGACATTGGGTGAGAATAAAGAAGAATTTGAAAACACACATAGCAAAAGAGTAGATCTTATGGGAACGAAAGTCACAATAAATGAAATAGATACACTGGAGGCATATACCAGCAGATTTGAAGAGGCAGAAGAAAGGATTAGTGCAATTGAAGACATGGCCTCTGAGAGCAAACCTACAAAAGAACAGATGAAGAAAAGAATGAAAAAAATTGAACAGGAACTTAGAGAACTAAATGACAGAAAGAGACAAGCAAACATAGAGGTCATGGATGGATGAGAAGAAGAAGAGAAGGGAAAAGGGCAAAAGGAATATTTGAAAAAATAATGGTAGAAATTTCCCAACCCTATTGAAACACATGTGCTTCTGTATCCAAGAAGCACAACATACTCCCATCTGAATAAATCTGAATAGACCAACACTGAAAGACATACAACCAGAATGTCAAATGCCAAAAGCAAAAGAGAGAATTCTGAGAGCATCAAGAGAAAAGTGATGCATCACACACAAGGGATACCGAACAAGATTAAGTGATGATTTCTCATCAGAAACCATGGCAGCAAAAAGACAGTGCTATGATATATTTAAGATACTGTAAGAGAAAACTGCCAACCAAGAATCTTATATCCAGCAACACTGTCTTTCAAAAATGAGGGTAAGTTTAGAATATTCACATATAAACAGAAACTGAGAGTTTGTAACCAAGAAACTGGCTTTGCAGGAAATCCTAAAGAGAGAGCTACATCCTGAAAAGAAAAGACAAGAGAGAGAGGCTTGGAAGAAAGTCTAGAAATGAAGATTATATAAATAAAAGTAACCAAAAGTGTTAAAAGAGTAGTAAAAATAAACAGTGACAGATAAAACCTAAAGGTCAAATGAGTGGAAATAAAAACTGCCTTTAGAGTAATAACCTTGAATATTAATGGATTAAATTCCCCAACCAAAAGACACAGACTGGCAGAATGGATAAGAAAATATGAACCATCTATATGTGTTCTACAAGAGACTTACCTTAGACACAAGGATATCAACAGATTGAAAGGGAAATGTTTAAACATTACACTTAAAGCAGGAACAATGAAAGAAAACATGGATAAATGGGACCTCCTCAAACTTAAACACTGTTGTGATTCAAACAACTTCATCAAGAAGGTGAAAAGGCAGGCCCCTCAATGGAAGTAAATATTTGGAAACCATATATCCAATAATGGTCTGGTTTCCAATCTATATAAAAAGATTATACAACTCAACAATAAAAGAGCAAGCAATCAAATTTAAAAATGGGCAAAAGACTTAAATAGACATTTCTCAGAAGAGGAAATACAAATGGCCAAAAAGCTCATGAAAAACTGTTCAATATCACTAGCTATTATGAAAATGTCAATCAAAAAACAATGAGATATCATCTCACATTGCATAGATTGGCCATTAGTATAAAACAAACAGAAAAGAGTAAATACTGGAGAGAATGTGGAGAAATACGGACATTTCTTCACTGTTGGTGGGAATGGAAAATGGTGCAGCCTCTTTCGAAGACAGTTTAGGGGCGCCTCAGGAAGCTAAGTATAGAACTGCCATATGATCCAGCAATTCCTCTCCTAAGAATATATCCTGAAGAACTGAAAATTGACATGAACAGACATCTGCACACCAATGTTCACAGTGGCATTATTCACAATTGCCAAAAGATGGAAACAACCCAAATGTCCATCAACCAATGTATGGATGAACAAAATGCGGTATACACAAACAATGAAATAATGTGCTGCTGTAAGAATGAATGAAATTGGGACACATGCAATAACATGCATGAATTTTGAACACATTATGCATGGCCTCAGTAATAAGAACTAAATACAAAGAATAAATGCATGGAGTTGAAACCTAGAGTATATGTTATTCAGAGATAAGCATGATGTGAAGGAATACTGATGCTTAAGGTATCCAGAAGTTTTAATTTACTTGACTGTAAAAGTGTGGAAATGGATAGAGTTGACAGTAACACATTATAAGGAGTAGCAGTTGGTTCATAAATGGGATTGTGGCTGAAAAAGGTAGGCTAGGATGCAAATGTTAATTGAAAAAAGTGAGAGAATATTCTAGGGACTGAAAACATAGTGAACCCAGAGGAGGATGAGAATTGTGGCTAATAACACAAATGCAAGAATGTCCTTCTATGAACTATTAATAGAACAATGTACATCTCTATTGCAAGGTAATGGGAATGTGAAGCATGGGAAATTCAACTAATATAATCTATGGACTACAGTGAGCAGTAATACTGTAATATTCTTGTATCAATGCCAAAGATGTAGGGGAGTATGGAAAAAATGTACCAAATGTATACTATAGACCGTAGTTAGTAGTAATAAATGATACTATCTCATAATCTGTAACAGATTTTCCACAACGATGTAGTGTGTTAGTGGAAGGGTGTTGTCTGGGAATTCCACACATACCCAGATTGTTTTGTAAGTTCAAAACTTTTCTAATAAAAATATATTAAAAAGACAATTGACCATTAATATAAGGAATTATTTCTGAACTCCCAATATTACAGCTTTTATATATATGTCTTTCCTTATGCCAGTAACATGGAGTTGATAACTGCAGCTTTTCAGTAAGTTTTGAAATCTGGAAAAATATCCTCCACTCTCACATTTTTTCCCAAGATTGTTTCAGCTATTTTGGGTCCCTTGTTTATCCACAGGAATTGTAAAATTACCATGTGAATTTCTTTAACAAAAAGTTAACTGAAATTTTAATGGGAATTTCATTGAATCTGTTAAGAGTACTGACATCTTAAAATTATCAAGACTTCCCTTCCATGAACTTGCAATACATTTCCCATTTTCACGCCTTTAATTTTTGTTAATGGGGTTTTGTAGTTCAGAGCACACGTTTTGAACTCCTTTTGTTAAATTTATTACTGAGCACTTTATTCCCTTGTAAATAGATTATTCTTAATTTCATAATTAGGGTATTTATTACTAGTGAATTGAAATTCACTTATATTTTATATAATATTATCTTTTACTCTGAATCCATGCAGAACTCTTATGAGTTTTAATAATTTATTAAATTATTTAATATTTCAATGTTTTCAATATCCAATATTTTATTTGCAAATAGAAATGGATTAACTTCCTGCTTTCCAATTGATGCTTATTTCTTTCACAGTCTTATTTTCCCTGGATAGAACCTCCATTAATGTTGAAATGAACCTCCAGGTCTTTTTCCCTGATTTTACCAGCCAAACATTCTGTCTTTCACCACTATGTCTGAAGATACCTATGGCATTTTCATAGAGGCTTGGTGTTGGGTTTGTGTAAATGTGTTTATTTGTACTTTTGTCTTTTTTTCAATTAATACATTGTACTGCGTTTTTTTGTTCATGTATATTAAAACTCTTCTTACATCCTGGGATGAATCTTACTATGTTATGTTTCCCATCCATTTGATGGTGGATGTTCTTTCCTATTATTTTGTTGATGATGTTTTACTATATAAGAAATACTGGTCTGTAGTTCAGTTCACACTCAAGTGGAAGGGAATGAATCTTTCCTTCCTGTAGGGATAATTATCAAGATTAGCAGACATGTTACGTCCCCAATCAGGGCAATATTCTGAGGCTTTACAAATATTTTCTCTTACAATTTAACCCACAATTTTTCATATTTCCCTGAATACTACATGCAGCAATTATTACTGTGGTATGCTAATTCTCTTTACAATCTCCCTATCCCTTCTACATTTAAAAGTTTGAATGTTTCTGTAAGGAAAATTCACCTTTTCTCCCAATGTATTGATTCTATTGTTTTATATTAGTATAAGATTATGGATGTTTATTCTTCAATAAAATATATTTTTATTATTACTCCAATTATTCCAGCTGTCCATTGTGCCCTTTCAGACAGTCTCATTTGTCTTTTTAACATACTTTTATATTTTTGTTCTTTTTTTCCACTCTTACTCTGTGGCAGTACAAATATTCTTGGATCTTTTTTTTTTCCCCAAAATTAAAATGTTTTTTTAATTCTGCAACAATTAGCTACAAATATTAAAAGAAAAGTATTTTTAAGTGTTTCAATTATTGTGCATACTTTGCAGAAGAATTGTGTTCCAACCATAATTTAATATGTATTAATATACTTAAGTAAGCTCCCTTTCATAAACTATTTCTCAGGAGCCAGATCTGGATGAGACTGATCACTCCCCACTGGAATCAAGTTATAGATTCTAAGTCAGTTAGGGGAAAAAAAGAAATGCAAAGAAAGGAAAGTAATGTCTTGAATTATTAAAGCACTACTTCAGAACATAATTTTCAAGCTAGCAGTCACTAATACCTTACTTGATTTTAATTTCAATCACTTTCACAGTAAGAGCTCTAAACTATATATTTGGTTTGAAATACTTAATACATATATATTTTTGTTCCATCTTATCAAAAACATTTGCATGAGGAATTCTGAAAAAGTAAAAGTGAAAATGAAATATAATCCAATATTGATTATGACAATGAGTCTGTTTATTCTAATGGCGTCTCATAGACTTTCCATAAAAACACTTACTTGTACAAAACTAAGCACATGAATAAAAGCAATTTATTCTTAAAATACTCTTAACATCCCTATAGTAAAACCTTTGAGGGGCAAACTTTACTAGAAAAAAAAAATCCCCTACATTTGTTAGTAAAAGGCAAACTCTTATGAAGTTTTTATAGAGGTAACCATTAAAAATAGCAAACTGGAGGGGGGAAGTGAAGCAGAAAAGATTTTGTCTGTCTCTCTACAAAGCTATTAAGACTAGTCATAGTTAACTAACAATTCTAATCTGGAGTTCTCTCAGAATATTTTCAAAAATCTTTAACTTTCAAAATATACAAGAAATTTGCTCTCTTGTTACTGACAGATCTTCTATTCCATTTCTATTTTTTAATGCTAGCTAAAATCCGACAACGCAGTGTTTTTAAAAATTCAGTCTAAGGTTTTACTTCCTGAAATGTTCCAGAGCACTTAAAAATTATGTTCTGGGCTTAGCACAACATTTACAAATGGAAACCATAAAAGAAAGCCCTATTCAAACAATCTTAAGAATGGGAAGAAGCTCTATAGAAGCCACACGTTTAAAGAAATTTTCAACATTTTCTGAATTTATCATAGACTTTAAAATTACTTTTTCTGAGATACCAGTGATATTAATGCCTTTATATAAACTTATTAAAATATCACAATTTAACTTATATGTTACATATGTTTATTATTTTAAGTTTTAAGGAGAATTCTTAACATGTTGTAAAAAATTAGAATTCTAACAAGGGATAGAATAAAGATAATAGAAATAAATTCCAGGGTTAATATTATTTCCATAAATTTATCTTAAAGCACTACAATACAAACTTTTTGCATGATATATCAAAATGTTTCCCCTAAAAGAATCACCCCTTCTTTTTCACAATGCTATAAATCATTATAGTGGAATTTAAGTCTTCACAAGGAAGGAAAATAAAAAGCTTATTAAAATAAAGTTCTATCTGAATTTCCTTAATTTGATCGACATAGCATACAAAATATGGTTAATGGTGAATAAACACTAAATTTCCTGATTTGCATGCCCTTGTACCAGTTACATTTTGATAAAGCATTAGCCAATTATATATTAATCAAACGTTTCGGTTCAAGAAACCAAAAGCCACCTCTTATAACTTCCAGAAGCCCAAATGTTTCTGCTCTGTCCTTCCTGAATCAAGCATCAGATTTTCAAATTATAATCTTATCTGACAACTTTCCAGTTAATAACTTTTCTTCACCACATTTTTATTTCCCACATAGGAGAATAAAGACTACTCAAGCATGAGGCTATACAACTATTTTCTCACTGAAAACATACTATGTTCCTAATACAGATCATTCTGTAATATTATCCAATCACACAGTGCTAGTGAGAGGCTGGTGTGTCCTTTCCCAATGGCTTCCCTGTCAAGCTTTTAAAAGGGCTTGATATGTTTCTGGGTAAAACAAGTTAAATATTCTGGTCATTATGTTCTATACATTACAACTTCCAAAGCTTTGACAAAGTTTACCAACATCCTTCTTCCTCCTAGAAGAGTAAACACCCTATCAAAGAACCCGGAGATGATCTGCTTTGCTCTAAAGAATATAGCTTGAGCACTCCTCCAAGCAGTTGTTAGTAACTTTCAGACGCTTGTTGGACTATCACTTTGCTTAAATCAACGATAGGTCATCTTGTTTCCGCGTTACTTTTTTCCTTTTTAAAATCTTGTAATTAATGTAGAGGACCTAAATTAAGTAGGGAAGTAATATGAAAACCATTACTTCGGCTCCACAACTTTTCCAAAGTACGTATTTAGGGTCCTTACAGATTTAACTTAAACCACAAGATATCAGCTGTATATGACAAGTAAAACTTTAAAACGATACAATTTTCTACTTAGCATTATCAAACATGGTTGCAAGTTTTCAGTACTTTCGAGAACGCTCCTTATTAAAAAGGACCTGGTGAAGTTCTATCAGATACCTGCCCTGAGTATCCTGCACCTGTGAAATTTTAGATGTGTTTTAAAGTTACCTGCTGATTATTCTGCACCCTTTAACACCCATTGATGCAACCCACCAAGCAAATACTTTCCATCATTTAAAATGACCTTCTTTCCCCTCAAAAAAGTACATATTTGACTTAAAGGTTTCCGCCTACTATTACTAAGACCACTAGGTATCACGGCTCTCATAGAATCCCCTTCAGCAGCCTCCCGGGATGTTTGCTCAGCAGGGCTCTGAACCCGCGAGACTCGCTGCCAGCGGCCTTTCAAGAGCAGCTCCAGACAGACTCGTACCGTGTTGCCACTGCTGACTTGTACTAGAAGCTTCCAAAAAGAAAAAAAATCAGCCCAGTGTGCTGCAGACCTGGGGCTCTTCCGCAGCAGGAGGAGAAGCCGCCGCCTTGCCGAGCGCAGCCCTGGAGAGGCTCGTGAGGGCGGGCGGGGTAGAGGCGGGCGCCCGGGGCACAGGACGCAGCGCAGCGCCCACGGCGCCGCCACCTGCCGCCCGGCTCGGCCTCGCGCTGGCGGTGGCCGCGGGGCCTCCGGGGATGGGGTGCCCGCTGCTCCCGCCGAGCCCCGGCCGCCGCCCCACGCCCAGGCCTCACTGTCGGGAGCGCGGGGCTGTGCGCGCCGCGGCGGCGGGGGAGGAGGCGGCCGTAGGGGCAGAGCCCGCCGCCCGCGGGGGGGCCTCGGCGCCACCTCGCCTCCGCCCGCCGCAGCCCCAGCAGCGCAGCCCCGCGCCGCCGCGGCCACCAGCCCGAGGCGGGGCCGGAGGAGCGGCGGGAGCAAGCGGAGCAGGAGCGGCACCCCGCGGGGCGTCCCGGCAGGGCCCCTCTTCCCTCTGCCAGGGGGCGCTGGGGTCGCCGCCGCCACCTCGGACGCGGCTCCGGCCGGTGCCAGCCCAGGCCCCTCGGTCAGCGGCCTCCGGAGATCGCCCCGGCCGCGTTCATGGGTTCCGGTCATTCAAATCAATAAAATGTAAAAGGCGGGGGGGCGGGGGGGGGGGGGGTGCCGACAAGGACGCGACCTCAGCGGCGAGCCCTGGAGCCGCTGCTCCGCTGCCTGCTGACCCCAGCTCTGGTGCCCCGACACCGCCGCCGCGCGCATCCCGCCCCGCCGGCCGCGCTCTTCCTAGTACCCTGCTCACCGCAGATGCCTCCCTCCCTTCTCACCTCTTGGATCATATTGTATTTTCACATGGATATTTATTTTTAATCAAACTTGTGGCATCTTGATGTTTGGACAGATGGGATACTTTTATAAGAATTGTGTCAATGCCCCTTGTCTGCTAATAGTAAAAATAAAGTCACAAAGCTTCATATTTCCAAATAAAAAATGAAAGACAACATATTAAATGAATATTATGAATACACTTTTGTTAATAAAGAATATATTTTAAATATACGTGGAAATTTTCTTTCACTATGATGGGTATGATTTGTTTTAATCTGATTTTTTTTTCCTGAGAATGGGAGATACAAAATAATCATAATTGTTGAAAGTAGCTGAATTAATTTGGACTGTCTATATATGTACTCTTTTGTTTATGTCTGACAGTAAAATTAATAATTAAATACACTTAAATAATGTTCCCCTACTCATTCTTATATCATTAAAGTTAAATAATCATGAAGTTTCCCTTTGGAATAGGATCTAAAGGTAATTGAATTAAGAAAATGATACTTATGGATGATTATATGAGACAGAATTAGCAATTATAGGAATGAGTTTGTAAACAAATTAAGTTTGGTGTTTTCAGTAAAGAAGATCGTCTCAACAATAATAAGTATCCATTAGGTGGGAACAAGCTTGACCACTATGCCATCATCAAGTTCCCCCAACCACTGAGTCAGCCATGAAGAAGGTTAGAGACAACAACGCACCTGTGTTCATTGTGGATGTCAAGGCCAGCAAGGACATCATCTAACAGGGTGTGAAGAAGATCTGTGGCATTGATGTGGCCAAGGTCAACACCCAAATCAGGCCTCACCGAGAGAAGACAACCTATGTTCCACTGGCTCCTGACTTGATTTGGATGTTGCCAAAAAATTGGAATCTTCTAAGCAGTTCAGCTGACTATTCTGAATATAAGTTTTTAAACATAAGAAAGGCAATTTGTCTACATAGTGAATTAAGGTGAAAGAGCAGGAAAAATGTATATTTGGGAGATTATGCTTAAAAACCTGAAAGAATTATGAGGAGGCTTCAATGAAGTTTTCTGGTATCATAGGCCAGGTGTATTGGTTTTTTCCCCATGTGACAGAGAAAAATATTGGAAACCTGGGTGGAACTGGATACTGAAAATGTATAGGACAGCCATACTACTTTGCATGTGTTAATTTTGGGTGAATTGAAACCAAAGCATTATTTTGGCTGGAAACCACATTGTAACATGGGCACTTTTCACAAAGAGTAGTCCTTAAGTATTCTACAAATAGTACCCATGTCACTAGGAATTTTTATTGGGAGGATAGCAATGTTACATCACTGGTACATAGAATGACTAACCTCATACCTCATAAATCTGAAACTAGGATCTGATGCTTCCAATATTCAGAGACTAGTTGGGAAATTAGAGGCATTACAGGGTCGACACTGACTTTTAAGAATTCCATAATAGTTATTTTTACTACATCTATAGATGAGGTGTCCCTGAGGACACAGGTACATAGGAAACTCAGTCATAAAATTGATGTAATCTTAGAGGGTATTGATTAGGATTGGTTGGGAATTGAATCAGATCCACCACAAAAGACATGGGTGATAATTAATGCACATTCCTGGGGTGTTAACTTATTTGTAAATAGGACTTTGAAGATGTTATTATTAATTAAAATATGGCCAAACTGCATAAGGGGAGGCCTTAATCCAATATGTCTGAAGTTAGCTAAAACTAGAGGGAGAGGAACAGATACAGGAGAGAGAGATCACTATATGACAGATGATTGTCAGAGCACTACAGACGGGGAGAAAGAAAGCATAGCAATACCTTGATGCTGCACTTCTAGCCTCTCAAACTGTGAGAAATAAACCCCTATTCTTTAAGCCACCATATTTTTGTATTCATCATCAAAGCCTTTGTAAAGCAACACAAGGACATAGGTATACATGGTAGTCAAAGAAGACACTATAAGATGAAGAACTGGGTGAAATGAGTAATCAAACTACATTAACATGAAATAATTATTTGAGTGCACATGATAGTGCATTCCCAATGAACCAAATGTTTCTGACCTAATAGGTTAATGAAGGTGGAAGGGCTGAGAGGAAAGATGTATTGAGAAGTTAAAGTCTATAGGACAGAGCCAATGTGGTAGAAAGAGAGAATGTGTTCATTGGATGATTCCCAACAGATATTTTTATTCCTCATAGGAAAGGGAGGGGAGGTATTTGAAGGTCTTAACAGAGGAGAATGTTGTTCTAGTTTCTAATTAAAACATTACTGGATGAACATTTATTAATAGACTTGTTTCTTCTTGCTGACTTCAAATCAAGAAGAGTCCCAAAATGCCCACTTTGTAGGCAAGTAATTTTGTCTCTGATTGAGAAGTCTGATGGACGGTTTAATTTCCTGGTGAGAAGGACAAGGACAATTCTGAATCTAACCGACACTTGGTTGCAATATCAGAAAGTAACTTTCCCTGCCATTATTGTCTTACTAGAGAGCCTTTTGTTTCCCTGTAACTGTTTAAATTGTAGAATCATAAATTTGAGGTATGTGATTTTCTCTATATATCATGATGTTTTCAAAACCTTGAGCTAGGTGTTGTACCTCATGGGTGGCTTGTGTTATGGTAAATTATTTTACACTCCCAAATAATGTTTTATAAATCAGGCTTAAAGACATTAACTAAAAAAATTAGAGATTGACATGGTTCTTTCTGTATCAATGCCTAACATTGAATCTTCCTTAAATGTTGTTTCTTTTTTTTTATGAAACTTTAAAACAACATTTTGTTCCTTAATGGGAAATTCTGCACTACTGTGTAAAGGCCTTCTTTTTTTTTATTTTATTTATTCATTTTTAAAAAATATTACAGTAAAAAAATATGAGGTCCCCATTCACCCCCACCACCCCCACCCCACCACTCCCCCCACCCCCACCCCACCACTCCCCCCACAGTAACACTTTCCCCCATCATCATCATGTCCTTGAAGTTAGTAATAGATGGGTCTCCAGACAATATAAAGGGAAAGACATCAGGGAAAACCTTTAAGAATTTCTCCTGTTTATATTTAGGGGATTTGAATCTCTGGACTGACAATATGATAGCCAGGCCCTGAGCCTCAACAGACTTCAGCTCCTACAATCTGATTTATTGGACTCACCTCACTCAGCTAAGATGGAGTTGAAGAAGGACAACCACCACACCATGGAGCCTAGAGTGCCTACAACTGAAAGCAGGAGGATTGCATCCAGTATCCATGTGGAATCTGAGCCTCCTCTTGACATAGAGATGCCACAGACATAACCAATCCAAGGTCCACAGAGAAAAGATGGCATTGGAGTGGAGTGGGAAAAGTGGACATGGTGGCTGATATGGGTATGGGGAATGGCAGGAAGAGATGAGATGTGGAGGTGCCTTTGGGACTTAGAGTTGCCCTGGATGGTGCTGCAGGGGCGATCACTGGACATTGTAAATCCTCCCAAAGCCCACTGGATGGAATGTGGGAGAGTATTGGCCATGATGTGGACCATTGACCATGAGGTGCAGAGATGCCCAGAAATGTACTTACCAAATGCAATGGATGTATCATGATGATGGGAGTGAGTGTTGCTGGGGGCGGAGAGTGGTGGGGTGGGGGTGGTGGGGTTGAATGGGACCTCATATTGTTTTTTTAATGTAATATTTTTACAAAATCAATTAAAAAAAAAAGACTTTAGGAAACCTGGAGGGGAAGATTTCCTATCAGGGTTAGCCAAGTCCTCAGTTTGGTAGTTCATTTGGACTTTTACACAAATTTCTCTATAATGCTGCTCTATGACAGGAGGCTCAGCCATGCAGGCATCATTAGAACTGAATTTTATCCTCAAAAGAATTAAGGGCTTCATGAGGACATTCAAGGATGGTCTTAGCGGTTTCTACGATTTCTCTGAGGTTTCTTATTTTAACTTATATTTAGAAGCTATAGATCACCTCATTCCCTGAAAAAGGAACAATATTTTCTCTTATTACATCAAGTGTACACAAAAATAATACAAAATAGAAGAGTTCTAACATATCAAAACTTTGAGAAGAGGACATTGTAGAGTTTTTCCTCAAACAGAAGTAGATTTCCTTGTAATTTCACCCATATTATGTACCACCATGATACCTCTCTCTCCTCCTGGTTGTTTAAGTGTTATTTGGTTTGCTTAAATGCTTATATAATTTAAATAATTGTCACATATTAGAATGAGTAAATGATTTTGAAAACTGGGTGACATGCAGCTTGTTGACTAGAGGAAGAAAGGGACACATCATAACGCAGCATGGCCTGCATTGTTTAGCAATACCTTTCTTGATTCCCTATAGGTGGTGGATTGGGGAGCTCCAGGGTCCAGTGGTTGTTTTCCATTCACTGTAACATCCTTGAACGTGTACATGGCCATCAAGCATGTGACCACCTAGGTGGCCAGTTGCTCTCTTAGGATTAGGATTGATATTTCGTGATCATTTCTGACATTCAAATTAAATGTTCATATCTGAATTATCTCTTTCAAATATTTGGGGTTAGTCTATATAAACCTCTTTTGTAGAACTTTTTATTGATTCTGTATATTGACATCATACCATGCACTTAAGATATAAAATTACTTCCTATTTTAAGTATAAAATGGTAAAATGTTTTTTGATGATTCTGACAGGTGTATTTTATGTATGCAAACATTCATCATGAGTTGCTAGTAAAATGTAAAATCTAAGAGAAAAACAAATATTTAAAGACCATATATAAAATGTTACTGAAGAGCTGATGCTGTGAGTTCAATTTCAGAGGCTAAGAATCCCTTACAATGTGAGCACAGGCCAACCACCACTTTGTCCCCTGAAGGAAACAATGTTCAGTTGATCAGGCCACACAACACAAAAGCCAAGACTTGGGGCAAAGAGACTCCAGCAAAGATTTTATTTTATTTTATTTTTGTATTTTTTATTGCCTTTAAAAAAAAAAAAGATCACACAAAATGTTATGTTAAAACACTGCCCACCCCTCCTTCCCCCACATCACATCAACATCCCCTTTCATCAGTGAGGCACATTCATTGCATTTGGTGAATACACCCTGGAGCACTGTGTCACCACTTGCGCCATAGTTTACATTGTACTTCACACTCTTCCCTAGTCCATCCAGTGGGTTGTGGCAGGATAAACAATGCCCTGCATCTGTCCCTGCACTATCATTCAGGACAACTCCAAATCCTGAAAATGCCCTATATCAAACCTCTTCTTCCCTGTCCCTGCTATCAGGAACTCCAGTGGCTACTGTCTCCACTTCAATGATGCAATTTCTTCTTCCATTGCTAGAGACACATCAGTTCTATAGTAGAATACCAGCAAGTCTACACCAATCTATATTATATTCCTCCATCCTGTGGACCCTGGGGAGGTGATGTCCACTCCACCTTTAAATCAAGAGGGAGCTCAGATCCCACATGGCTGATAGATGTGATTCTCTGCTTGCAGCTGTAGACACTTTTGGTTCCCTGATGTGATGGTTGACCAGTCTCACCTCCCCATCAGCTGACCTGGGTAAGTCCAACAAACTGTAGAATAGGTGTTGCAACTCTGCTGAGGCTCAGGGCCCAGCTGGCACATGGACAGTCCAGAGATACAAGTCTCCTGAGCATACACAAACCCCAGCGCCAATCACAGGTTCAATAAAAGTGAGAAAAGAGGCATGTGTAGAGAGGTCACATCTGAGTTCAACTCCATTACACTCAGGGCACAAATTCCAAAGTAGGGCCCACTGGCAAGAC
Source organism: Dasypus novemcinctus (assembly GCF_030445035.2). Lineage (NCBI taxonomy): Eukaryota > Metazoa > Chordata > Mammalia > Cingulata > Dasypodidae > Dasypus > Dasypus novemcinctus. The sequence goes on from NW_026688149.1 coordinate 272,716, forward strand.
ACTGAACTCCAGAGCCATCTGTCATGATCATAGAACCTGTGTGTCTCTGTAGCCCTCCGGAGCACCAGCAAGTCTCTGTGTGCTGGCATGAGGGTATCTGAAGGAGTCTCACATGCTGTAGCAAATCACAGCAAGGAAGCTTTGAGGGCATCACTGCTGTAGAGATCATTTAAAAATACATATTAAATCATCTTATTATTAAAAAGTTCAGCAATAAAAACCTTTCTTTACCTATTTTTTCCTCCACATTATGTTTTCTTCTTACAGACTTTTACTTATGCTGTTCCTCAGTGACCCCAAAACTGTTTTTGAAGTAGAACATTTGTCTTTTCATGCCTTCTTGTCTCATTGTGCTTATCTGCCTTTGAGATATTAACCCTGGGATATAGGATTTTGTGGATTTTCTCCCTGAATTTATCCCCAAGTCTTTCAAATCATTTCTTGGTATCTGTTTTCAAGTCTCAGGATTTTATTAAAAAGTTAGGAAACAAAGCATCAAAAATTATTTTAAACTTTAGTTTCAGAGCTCACATTGTGCCAGTACATTCTTTTTCCTTTATATTCCATGTTGTCCCTTTTCAAGTATATTGCATAAGCTTTGCCATTAACTTGGATGATTTTGTGGCTATCAGACATTTTATTTCAATCCATGTGAGGTAAGAATATTTTTTGCTTAATTTCACCATTTTACACACATTATGGACCTATTAATTTCATCTCATAATTTATGTACCTGTACAACACTTTATCTTGTACTCTAAAGGTTACTGATCCTATTATCAAGGTACAAGGACTCTAATATACCATTGAACAAACACTAATGCCAAAACCATTTTTTGTGAGTTTGTGCTTTCTCAAAATTTACAAAACCCATAATCTGTGTTATATATCAAAGCAAAATGATGTTAATCTAATTAATCTTAAGAAATTTTTCAAAATAAGGAAAACAAAGCATTGAAGGACATTCAGCTTCTTTAGAGTGTGCCATTCCTGGATCTGCTGAGAATTGTGAGAGGTATAAGTATCCCAGTGTCCTCCAAAAAGAGTTTACTAATTAATAGAAAAAGTTGGTGAACATTTTTATAAGGTTTTTAAATAGTTCTTTTTCAGAAAGGAGTCTCTGGGGTATGCTCAGTGAAGATAACTGAAGGGGCAGGGAGATGGTCTTTATTTTTTGAGTGTTTATGAGACATAATAATGTCTGTGAAGTCAAACCTCATATCTCAGTATATTAGTCAGGGTTCTCTAGGGAAACAGAATCAACAAGAGCTATCTGTTAATATTAAGAGCTTTTATCAAAGTTTCTCATGTGACTGTGGGGATATACAAGTCCAAGTTCCACAGGCAGGCTGCAACCAGGGTCTCCAGTGAAAGTCCAATGAAGGTCCTTGATGAGTTTCTGGGAGATGTTGGCTGTGCAAAGACGAGATGGGAAATGCTCCCTGAATGCTGGAATCACTTACCCTCTTAAGGCATTCAACTGATTGGATTAAGCATCACTCACTGCTGATGACAGTCTCTCTCACTGATGCAATTGTAATCAGCTATCTATGCAATAAAGTCAGTGGTGACTAAAGTCCATAAATGCCCTTGTATTTACAATTAACACAGTACTTGCTTGACCAAACAACTGGGCACAATTACCTGGCCAATTTGACACATTAACCTAACTATCACAGTCCACAACTTGGCAAACTGGCAACCATACATATTACCTTAAACCATACTTAGTCTCTAAGTAAAAACAATAACAGGCATGCATATACAAATATATATATATTTCTACCTAAAAATGTTCTGTTCTCCTGTGTACAACTGGAAATTCATTAATTCCCTAAAAACTAGGGTGCAAGTTCTTGGGTAGTATTCACTATTAAACTTGACATCCTCAAATATTATGACATGAAACTGATATGGCTTGTTATATGATAACAGAAAAGGTTGGGGAAGAAGACAAAGAAATTCATTTTGTGTACATATATAATCATACTCATAATGAAACAAGGAAGAAAGATTTATGACCATTACAGTCCTCATTTCTGTAACTGGACACATAGTCGAGGTTCATATTTATCACTACCTTCTTTCACTACCCATTCCATGTTTCCATTACCCTCAGCAAGCACTTCAGCTGGCCATCGTTCTTTTCCTGATGGGGTGACTCAGACTTTCATTCCTGAAGATTCTGGGCCATTGTTAGTCCTACTTGAATTGGGTTGTTGCAATTTTTCATTGACTTTAATTGTAGAGCATGGCAGTACAAGGAGATGGCAGTACAGAGGATCTCCTGTATTCCAGGTAAACTCTTCTTTACCCCCATGATGTAGATGCAGTCCTATTTCCCCTTGATAGTCAGGATCAATCACCCCAGCCAGTACGTAATTCCCTTCTTTGCCTGTTGATTCAGAAGGAATAGGAGCCCAAAGTGGCAGTCTTAACTTAAAGTTCAATGGAATAATTGTTGTGTTCCCTGGTGGCAGCTCTCCTTCTTTGGGGACTAAGACCTGTAGACCAACAGAACTTGAGGTTGCAGGGACAGGAAGCAAAAATCTTCCTAGTGGGTCACTAGGGGTAATAGTGAGTGGAGCCACTCTCATGTCCACCCCTTGATTCCTGGACCCATGGATCCTAGTTATGGGAGAAAGAACACCATGCATTGGATGCTGATTTAGAGCATACACAGCCTCCTGGAGAACATTTCTCCAGCCCTGCAAGGTATTGTGACCTAGTTGGTGCCAAAATTGAGTCTTCAAAGGCCATTCCACCTTTCTATCAATCTAACTGCTTCAGGGTGATGGGGAACATGGTAAGACCAGTGAATTCCATAGGCATGTGCCATTCCTTCACATCATTTGCTGTGAAATGGGTTCCTTGATCAGAAGCAATGCTGTGTGGAATGCCATGGCAGTAGATAAGACATTTATTAAGTCCATGGATGGCAGTTTATCCAGAGTATGTGTCTATTCCAGTTAATAAAAATCACTGCCCCTTCCATGGTGGAAGTGGTCCAATGTAGTCAACCTGCCATCAGGTAGCAGACTGGTCACCTCAAGGAATGGTGTTGTATAGGGGGCTGAGTGTGAGTCTCTGCTGCTGAGAGATTGGGCACTCAGCAGTGGCTTTAACCAAGTCAGTCTTGGTGAGGGGAAGTCCATGTTTTTGAGCCCATGCATAACTTCCATCCCTACTTCCATGGCCACTTTATTCATGAGCTCATTGGGTAATGACAGGAGTGGCTGGGGAAAGACGTTGAGCATTAGCAAAAGTGCAGGTCATCTTATCCATAATCATTAAAATCTTCCTCTGCTGAAGTCACCCTCTTGTGAGCATTCATGTGGACTCAAATATTTTCATGATTTTTACCACTCAGAAATATCTATCCGTACACCACTTTCCCTAGTCCTCTTTGTCACCAATTTTCCAATCATGTTCCTTCCAAGTCCCTGACCATCCAGCCAAGTAACTGGCAACAACCCATGAATCAGTGTACAAATGCACTTCTGGCCATTTCTTCTTCCAAGCCAAATGAACAACCAAGTGCATTGCTCAAAATTCTGTCCAGTGGGAGGATTTTCCCTCACCACTACCCTTCAGGGATATACCAGAAAGGAACTGCAGTACTGCAGCTGTCCACTTTCAGGTGGTACCTGCATACCATGCAGAACTATCTGTAAACCAGCCTGAGTTTTCTCATCATCAGTCAACTGATTTTAAGGGACTCCCCAAGAGGAAAGCTGTGAGCTGGGAAAGAGAAAGTAATATGGAAGGGGTGGTGACCATGGGCATTTGGGCTATTTCCTCATCTAACTTACTTGTGCCTTCAGGGCCCCCTTGAGTCCTATATCATATATACTACTCCCACTTTATTATGGGGTGCTGCTGTGCATACCCACCTTTATGATTTGGTGGATCAGACAATACCAGCTTACGTTAGGCAACTCAGGTCTTATGGTAACTTGATGGCCCATGGTTAACTGTTCAGGCTCTACTAAGGCCCAGTACCAGGGCAAAAGCTGTTTTTCAAAAGGGGAGTAGTTATCTGCAGATGATGGCAATGCTTTGCTCCAAAATCCTAAGGGTCTGCATTGTGATTCTCCTATAGGGGCCTGCCAAATGCTCCAGACAGCATCTCTATTTGCCACTGAAACTTCCAGCACCATTGGATCTGCTGGATCATATGGTCCAAGGGGACAGTGCAGCTTGCACAGCAGCCTGGACCTGTCACAGAGCCTCCTCTTGTTCCAGTTCCAATCAAAACCAGCAGCTTTTCTGGTTACCCAGTAAATGAGATGGAGTAGCACACCCAAACGAGGAATGTGTTGTTTCCAAAATCCTGAGACAAATGAAATGTTGTGCCTCTTTTAGGTTGTAGGAGAGGCCAGATGCAACAGCCTATCCTTCACTTAAGTAGGAATTTCTCAACATGCCCCTCACCACTGGACACCTAGAAATTTCACTGAGGCAGAAGGACCCTATATTTTAGTTGGATAGATCTCCCATCCTCTCTCATTCAAATGCCTTACAAATAAGTATAGTGTCTTTGCTACTTCTTGCTCACTAGGTCCTATCAACATGATATCATCAATATAATGAACCAGTGTGATGTCATGTGGGAGAGAGAGATGATAAAGATTCCTGTGAACAATATATGACATAGGGTTGGAGAGTTGATAAATCCCTGAGGGAGGACAGTGAAGGTATCCTGTTGGCCTTGCCAGCTGAAAGCAAACTGTTTCTGGTGGTCCTTACTAATAGAAAAAATAAGCATTTGCCAAATCAGTAGCTGCATTCCAGGTACCAGGGGATGTGTTGATTTGCTCAAACAATGATACCATATCTGAGACAGGAGCTGCAATTGGAGTCACCACCTGGTTAAGTTTATGATAATCCACTGTCGTCCTCCAAGATCCATTTGTTTTCTGCATAGGCCAAATAGGAGAGCTGAATGGGGATGTGGTGGGAATGATTACCCCTGCTTCCTTCAAATCCTTGATAGCACTAATCTCTGCAATCCCTCCAGGAATCTGGTATTGCTTTGGATTTACTATTTTGCTAGGTAGGGGCAGTTCTAGTTGCTTCCATTTGGCTTTTCCAACCATAATAGACCTCACTTCACAAATCAGGGATCCAATGTTGGGATTCTGCCAGTTACTGTCTATTCCAATTATGCCTTCTGGAACTGGGAAAATAACAGAATAGGTCTGGGGACCCACTGGGCCAACTGTGAGAAGGACCTGAGCTAAAACTTCATTAATCACCTGACTTCCATAAGCCCTACTCTGACTGGGGAACCACAGTGATGATTTGGGTCTCCTGGAGTTAATGTCACTTCTGAGCCAGTGTATAATAATCCCTGAAATGTCTGATCATTTCCTTTGCCTCAGTGCACAGTTACTAAGGTAAAAGTCCCTAGGTCTCCTTGGGGAAAGGTGGGAGGAAGAGATACAGTATACATTTTTGACAGTTTAACAGGATCCTTTCTCAGGGATCCAGCTTTCTCCTCATTCAAGGGGCTCTGGGTCTATAAAGTGTCTCAAGTGTGGGAATTGATTAAGGTACCATGATTCTCTGCACCTGTAATTTGAGTTAGGGTTTTGCTCACTCAACCTAGAACTCCTGTTTATACAGATCCAGGAGAAATTTAGTAGACTGCCCATCTATTTCACTTCTAGGTACCCCATGATGTATTAGCCATCACCATAGCTCTGTGCAACTCAGAGTATTTTGAATGCTTTTTTGAATCTGCCTTTCATTGTGGTAGCAATGCCCACCTTGACTTTGGTGATTAACTGCCAATACTTGATTTTTACCAGACTGAGAGCCAATCATCCCCATGATGTTTAAGGATTCTAATTCAATCACAGCCCACCCTACAGTAATATCTGTACAACAGAAAATAGCAATGACAGAGTCTTCAGGGACAATGGTGTTAGTCTTACAAATTTATTCCTCACAGTCTTGGTTAAATATATGTCCTCTGGACATTCCTGGGGTGGGTGGGCAGGACTCAAATGATAAATCCATTCTCCAATCTCTCTAAGCCTTTGAATTCCCTCTTCTACTATATACCAGGGCAAATCCAGCATCTCAGCCTCAGACATGCTAGGCCATCTTTTGGTCCATGTTTCAGTCTGCCACCCAAACAAACTGTGAGAGTCCTTTCTAACCCCTTGAGCTACAGTATTGAATTCAGAATTTCTGCTTCATGGGTCCATATCAATAAATTCAGCCTGATCCAACTTCATATTCCTTCCACAATTATCTCATACCCTTAGTATCCATTCCCACACATATTCCCCTGATTCCTGTCTATATAATTTGGAAAACACTTGCAGTTCCTTCAGAATATATCATACTTCCTCATGGGTCACACTTCGTATTTCACCTTTGGTAGCTTGTTGTGATTTTAGTGTAGTAATATGTCTCAAAGACAAGAGGGTTGATGGATTAGAAATTCCTTGCAAACTATTGGAGGATTAGAAATTCCTTCAAGCTACTGACCTCAGGGCTGCATTCATTTGCATTTTCTTCTGGTGAGACAGGATTAATCTCTTCAGGTTGGAGTTGGAAGGCAGAATTCTCAGTGCAGACTGGAGGGTCAGCAATGCATGCTGGAGGTTGGCTCCTACCTGCCTTAGGGTTGTGAAGGTCCAGTTTCCCTCCGGCAGGTTGGAAGCTGGGTGATTCAAGGCTGACAAGGTGTGGTCTCCACAGTTCTGGCCATCACAGGCTTATCTTGTAAAGTATCAGTAGAATTTAGGGTTCCAATATTCCACCAATATTATCAACACCGATTTCTCCATCCCAATCCTTTGGGTTCCACTACTTTCCAATCAATACCTTCGCTTTAAGTGCAGAAAACCTGCAGAGTTGAGATTTTAGTTTCCTTTGTAACTCCACTAATAAAATGAGTTTATGTTTGATTCTTAGATATTTCAAGCTTATGATTACAGGAGACAAGATTCTCTTTCAGAGCACACATAGAAACTTTTGCATCATTCATGCAATGTTTAAGTTTCAAATTTGCAGACTTTGACTCATTCCTTTCTTTTGTAACAGTATCCAGAGTATGTAGGAGGGGCCACTAACATCATTATACCTTTTGACTCCTCAAAACTCTGTTAAGGTGTTGAAAACTCTCTCACCCAGATCCTTGCTTCTTATAAGTATGGAAGTAGGGGAATCCAGTGATGATATTTTGTGTATCTCCATTACCAACTCATGCCATGGACTGGATTTGCCCTGGTAAATTACCTCTTCATTATTAGAAAGAGAGACATTAGTACTCTTGAGCCCAATTAGAGCAGAAAGCCAATTACAAAACTCCCGGATCCACTTCAAACATCCCATGTTTAATACTTTATTCCTCAAGAACCACTCCCAGTACCAAGCTGTATTAGTCAGTTTCTCTAGGGAAACAGAATTGACAGGTGGTATCTGTCAATAGTAAGAGATTTTAGAAGAGTCTCTCATGACCATGGGGATACTCAAGTCCAGGTTCCTGGCTGCAAACCAGGGGCTCTAATGAAAGTCCAGTGAAGGTCCTTGAAGAGTTTGACATGTTGATTGTCCATAGATAAGCTGGGAAGTTCTCTCTGAATGTTAGAATCACTTCCCCTTTTAAGGCATTCAACTGATTGGATAAAATGTCATTCATTGCTGACGGCAATCTTCCTGATTGATGTAAATGTAATCAGCCATCTATGCAGTAAAGTCACTGGAGACAAAAGCCCATAAATGTCCTTCTATTACAATTATCCAAGTGCTTCCTTGATCAAACAACTTGGCACCATTACCTGGTTGATTTGACACATTAACCTAACCATCACAGATATTTTGTCCATAAACATATTAGGCTTTCCCCAATGGACATTGTACTGCATAAAAAGTCTATATGTCACTATTTGCAAACAGGACTTTTGAATTTTTTTCTCAGTAAATTGATGCCTGCCTGCAAATCATCCCTGGGAAAATCCAAGCTCTATTTGGATAATCCATTTACCCAATCAGTAAAAGAAATTTTTAGATAAAACTGAGCTTTAAGTTATTAATCAATAATTTAGCCTAAGGAATCTTGGAACTTTTTTTATCTTAAATCATCTTCAGTTCAAACATTACAAAAGTCATGATAAGTGAAAAAAATCCTACAAGTTGTAGTTTAGAATTTGACAGGTGTTCTAGATAATGACACTGACACCATAAAACTCTCCCTCAATAAGTACATGAAATTAAACAGGTCCTGGTTTCAAATATCAAAACTCCAGATATAACTTGGCTTCTTATGGTGGAACATGTGCAATCTTAGGGTGAAAATCAATTTACTTCACTTCAGAATTGCTTTGGTCCCTTCTATATTGGCTGAGATTATCTATATTTCAGTTCAGGCTGGCTACACTGAAAATGGAGTCATCTGCATAAACATAACTATGTGCTCCTTCAAATTTTTATCAAGAAGTTAAGACTGCAAACCAATAAATAACCTCATTGTTTCCTTCAGGAAATTCTCATGACTTAGTATATCTGTACATACATTAAGTTCATCTAAGTAAACAGACTTTTTTATGAAGAAAAAAGAGTTTGCTTATTAAGATTTCCATTCTCAGGGTATGAGTTTTAAGGGCTGATCTCAAGATATTTGACTCCTTTGTCCTCCAATATTAGCAAATTATGCTGTCAATATTACCCAATCAAAAACAAGTCTCTACTTTGAAAATCCTCTGAACAAATAATTTAACTCATTCATGAACAAAATGAGGTATAGCAAGTATGCTAGGGAACATCTCTTTTTAGTTATGTTCCCTATATAATTGTCTAAGAGAATGCTAATTAGTTGTCCATTTTGTGAAAATGGCACATAAAATTTTTCAAATAATTTAGCTTTATGGGGTAAGGGGTCACCCACGAACATTAGTTATGTTGCTTGGTTGTAAGCATTGAAGTTGTCAGATTTACTGTTCACAGAGCCTTGAAAGCTTCTGCACAACCACTGGCATGGCAGTTCTTGTGTCAAAAGCAGACTGAAAGTCTTGAAAAAAGCATAATGGAACCCCTTGAAAATGCCACTTGAAGCCAAGATGGTAGTACAGACCAGAGAATCTAATAATTTACATTTCCTCTATGAGGTCATTCTGTCAACTCCTGAAAAGGGAAAGTCAAGAGAATATTTATAAAGAAAAAGAAATCCATGTATTTAAGCACTTTCTTAAAAGATGTAAAATCTGATCATTACTTTTCATCAAAAGTTCTAATCAACAGAAGCAAACAGAATTATGCAATTTGTGTGAACCCAGGATCCAAAACCATTAAAAGACCTAACTGAAGGCTCCTTTGCTGAACAAAAACAATAGGATTTGTTTTAACCCACTGTGCACGAACCCCTGGAATCAATCCATTTTATCAAGGAAGGTGGTTAATTAGGAAAACTCCATGTATAACTTAGTTTGTGGACTCAAATATCTCAGAATTTTTTTCTCCCATTAGCCATCACTCAGTAAATTTCTCCACTGGCAAGTGTTTCCTTGTCTGAGAAATCTCAAAATATATTTATTTATTTTTTATTTATTTAAGCTACCTTTTAATTATTCCTAAATGATAAATTTATTGATTTTTCCTCATTTTTTAAGATATTTATTGCATTGAGTGACAAAATTTGTTTCTCTAAGCTAGAATTTCTTTTGCACTTATTGCTTTATATAAGCTGGTTTCTTTCTCATTTAATTTGTGGTATAAAAATTGATATTTAACTGGATTGTGAGTATATCTTTATCAAAGTTGTTATGAATTAATTAGGTAAAATGTATTCAAGGTGAAAAACAAAATTTTATGGGGTGCAAACTTTACAATTCAATGCAGGGAAATATATATATATTTTTAATATCTTTTTTTATTGACTTTGTAATAATATTACATTAAATATATATATATATATATATATATATATATATATGAGGTCCCATTCAACCCCACCACCCCCACCCCACCTCTCCCCCCCCCCCCCCCAGCAAAACTCATTCCCATCATCATGACACATCCATTGTATTTGGTTAGTACATCTTTGGGCACCTCTGCACCTCATGGTCAATGGTCCACATCATGGCCCATACTCTCCCCCATTCCATCCAGTGGGCCCTGTGAGGATTTACAATGTCCAGTGATTGCCCCTGAAGCACCATCCAGGGCAGCTCCATGTCCCAAAGACGCCTCCCCCTCTCATCTCTTCCTGCCTTTCCCCATACCCATCAGCCATCATGTCCACTTTTCCCAATCCAATGCCACCTTTTCTATGTGGACATTGGATTGGTTGTGTCCATTGCACCTCTATGTCAAGAGGAGGCTCAGATTCCACATGGATGCTGGATGCAATCCTCCCACTTTCAGTTGTAATCACTCTAGGCTCCATGGTGTGGTGGTTGTCCTTCTTCAACTCCATCTTAGCTGAGTGTGGTGAGTCCAATGAATCAGATTGTAGGTGCTGGAGTCTGTTGAGGCTCAGGACCTGGCTATCACATTGTCAGTCCAGAGATTCAAATCCCCTAAATATATCTTAAACCCCAACATTAACTGCACCTCCAGCACATTAGCATGAAAGTCTTATGAAGAGAGATCCCATCTGAGTCCAGATTCATCACACATAAACACCATTTCCAAAGAGGGGCCACCTGACCTGGTAGTTAACCCCATCGGCCATGACCATAACTCCCATGGGTCTCTTTAGCCCTCAAAGGAACCAATACCTGGGGGTTGTATCTGCTTTATCTGTCTCTCAGACTCTGCTCAGTTGTGCATAAGGGCAATCCTTCTGCCAGCCTCCAGACTCTTTTTTAGAGACTCTTAGCCATATAAACTCATTTCTCCTTTCCATTTCCCCCTTACATTAGGTCAAACAGCATTTTAAAGTCATGTTATTTTATGTAGACAGGGATATTCTGCTGATCCGCATTGAACCTTCCATATAAGGTCATTTTCCAGTTGCATCATTAGTTGGTAGTTGATAGTGGTCCCTTGGTGCCAGGGAGGCTCATCCCCAGGTGTCATGTCCCACGCTGCGGGGAAGGCATTGCATTTACATGCTGAGTTTGGCTTCGAGACTGGCCACATTTGAGTAACATGAAGGCTGACAGGAGGAAATTCCCAGGCACAATGCTGCTCTAGGCCTTGTTCTTATTTTAGGCTTATCAGCTCTCAAGCATAGTCATTAGCGTCAGGGGCTCACTGTTGAACCCTCACTCCTTCCCGGTCCCCGCCGCTGCACCTGGGAGACTGTCGCTACTCCCCTAGGGACCACAACAGAGCACCACTGGCCAGGAATCCAGTACCCCCCCCTGCTGTGGTTTTTAATTGTTGCCACTATGAGTATATCCAAACATTACCATGCACCCTGGACATATGTTCTGTACAGCTCCCTGTCAGCCATATATCACCTGTCAATGGTATCCTATACCAGTATCCCTCCATTGCCATTGTTGAAACACTCTGTGATCCAGAACTCCCTGAAATTTGAAGCCCAATATAATGTCAGGGTCCCTTACTAGGAAATGGCATATAGCGATGGGTTTAAAGGTTAGATAAAGAATACGTGTTGACTTGGAAAGAATTCTATATCCTATCTTTTTCTTTTTCTTTTTTTCCCCTAATTATTGAGCTTCACTTCACAGGAGCCCTAGACCACAGCAATGCATATATATAATATACAGCACTCCCATACATCCACCACAAAACCTTTTCCCTTCCACAGCGATACCATTACACCCTATTCACATCATATTTACTTAACGTGATGTACAGCGTCTAAGACAATAGCTTTCTAACAAGGTGACATCTGTGCTTACATTGTGGTGCATACTCTAGGATACACAGTTTTTTACATTCTTAGTTATCCTATGTTTTACATTATGGTTTACATTATCAGTCTGTCATCTCCTATATGTTATGGTGTAATATTACATGTTTTATATCCATCCTTGTGTACTCTCACGAAACTCCTCTCTTACCCCCCATTTACCTTGGTTTCACACATTTAACGTCCATTTTCCCTTCCACCTTGGTGCCCACAGTGAGAGCCAACCTCCGTTTCCCAAGGAGCCACTTCCAGAGATAGATGGAATAGTGTTCAGGGCCTAACTTGCTCAACTGCTCCAATGCCCTGGGAGCCACCCTCTCTCTCGAGGGATACATTTCCCTCTATTTGATGACATTAGTCCTCCCCAGGATGTGGGTCCACCCCCACTCTCACTACTTGGGTTTCTACCCCATGGTGTCACCCACTCTGGCAGAAGGAGCATTTAGACATTGCCCAGGAGCCCGTCCTGCATCAGATCTTCCCCTCCGAATGTTCTAAACAGGTAACCCTCTTTATTATATTTTGATATGATTATCTCGGCATTTTACTCTCCCCACCAACACCTGACCCTCTCCTGTGTTCGTATGCTACCCCTCCCTCCCCCCACTTTTGGGCAATGTTACCCATCCGCCCCTCCCCAGCCACCCTCAGACCCGCAAAGCCCCAACCAAAGGCAACCCCTTGCCCCCTTTTATCTCTTCTTTGTGTTCATACTTACCACCATGTCGTCTTAAATTCCACCCCTGCAGACATCGGCTCACATCCTTCCTCCACCCTCCGATTTCTTATAAGCCTATCGTTCAGTCTCTTGCTATCTAGGGCAGCTTAGTTATTTCATATCATTGAGGTCATGTAGTATTTGTCCTTCAATGTCTGGGTTGCTTCACTCAACATAAGGTTCTCAAGATTCATCCATGTTATCACATGTGTTTGTAATGTGTTTGTTCTTACAGCCAAGTAGTATTCCATTGTGTGTATATACCACATTTTATTGATCCACTCATCTGTTGATGGGCATTTGGGTTGATTCCAACTTTTGGCGATAGTGAGCAATGCTGCTATGAACATTGGTGTACATATGTCGGTTTGTGTCCTTGTTTTCAGTTCTGCTGGGTATATACCCAGCAGTGGTATTGCTGGGTCATATGGCAAATCTATGGCTAGTTTTTTGAGAAACCGCGATACTGTCCTCCAGAATGGTTGGATGCTTCTGCATTCCCACCAGCAGTGGATGAGTGTTCCCCTTTCTTCACATCCTCTCCAGCACTTGTATTCTTCTGTTTTTTTCATAGCTGCCAATCTTATGGATGTAAGATGGTATCTCATTGTGGTTTTGATTTGCATTTCCCTGATAGCTAGAGATTTGGAACATTTTTTCATGTGCTTTTTTGCCATTTGTATTTCTTCTTTGGAGAAGTGTCTGTTTAAGTCTTTTTCCCATTTTTTAAATGGGTTGTTTATCTTTTTATTTTCAAGATACAGGAGTTCTTTATATATGCAAGTTATAAGTTTCTTATCAGATATATGGTTGCCAAATATTTTCTCCCACTGTGTGGGCTCCCTTTTTACTTTCTTGACAAACTCCTTTGAGGTGCAGAAGGCTTTAATTTTGAGGAAGTCCCATTTATCTATTGGTTCTTTTGCTGCTCGTGCTTTTGGTGAGATATTCATAAATCCATTTCCTATTACAAGGTCCTGTAGATGTTTCCCTACACTGTTTTCTAAGGTTTTTATGGTCTTGGCTCTTATATTTAGGTCTTTGATCCATCTTGAGTTGATCTTTGTATAAGGTGTGAGATGGTAATCCTCTTTCATTCTTCTACATATGGCTATCCAGTTCTCCAGGCACCATTTGTTGAATAGGCCACTCTCTCCCAGTTGAGAGGGTTTGGTGGCTTTATCGAATATTATGTGGCTGTATATGTGAGGTTCTATATCAGAGCTTTCAATTCGATTCCATTGGTCTGTGTGTCTCTCCTTATGCCAATACCATGCTGTTTTCACCACCGTAGCTTTGTAGTATGTTTTGAAGTCAGGTAGTGTGATTCCTCCAATTTCGTTTTTCTTTTTCAGTATGTCTTTGGCTATTCGGGGTCTCTTTCCTTTCCAAATAAATTTATAGTTAGTTTTTCTAGTTCCTTAAAGAAGGCTGTGTTGATTTTTATTGGGATTGCATTGAATGTGTAGATCAGTTTTGGTAGGATAGACATCTTAATAATGTTCAGTCTTCCTATCCATGAACAAGGAATTCTTCCATTTATTTAGGTCTTCTTTCATTTCCTTGAACAATTTTGTATAGTTCTCGGTGTATAAGTTCTTTATCTCTTTAGTTAAATTTATTCCTAAATATTTGATTTTTTTATTTACTATTGTGAATGGTATTTGTTTCTTGATTTCCTCCTGATCTTGCTCATTATTGGTGTATAGAAATGCTACTGATTTTTGCGAATTGATCTTATAACCTGCGACTTTACTAAACTCATTTATCAGTTCTAGAATCTTTGTTGTAGATCTCTCAGGGTTTTCTATGTATAGGATCATGTCATCTGCAAATAATGAAATTTTGACTTCTTCCTTTCCAATTTGAATGCCTTTTATTTCTGGTTCTTGCCTCAGTGCTCGAGCAAGTACTTCTAAGACAATGTTAAATAGGAGTGGAGACAGTGGGCATCCTTGTCTTGTTCCTGAGTTTAGAGGGAAGGAGTCTAGGATTTCTCCATTGTAAACAATATTGGCTTTAGGTTTTTCATATATACTCTTTATCATGTTCAAAAAATTTCCTTGTATTCCAATCTTTTGGAGTGTTTTTATCAAGAAAGGGTGCTGTATTTTGTCAAATGCTTTTTCTGCATCAATAGATATAATCATGTGATTTTTTTCCTTCAATCTGTTTATATGGTGTATTACTTTGATTGATTTTCTTATGCTGAACCATCTTTGCATACCTGGGATGAATCCCACTTGGTCGTGGTGTATAATACGTTTAATGTGTTGTTGAATACGATTAGCAAGTATTTTGTTAAGTATTTTTGCATCTAGGTTCATTAGAGAAATTGGTCTGTAATTTTCCTTTCTTGTGATGTCTTTGTTTGGCTTTGGTACTAGGGTAATGTTGGCATCATAGAAGGAGTTGGGTAATGTTCTTTCTGTTTCAATTTTTTGGAATAGTTTCAGCAGGATTGGTGTCAGTTCTTTCCAGAATGTTTTGTAGAATTCACCTGTGAAGCCATCTGGCCCTGGGCTCTTCTTAGTTGGGAGATTTTTAATAACTGATTCTATCTCTCTGCTTGTGATTGGTTTGTTAAGATCATCAATTTCTTCTTTTGTCAATATGGGCTGCTTATGTGTTTCTAGGAATTTGTCCATTTCCTCTAGATTGTCATTTTTGTTGGAATATAGGTTTTCAAAGTATCCTCTTATGATAGTCTTTATTTCTGTGGGGTCAGTGGTGATATTGCCTTTCTCATTTCTTATTTTGTGTATTTGCATCTTCTCTCTTTTTTTCTTTGTTAGTCTCACTAAAGCTTTGTCAATTTTGTTGATCTTCTCAAAAAACCAGCTCTTGGTCTTGTTTATCTTTTCAAGTGCTTTCTTCTTTTCTATTTCATTTAGTTCTGCTCTTATCTTTGTCATTTCCTTCCTTCTTCTTCCTGTTGGGTTACTTTGTTGTTGTTTTTCTAATTCCTTCAAATGTGCAGTTAGCTCTTCAAGTTTTGCTCTTTCTTCTTTTTTGATATATGAATTTATGGCTATAAATTTTCCTCTCAGTACTGCTTTTGCTGCATCCCATAAATTTTGGTATGTTGTGTTATCATTATCATTTGATTCAAGGTAGTCATTGATTTCTTTTGAGATTTCCTCTTTGACCCACTGTTTTTCTAAGAGTGTGCTGTTTAATTTCCAAATCGTGGTGTGAAATCTGGGTTTCTGTCCCTTGCAAATTTCCAGCTTGACTCCACTGTGGTCAGAGATATTGTTTTGTATGATTTCAATCTTTCTGAATTCATTCAGCCTTTCTTTGTGGCCTAGCATATGGTCTATCTTGGAGAATGATCCATGTGCACTTGAGAAAAATGTATATCCTGCTGTGTTTGGGTGTAGCGATCTATATATGTCTATTAGATCCAGCTCCTCTAATATACTGTTCAGATGTTTTGTTTCTTTGGTGATTCTCTTTTGAGATGTTCTGTCCAGAGTTGATAGTGGTGTATTAAAATCCCCCACTATAATTGTAGATGTATCTATTGTTTCACTTAGTTTTTCCACCGTTTGCCTCACGTATTTAGAGGCACCCTTGTTAGGAGCATAAATATTTATGATTGTTCGATCTTCTTGACAGATTTTCCCTTGGACTAAAATGTAGTATCCTTCTTTGTCTCTCACAATTGTTTCACATTTAAAGTCTATTTTGTCTGATATTAATATAGCTACTCCTGCCTTTTTTTGGTTATTGTTAGCTTGTA
Organism: Dasypus novemcinctus; assembly: GCF_030445035.2. Lineage (NCBI taxonomy): Eukaryota > Metazoa > Chordata > Mammalia > Cingulata > Dasypodidae > Dasypus > Dasypus novemcinctus. The sequence goes on from NW_026688149.1 coordinate 289,018, forward strand.
TGATTGTTTTCCAGCCATTCACTTTCAATCTCCATGCGTCTCTGGGTCTAAGATGTGTCTCTTGTAGACAGCATACGGATGGGTCATATTTCCTTATCCAATGTCCCAATCTGAATCTTTTGATAGGTGAGTTTAATCCGTTGACATTCAGTGTTATTACTTTCAAGGAATTATTTGTGTTAGCCATATTTTGATTGGATTTGTGTTTGTCATATTTTGTTTGTTTGTTTGTTTTTGTCTTTTTTGTTGTTGTTGCTCTTATACTCTCCTCCAACTCTATGCAGGGAAATATTTACACAGTCTTTGGGTCACACATACAGAAGTAACATATTAAATTAAAATTAAATTAAATATTGGTGTGGATTGATATTTAGGGCAGTAATTAAAGGACCAGATCGTCATAATGTCATACATTACCCTTTATTTCTTAAAAATGTGAGAGAAATAACACATATGAGAAGAAAATAATGAGACATATAGCTGTACCCAGCAGCAAGACTTCAATTTCTGAAAATGGACCATTCAATGTGTAATTTTAAAATAATGACAAAATGAGTCAACAGTTATGAGACAGTTCCTGTCAATGAATAGAAAATTCCTTCACCATGCAAATAAGTAGGCTGTCACAATTATATTTCACTAGTTCTCATTTTTTTGAATGTATTGATTTATTTTTCTCACCTTCCATGAATTACAATATTAGTTTTATTCCATCACTGGCTTAGATTACTGTTTCTCTAGACACCATTTTTAGTTTTAAGTACTTAAATTGCTTTAATTGATAACATCCCTACTTTACAGGACTGTTCTGACAAACTCCACATGCTGTTTGGCTTACAACCAAAATTTATCACCTCAAATTTTGGAAGTTAGAAGACCAAAATCAAGGTCTTGAATGACCGTGTTTTCTCTCTGACATCTATAGAGTTAACGTTTTGAACATCTACAAACCTTGGAATCCTTGACTTGTATCTCTGCTTTTATCACATGGTGATGTCTCCCTCCTCATGTATTCTCTTTAGTTTTCCACTGAATTCTACCTTCTTTTGACTTTGACTGGTTTTTTCTTCTTACAAAGATCCAGTGATATGGATTAAATCTTACCATGACTAATTTGCTTATTCTAAATGCGATCTTCAAAGATCCTATTGATAAATGAGTTCATACCTTTAATAATGACAATACCTTCAAAAATCTTATTTCCAAATGGGTTCACTACTCCAGGAAAACAGATGAAGACTTGAATGTGTCTTCATATGAGGCATGATTCAAGCCCAACTGTCTGCCTCTGGTTTCCAAAATGACATATTCCCCAAAGCAAAGCATATTCACCTTGCCCGAATATACCAAGAAAGCTACAGAGAAAGCTAAGCAGGATGCTCCAAGGAGGGCTATGGGACCACCAGGTTGGAGGGCCTGGAATGACTAATTGAGGTGATACATTGTCACCAGAATGACAAGAGGGAGACACCCCTGCCCACAATGTGGGAAGAGGGAGCCTGGGAAAAGCACAGCAGAGCAAGAGTCAGAGCCAGAGTGAGTTTGACCAATAGGAGATTAGGAAGGCAGCTGCTGTGCACAGAGCTTCAACTGAGGCTCAGCTGGGGGAGGTACTGCGTCCCAGCCCTGTTGTGTTGATCAGCAGGATTCATGTTAAATGGGAGATAGATCAATAGAGGTAGAAAGAGAGTGGTGAAGACAGAAAAGCATTTAGTGTAAGTCTTAAAGGGGGTGTCCTGACATTTAGCCGTATTATTTTGTTTAGCAGCAAATCACTAGGCCAGGTCTCAGTACAAGGGAGATATATGAGGCTGCTTGTACCTAGAAGCAGAGATGGCAGGGACCCAAGGCACAGGCAGCCCACCACAGAGGTTGAGAGGGGGCCCTTCATCTGAGTCTATTTACAATGGGGAGACTCTGAAAGGATTCTGGCACAGCAACAATGGCTGAATTTCATCTCATTTCAACCTCATCGTGGTACAGACTGAAACAGGAATCCAGGAGGGAAAGTGAGTTTCCTAAGCTAACACAGCCTTACTCAGCCCTGTTTTGAATTTTATTGGATGTTTCACCCATCCCTAACTGTTTATTCCATGCCTGTCTGTGTATTATCTACATGGGAAACAAAACTATGGGGTTTTCAGTTTTCTCCCCACTTAGGCCTGATGATGTCCCCAGGAAGCAGATGCTAGAATGAGTCCCACTGTGTCAGTGAGGAGACTGGGGAGGCCTCAGTGACTAGTCTGGGATCACAAAACTGAAAACAATGAGTAGCTGGATCTGAACCAGGCTGGGTCTCCTCATTGCCGAGGCCTGAGCCACACACAGGCCTTCCCAGGTAGCTGTGGGGAGGGATGTGTTGGCAGAACTGTGTCAGTTAACAAGGTTATCTAGGTGAGGAGGATAGACAGACAGATGTGCAGAGGGACTTTTGTGGAGTTCTTACAGTTGAGGGACCCAGGTAAGGGGACCTAAGATGTGACCTCACTTCCTTGGTGAGAGGCCCCAACAGAACTTGGAACACTGGTAACCAGGCACCCAGATTCCAAAGGCAGCCCCTTCCCAGCTCACTTGGCAGGAGACACCCGAGAGGGAACCATGTTCCTCTGCTGTGTTCCTAGTTCATGAGTCTCCAGCATCAACCAAACCAGGAATGAGTCTCTTTTCCATTGTTTTCAACATTGGCTCAGGCCTCAGCCACAAAGCCCTTGGCCATCACCCAGGAGGCACCCAAAGGTAATGTGGCGTGGCCCAGGGACAGCCAGTTCAGCACATGCCCCTACTCTGCTCCTACCTGGGCAGCTCCATGTCCACCCACCTCCCAGTGGGTGGAAGACATGAGCAGTGGGACCACACTGGGAAGGAGCAGGTTTCAGGGACAGGTCCCCAGGAGGTCCTTCCCTGTCACCTGCCAGGTCATGGCTGGAAGGGTGGGAAGGCTCATCTCAGGGGTGGCACCCATGTGTACCAGTGTTAATTCTGAGCCCTCAGCTGTCATCTCCTCTCCAATGGGGCTGGAGAGGAAGGCAGCACCCATCTGGGCCTGATCGGGGTCCCAACCCAAATAAGAAGGAGCTTCCCCAGTGGAGCAGGGCAGGTCACTTGCTGATGCCTCTTGGCCTGGCTGCCAGGCACTGTGTTCACAGAGCTCCACACAGGTGGTCAGCAAGGAGCTGGAGGAGGGACTCCTCTACATGGCTTCTCTGCAGAAGGTGCAGGTCCATCACGGCCCTGGCCAGAGGCAGCGCTGGTTCCAGGTAGGAGCAGGTGCTGATTGGGGTCCTGCAATGGGGGGTGGGGGGAGCACCCCAGGGCCTGAATCCCACCCTGGCCACTCCCTTGCTCTCTCTCCCAGGGCTTTAACTCCTGAGTGACCCACTTCCTGAGGAACCTGGGTCCCCACCAATCACCCACCACACTGCCATTCCATTGATCAGGAGGCAGGTCAATTCCAGTGGTTAAAGGAGTAGCAGAGAGGAGTCATTTCTGTGGGTTTGCCTTCAGGTAGACTGAGGAATGGGCTCACTTCACATACATGTGCTTTTTGCTGCTGTATTTCTGTTTTCACTCCCCAGCCCCATGTCCCTGGGCAGCAATCTTTGTGACTGTCTTTCCACACCTGGTCCAAGCCATACAGCTCCCCTCACTTAGGAGGATTCTTGCCATCTCCTATAACCTTTGCCTTCACCTTCCCAGGTCAGGAGCTGAGGCTTGACTCGGCTGCCCAATATTCCAGAAGGGAGGCAGCTTAGAGCAGCGATTCGGCCTTTGGTGCTGCTGGACCTTGAATGGTCCTTCCCTGTGGCCCCATCAGCACTGCTGCCCTGAACACCTCCCATATACCCAAAGCAATGATCCCTCCTACCCCTGGTAGAGGCTCCCAGGAAAGGGATGGCTGAACAGAGAACACACAGATATCGCTTTGAAGAGTGAGGGTCAGATACCTAAGGCTGGAGCAGTTCAGTTATCACCAGCTGGCTGTTTGGTGGGAGAATTCCTGCACCCTGCCTGGAACTGCCTCTTTTCATTTTCCTTCATTTTCCTGATCTGGGGTCAGAATGGCAAATGGCATAGCCTTGTGATTCTGGCCCCATGAACAGTACAGTCCTCAAAGTTGTTTACTGACCAGGTGGGTCTGCTGTTCCCTGAGGAATGTGCTCAGATCCTTGGGCCTGTAAGGATCTTTATCCCCCCCAAGGACACTCCAGGTATTTGTCCTTTGCTGGACCTAGGATCTCATCTTTCAATTATTTCCTTACCTCAAATTCAATTTTAAGGCTGAGGGCCTTTCTCTGCTAGAGGCACACACATCCCCTTGGCCTCAAGTCGCTGAGGGCTTGGGTGCAGCAGGTCAGCCCACAGCCCTAGCCTCACCTGGAGGTCTACAGTTCTGCCTCTGACCACTTGTGCCTCCTCTGTCCCACCGTAGAGGAAGAACAACTCAACCCTCATGAGGGAGGAGAGCTGCACAGTGTGGATGGTCAAGGCAGGCAATTGGGGGAATCTGGTGGAGTGCCTGGTGCCCGACTTCCTGAGGACAACCTCACTGCCACCAAGAAGGTCCTAGACTGGTTGCTCCACAGGTGAGAGCCAGCCCCACCCCTGGCCACTTGACTGCTCTGCCCTCAACTTTATTGTGTCTCAGAAATGTCATTTCCCGTACTGGCCTCAGTTTCCTCCTTGGGAAGGGGAGCATTTAAAGGAAAAATCTTCAAGGTTGATTGTAAGGTCTAACTGGGAGAATCCATGGAAAGTGCTTTCCCAAGCCTGACTCAGTGGACAGGGTGGCTGGAGGGGCAGAGTTGTTCCTAGGCAGGACTTTCCTCTTCCCAGTGAAGAAGCTCACAGCCTCTCCTCACTGACCCCAGTTTTCTCATTTCTAAAGGAGGTTTGAGATCCTTTTCAGGGCCTCCAGCCTTGGTGTGGTCAGAGCAGGGATCATTGTAGGCCACCAGAAGGGTCCACACTTACCCAGAGTCTGAGAAGGTGCTGTTTAGGACTCATTCTTTCACCAAGTATACATCAAGTGTCTACTTGGTGCAGAAACTTTCTGAAGCATGTAGCTTCATGCAGTGAACAAAGCAGACAAATTCCCTGCTCTTCTGGGTTCCATTTGAGTGGGGGCTGCAGGCAGTAATGAGTCATCTTAAGCAGGGGTTATACTTAGTAAGTTAGCTGTGACATGCTCATGGTCTCTGCTAGATATGGATGTCAATACCGTGGCAGTGGCAGGCATGACATTTGTCTTGAAATGGAAAAGTGAGTGCACTTTGGGAGAGGGGGGCTCTCCTCACCTGAGACCAGTGTGGGGAGTTGGATGGTGGGTGGCAGGAGAACACTAGGCCCTGCTCATCCTATGACCCCTCTTGGTGGGTCAGCTCCTCAGGCAAAAATTACTAGGTGGGGACCAGAAAGGCCTGGGGCAGAAGGACAGACCTTGTCCCCTCCTTACATATTGATGAAGTTCCTACTATGTGTCAGTGCCAGACTATGAACAGACCAGTCAAAACCCATCCATGTCCTTATGGACTTTGTGCTTCAGTGAGAGGGTCTCTGGGGAACAGCATGGAAAAAGGGCCATTTTCTGACTCTGCTGCCCACCTACCTGCCCTCAGCACTCTCTCCTCCCTCCTGAGCACCTGGCTGGACCAGTACCCTGAAGATATCCTAGAACCAGCAGTCTCTCCCTGCATCAAGCTGCTGGTGATTTGTGCCCAGGTGCATTTACCTGGCTTTGCCCTGGAGCACCATGCCATGATTCTGCTTTCACAAATGAGCCTTCCAGAGCCCTTTGAGGCAGACCCAAAGAGTGAGAGGTGGTGTAGGGGTGGTAGGATGTGAGCTTGTGGGTGGTGACTGGGACTGGACCACATAGGCAACACCTACTAGAGATTGCCCTTGGGTCCGGAGCAGAAAAGAGCCTCAGACTAGTCACCTGGGAGACTGCAGTCTGGGCACACTTTTTTGAGCCAGATATTCCCCTGAAGGTTGTGGGATCTTCTCTGTGTTTGAAAGACACTTGGAGCCATTCATCATGGGAACCTTCCTCTTCTCTAGCTCCTTTGTCAGTTCCAGAGCTGCAATGCCTCCAGTGCAAACTGTAGCACCAGTTATTTAGGCATTTCTTGATTTCCTTTAACACTGAGTTGCAGCTTTCTGAATGCAAGTGTTTTACAACATTCGTTTAAGTTTATTCCTGAGTATTTGAGTTTTCTGGCATGTTTTATTTTCTTCACTCTTTTTACACTTTTAGTTACTTTTACTGATATAATCTTGATTTCTAGACTCTCTGCTAGGCCCATCTCTCCAGTCTTTTCTTTTCAGGCTCTAACCCACCCTTTAGAATTTCCTGAAAATCTCATCTCTTGGTTAGACATTCTCTCAGTTTCTGGATATCTGTGAATATTCTAAACTCTCATTTTTTTTAGCAAATTTTTTTCTTGTCTTTTTTCAGATACATAGATCACACAAAGTGTTACATTAAAAAATATAAGATGTTTCCATATACCCCACTCCTTATCCACTCTCCTCCCACATCAACAACCTCTTTCATCAGTGTGGCACATTCATTGCATTTGGTGACTACATTTTGGAGCACTGCTGCACTGCATGGATTATAGTTTATATTGTAGTTTACACTCTCTCCTAGTCCATTCAGTGGGTTATGGTAGGCTATATAAGGTCCTGCATCTCTCCCTCAGATATCATTCAGGACAAATCCAAGTCCTGAAAATGCCCCCATGTCATACCTCTATTTTCTTCTCCCTGCCCTCAGCAACACCTGTGGCCACTATCTCCATATCAATGATACAATTGCTAGAGTCACAATTGTTCTATAGTAGAATACCAGTAAATCCACTCTAATCCATATTTTATTCCTCATCCTGTGGACCCTGGGATTGCGATGTTCACACCACCTCTAAATCAAGAGGGGGTGTAGATCCAATGTGGTTGATTGATGCAATTCTCCTGCTTTTAGTTGTCTACTCTCTCAGTTCCCTGGTGTGGTAGTTGACTATCCTCACCTCCCTGTTAGCTGACCTGGTTAAGATCAATGAACCAGAGAGTAGGTTTTGCAACTCTGCTGAGGCTCAGGGACCAGCTGGCACATGGACAGTCCAGAGATTCAATTCTCCTGAGCATACACTAACCCCAGTGCCAGCCACATATTCAGTAAAAGTGACAGAAGAGGCATGTGTAGAGATGGAGTCCAACTCCATCACACTCAGGAGCACAAATTCCAAAGTATGGCCCACTGGCAAGGCACTGAACTCCAGAGCCATCTACCATGACCATAGAACCTGTGTGTTTCCATAGCCCTCAGGAGCACCACTACCTGGGGTTGTGTCTACTTTACTATCTCTGGGATCCTTCTGAGACATGCATAAGCATGACCCCTCTGATGACCTCCTGACTCATTTTGAAATCTCTTAGCCATATGAATTAATTTGTCTTTACCATTTCACCCTTTTCCTAGTTGCATCACCAGCTAGTAATTGGTAGTAATCCCTCAGCACCAGGGAGGCTTATCACCATGAGTCATGTCCCATACTGGGGGGAAGGTAGTGCATGCTGAGTTTGGCTTAGATAGTGACCACATTTAAGCATCACGGAGGCTCTCAGGAGGTAACATTTAGGTACCTTGCAGCTCTAGGCCTAGTTGAAATTTCAAGCACACAGGCTCATAAGCATAGTTGTCAGTATCAAGGGCCCATCATTCAACCATCCTCCTCTGGTCTTTGCTCTAGGACTTGGGGGATTGTTGCTGTTAAATTCGGGAATGCAGTAGAGCTCCACAGGATGGAACTCAACATTCCCTCAGTTGTCATGTCTACCTTGAAGGACACTACCCAATGAATATCTGAACATATTTATATACTCTATATACCTGAGAAAGGGGATATCACCACTGACCCCACAGAAATAGAGACTATCCAAAGAGTATACTTTGAAAGTCTCTATACCAACAGAAAGACAATTTAGTGGAAATGGACAAATTCCTAGAAACACATAAGCAGCCTACATTGATGAAAGAAGTTGATCTCAATAAACCAATCACAAATAAAGAGAATCAGTTATTTAAAACCTCCCAACTAAGAAGAGCCCTGGGCCAGATGACTTCACAGGTGAATTCTGCCAAACATTCCAGAAAGAACTAACACCAATCTTGCTTAAACTCTTTCAAAAAATTGAAATAGAAGGAACATTGCCTAACTCATTCAATAATGGCAACGTTACCGTAATACAAAAGCCAAACAAAGACACCACAAGATAGGAAAATTACAGGCCAATCTTTTTAAATCCTCAACATAATACTTGCTGATCATATTCAACAACACATCAAATGAATTATACACCACGACCAAGTGGGATTCATCCCTGGTATGCAAGGATGATTCAACATAAAATCAATCAATGTAATTAATATATCACATGACCAGAACAAAGGGAAAAAATCACATGATCATATTTATAGATACAGAAAAAGCATTTGACAAACTAAAGCACCCGTTCCTGGTAAAAACACTGCAAAAGATAGGAATAGAAGGACACTTTCTGAACATGATAAAGGGTATATATGAAAAACCCACAGCTAACATAATTTACAATGGTGAAGTCTTAAGTTTGCCCTCATTTTTGAAAGACAATCTTGCTGGATATAAGATTCTTGGCTGGAAGTTTTTCCTTTGTAGTATCTTAGATATATCACACCATTGTCTTGTATTCATGGTTTCTGGTAAGAGATCAGCACTTAATCTTTTTGGATATCCCTTGTATGTTATGCATTGCTTTTCTCTTGCTAGTCTCAGAATTCTCTTTACATCTTTGGCATTTTACATTCTTTTTAGTATGTGTCTTGAAGTTTGTCTATATGGACTTTTTCAGATGGGAGTATATTTTGCTTCTTGGACATGGATGTTTATGTCCTTCAATAGGATTGGGAAATTTTCTGTCATTATTTCTTCAGATATTCCTTCTGCCCCTTTTCCTGTCTCTTCTCCTTCTAGGACACCCATGACACACATGTTTGCATTTCTTTTGCTGTCATTTAGTTTCCCTGAAACCTTGTTCAATTTTTCTATTCTTTTCTTCATCTGTTCTTTTGTATGTTGACTTTCAGAGGCCATTTCTTCAAGCTCACAAATCCTTTCTTCTGCGTCTTCAAATCTGCTATTATATGATTCCAAAGTTTTTAAAATTTCATTTATTGTGCCTTTCATTCACATAAATCTGCTATTATTATATGTATGCTTTCAAATTCTTCTTTGTGCTCATGCAATGTCTTCTTAATATCCTTAATCTCTTTAGCCATCTCATTGAATTTATTAAGGAGATTTCTTTGAACATCTGCAATTAGTTGTCTCAGCTCCTTTATGTCATCTGGAGGCTTATCTTGTTCCTTTAACTGGGCCATTTCTTCTTGTTTCTTGGTGTGCATTGTGATTTTATGTTGGTATCTTGGCATCTGGCTTATTAGAATATTTATTTGGGGTGAAGTTTTCTCTTTAGTTTAGGACTTCCTGCTATTTCTCCCTTCCTGGTTGTGCAGTAGGTGCTATACGCTGTGGAGGCTCAAACTGCCTGCATTGCCTAAGGGACCAATGAAGGTTTTCCCAACTTTCTTCTTGCCAAGGCAGGGACAGAACCACAGCCATGTTGAATAATCCCAAGTATGCAGCCCTAGACTCTAGTTGCCCAGAGAGACTGATGAAGCTTCACGACCCTGCCTGGGGTGAGGATGAAGCTGCAGGTGTGGGCAGCAATCTATGCAGTGCAGGTTCAAGATGACTGCTGTTGACCTGATAGACTTCTAATTATTCAGTCTGTGCCAGCCAAATGTACCTGAAGTTACCTGGATAGGACAGTGCAGGGCCTGCCAGTCTCTTCCCTACCAGAGGTGGGGCTGAAGCCTAGTCTAGGACTGCAGGCTCATCTGGGTGAAAGAAACTGGTTCCTACCATCACCATGACTTTTGGTCAGCCCAGCTTCCCCTCAGGCTGGGGTTGGAGTCAAAATGGTGGCCATTGGACTCTTTCCAGTTTAGACAGGTTCATACTTTACCTGTTCTTAGGGTTAGACTTTAGCAAGCAGAATTTACTAATCAGTAGCTGAAATCATGACCAACTATCTCCTTCTCCCCTGTTTTTTGGAAATGGAGCTTCCAATTCCAGCCACAGAATAGCTCCTGGGGTGGCTAATGCTGCCAAAGTAGAATAAACCTTCATGGCTTGGCTGGTAATTTCCTGGAGAGGCTGATGCAGGTCCCTGCAGCTTCTTTCCTGCTGGAGGTGACACTGGTGCCTAGTCTAGAACTGCAATCTGACCTGGATTGAAAGAAGGTGGTCCCCACCAGCTCTGTGATTGTCAGTCCACCCTGCTTCCCCTCATGCCAAGTTTGGAGTGAAGATGGCAGCTACCAGCCTCCTTTTGACATGAACAGTCTCAAACTTTAGTTGTTCTTAGGATTATACTTCAGCCCACTGAATTTACTCATCAGCAGCTGAAGTTGGTGCCCAACTATCTCTTCCTCCCCATTTTTTGGAAGTGGAGCTTTCAATTCCAGCCATAGAACAGCTTGTGATGTGGCTTGTACCTTCAGTAGAGGATGGGCATGGGCCTCCGTGGTGTGGAGTGATCTACTTACAAGTTTTCTCTGCAGATGGGCAGTCTCCTCCTTCCATTCCTTCAAGGATGTGGCAGGATGCTCTTCTGGCCTCCTTGAGCCCCCAGATGGATGCTTCACCTAGCTCCAGATAACTCCGGGTGTTTATTAACTGCCCTGTAGCAGGAGCTGACTCTGGGAGCTCCTTACTCCACCGCCATCCTCCTCATTCTGGAGCCCAGATTTTGAACTTGCTAAATAAAGTTTATAAATTACTAGTTTTTAGTATGGTCTATGAGTAAAAGGAAAATATGAGAATTATGTCTCACCAAATAGAGAATATTAATAAAGAGATAGAAAGTAGTAAATCAACAGAAATAAAAACTTTGCATTTGAAAAGTCCAATCAGTGATATGAGAACTTATCTGGAGGTGGTCAACAACACTTGACTCCCTGTTGAAAGACCTGAATAACTCTCTGAGCGTCTTGGTGTGTGCACCTTTCCTATTTCAGTCCTTCCTCTCCCAGATCATGCCCTTCCCAAGAGATGTAGCAGTGAGACCTTCTAGCTTTCACATGAATTTTACTGGTCAGTAGTTATGTTGAATGAATGTTTATACCTTTGCTCATGCTTAACTCACTGCAGGTCCTATGACTTATTGTATACAGATGAAGGGACATGGTGAATTATTAGTTCTTTCAGAGACCTCCACTTCCTTCTGAGATACAAAAACTTTACCCAGCCTGAACAAAAATCCCCCAAAGGAGAGACACAGCTCTGTTCTTAGAGATATTCCACATCCTTTCCTCTGAGTCCCTCAAGACTTACAGGAAAATGATGTCTCTCCATTAAGGGGAAGAATTAATTCCTCTTTTCTGTGACCCTAGTATCCCTCATAGGATCCCACAAATCCTACATATCTAAGTCAGCCAAATGTCTTCATGTTACATAAATTAATCTACCCAATCTCACAAGAGAAATAGGTGATTGGTTTACCAGTCAAGCCCCTTATTGATGTCATGTAAATTTGAGAATTGGTTTTTCCATTTCTGTAAGAAAAAAATAAGGCTGCCAGGATTTTTATAACTATTATATTGAATCTGTAGTTCCCTGTGTGTAGTATTGATATGAGAGCAATAATGAGTCCCATCATCCATTAACAATGGTTGTCTTGCCATATGTATATGTCTTCTTAAACTCTTTCATGTATGGATGCCAGTTATTCAAGTCTTCACCCTTTCATTAAATTCATTCTTAGATATTTTCTTTGTTAGAGGCTAAATGAATGGATTTTCTTTAAAAAATCCATTTCACATTATTTTCTGCTATATAAACAAAACGGACTTTTGAGTACATGTCTTGTAGAATGCAAGTTTGCTTAATGTCCATTTCTTCCAGTTGTATTGTGGATTCCTTGGGACTGTTTGTTGAAAGCATTCTTTCATCTGTGTATAAAGATAGTTTACTTCTTCCATTCCAATTTTGATGACTTTATTTCTTTATGTTGCCTAATTCCCTGGCTAGAATTTCCAATACAGTGTTCAATAGCAATGATGAAAATGAACTAATATATCTTGTTCTTGACCTCATGGGAAAGACATTCAGTATTTTATTATTGCTTATTTTAGCAGTGGGTTATTTAGATGCAGCTCAGAACAGAGTGTAATGAGTTCCACAAATGACCATCCACTCAGAGAGAAGCAGAAAATCCCCAGGATATAGGATGCTTGGGAGTGCATTTCTGAGGTCCTGGAATGTGAGCTAATTGTAGAAGACCTATATTTGTATGGTTTTGAATTACATGTTTCTTACTAATGTACTTGTGTTTAAGTTTTAATAATAAGATCATGACAGAATATACATAAATGTTTGTGTTCTTAAATTTTAAAAATTCAGTAAAACCTATTAAATGATTTTTTCTTTCTAGAGGTTATTTATAAAATAGTGGTTTTTTTAGCCATGGCAAGAACAAGTATTAACCAGAATCCTTGAGAACCATGGGAAATATAAAGATTACTTTGGGGGATGTCAGTGTATGTGCCTGATGATAGATATAAAGCCATATAGTGGTAATATTGTAGTCCAGATATAAATGACACTGAACCTATGTGATTGTGAATCTGAAGCAATAGATACTTTTAAAAATTTGTTGAATATAGACTGCCATTGCTAATACCAAGTATGTATGAAAATAGATTGATATAAAATTAAAAACTGTAGTCAAATGACTCAGTATAAAAACAAAGAAATTTCATTATAAAATATATATAAGAAACTAAAATCTAATGATCGTAGGAATACAATAGATATAAATATGCAATAATAAGATAATTCAGAAATGAAATCCAATGTAACTTATTGAAATAACCTATAGATAATTGATTTTGAAAATATATAGACATTCATAGAGAATGACAAGATTTTGCCAATGTAATAATGTTTCTCCTCAATAGAGTACTTGTAAAAGGAATATTTGGTAGTCAGATAGAGAAAGAAAATGAACAACAAAAGGTGTAACAGAGGTAATGAGAGTGAGGGCCCATTTTTAAGAGCGGTAGAAGAAGAGAATCCAGAAATATCAGGAAGAAAGTTGCGTAATTTAAAAAATTTCATTAAAAGTCTAGGAAAAGAAACAGATCTCTGCTTTTGCTGAAGCTATTTTGAATCTCAATTTTGTCTATAATGTTTTAAAATTGTATGCATACCAACAGAAAAATTTCATGTTACTTTCAAGTACCAAAGTAATATAGGGAGAAAAGGAGCAAGTGCAGAGTAACCCACAACAAATGGATGAAAGTTCTTCATCATGACTGACATCATATACTGACATATAGTTTCTGAAAAGAATATATAAGGCATTAAGAAAATGGCCAGGGGAGCCCTGTCACAGTCCCTTAAGGAATAGCAACAATCTCCCAAGTGCAATGGCAAAGACCAAAACAGACTATGACTATGCTTGTGAGCCTGTGCACCTGAAATAAGAACAAGGCCTAGAGCTGCAGAGTGCCTAAGAGTTACCTCCTGAGAGCCTCTGTGTTGCTCAAATATGGCCAGTCTCAAAGCCAAACTCAGCATGTAAACGTGTTGCCTTCCCCCCAGCATGGGACATAACTCCTGGGGATGAGCCTCCCTGGTGCTGAGGGATTACTACCAAGTACCAGCTGATGATGTAACTAGAAAATGACCTTGAATAAAAGGGTCAACTCAGACCAGCAGAATGTCTCAATCTACATATAATACCAGGAGTTAAAAATACGTTTTGACCTGAAGAAAAGGGGGAAATGGAAAGGACAAATGAGTTTATATGGCTATGAGTCTCCAAAAAGAGCTGGGAGGTTATCAGAGGGGTCACCCTTATGCATGCCTCAGCAAAGTCCCAGAGACAAATAAAGTAGATACAACCTCAGGTATTGGTTCTTCTGAGGGCTACAGAGACCCACATGTTCTATGGTCATGGTAGATGGAGCTCAGTGCCATGCCAGTTGCCCCTACTTTGGAATTTGTGTTTCTGTGTGATGGAGCTGGACTCAGATGTGATCTTGGTCCACAAGTGTCTCCTGTTACTTTTACCGGAACTGTAGTTGTTGCTGGGGTTTAATGTATACCCAGGGGACCTGACTCTCTGGACTGCCCATGTGATAGCTAGGCCCTGAACCTCAACAGACTTGCAACTCCTACACTCTGGTTTATTGGACTTACCCCACTCAGCTAACATGGAGTTGAAGAAGGTCAACCACAACACCAGGGAGCCAAGAGTGCCTACAACTGAAAATAGGATTGCATCCAGCATCCATGTGGAATCTAAGGCCCCTCTTGATATAGATGTGGAGTGGACACAACCATTCTAAGGTCCACAGGATGGAGGAATAGAATATAGATTGGAGTGGACTTACTGATATTCTATTCATGAACTATTGTGATTAGTAATTGAAGAAAATGTGGCATTGGTATGGAGAAAGTGGCCATAATGGCTGCTGGGGGTAGGGAGTGGGAGGAAGAGTTGTGATGTGGGGGCATTTTCGGGACTTGGAGTTGTCCTGGGTGGTGCTGCAGGGACAGTTACTGGACATTGTATGTCCTCCCATGGCCCACTGGGTGGACTTTGGGAGAGTGTGGGTTATGATGTGGACCATTGACCATGATTGCAGTGGTGCTCAGAGATGTATTCACCAAATGCAATGAATGTCTCATGATGATGGAGGAGATTGTTGTTATGGTGGGAGGATATATCATAATGGATCAAAGACCTAAATATAAAAGCCAGAACCATAAAGCTTCTAGAAGAAATTGTAGGAGAACATCTCAAGTCCTGGTGGATTCATAAGAGAGATGAGAGGATGGCTGATGGATTACTGCTGCTTAATGTATGTAGAAGTTTTAATTAATCCTACTGCAAAAGCATGGAATTGTATAGAATTGATGGTAACACATTATAGTGAGTAAGAGCTGATTTATAAATGATAATGTGCCTGGAAAGGGTAGTATAGGGATGTAAATGCCAATTAAAGAAAGCTAGAAATAATCTAGGGACTGAAAAACACAGTAAACCAAGAGGTAAGTGAGAATTGTGGTTGCTGGGACAGATGCAAGAGTGTCCTTTGTGAGCTAGAGAAGATATATGCCTTATTACTTTTTTTTAAGAATTATTTTTTATTTATTCTTCTCCCCTCCCCCCCCCCAGTTGTCTGCTCTCTGTGTCCATTCACTGTGTGTTCTTCTGTGACCACTTCTATCCTTATCAGTGGCACCGGGAATCTGTGCTTCTTTTTGTTGTGTCATCTTGTGTCAGCTCTCCGTGTGTGTGGCACCATTTCTGGGCAGGCTGCCCTTTCTTTTGCACTGGGCAGCTCTCCTTATGGGGTGCGCTCCTTGTGCTTGGGGCTCCCCTATGTGGGGGACACCCCTGCGTGGCACGGCACTCCTTGCATGCATCAGCACTGCACATGGGCCAGCTCCACATGGGTCACGGAGACCCGGGGTTTGAACTGTGACCCTCCCATGTGGTAGGCGGATGCCCTATCCATTGGACCAAGTCCACTTCCCAACTCTATGTTTTAATTATGCATGTCTTTAAAATGGCTAATGAAAAATATAGTGATAATAGCTGTGATGTGTCTAAAGATCATTACTATATTTAATTATTTCTGTCCCATATTATAGATAAATACTCATGGTATGTCTGAATATTTGATTCTGGCTTTATTACTGGTGATTACTTTTAAAACATGGTACCTTATGATATGTATGTGCTATGTAGAATGAATTTTAAATATTGAAAATATAATAGTAGAGAAATCACTGAGAAATTTAGCTAGTGCAAGGACTAAGAATGAAATATAACTTGAACTAGCTTGTAAAGGACACCTAAATAATTCAGAAGCAATAGTAAGTTTCCATAGCTGCCTGTACATTTGAGAGAAATTCAAGTTACAGGATACTGCCACTCCGAAAGAGATGATTTAGTGTTTTGGATTAGAGAATTCAAATAAAAAATTTTTTTAGGTGAAATAGACTTTATTATCTTTTTAAAAAAGATACATAGATCACACAAAATTTTACATTAAAAAATATAAGGGGTTTTCATATATCGCATTCCCCAACCCCCACTCCTCCTACATCAACAACTTCTTTCATTAGTGTAGCATATTCATTGCATTTGATGAATACGTTTTGAAGCACTGCTACACAGCATGGATTATAGTTTATGTTGCAGTTTACACTCTCTCCCAATCCAGTGAGTTATGGCGGATATATAATGTCATGCATCTGTCCCTGCAATATCATTATCAGGACAACTCCAAGCCCCAAAAATGCCCCCATATCACACCTCTTTTTCCCTCTCCCTGCCTTCAGCATCAATGATATACTTTCTTCCATTGCTAGTCACAGCATTCACCTTTATACAAATATCTGTGCCAAGCAATAAAGAAGTTAGACTTGCAACACAGCTGCAATATTACAGACACACCATAAGTATATAGCATTGAGATCCACACTAAAGTTGGTTCCCTAATTGAAAAGCAGATTATAAAAAAACATCGCACTCAACACAGAATGTCATTTGGCACCTTATTCTCTCTCTATTATCTGGCTGAAAAGTGCATGACAAGCTCATTAAGTTCTACACCTGATGTAGAAGAGTTATGGAGTGGATTGAGACATAGCAAAGCAATGGAATTGAATTTTGTGTGCATAATACTATATATTTCATATATTACATGATATATTTTCCCCACCCAAACATTAAAAAAGCCTTATGGAACAAGTTTTATTTCCCTGATTCTCAAATTTGAGCCAGGATTCTGATAGTTAACATAATTTACCATTTTATATTTTATAGTTGAATCTGAAGAATCCCTATTTTGATAATTTTCAGTGTTAAGGACCTAATTCTCTTATAACATCAGGTTGCAACCTGCAACTGGTAAACAGAAAAACTGTGCTCATTATGTTCAATGTCTGCTGTTGGGAATTTTTGAAAAGTAGTGAATGAATATCAAAAATCTATCATCAAATATAATACTAGTAAAATTCTGAAATGAATCCCTATTCCTCCAATGACAGAGATATATCTTTTTATTTTCAATAATTATTGAAGAATCCATCATGTTTCTTTTCAATATAATTCATTACTACCCAGATCTCTGATGCAACTATTTCTTTGGGAAAAAAGCACTGTCCAATTCTGTATTCAATAACAGACTTATTTAAATGTATATATTTTATATACATATTGTTATGTATATTTACAGACAAATTTCTGTATCTTTGCATGTGGGATTATGCCTTTATTTGTACTACCTCCTGACTTATATTTCAATTTATATTTATATGTGAAATTACTCTCCAAGTTATTATCATGAATATATAGATTATATAGATCCATTGATTTCTAATCCTTAAATATCTTGATAAAAATTCTAACAGTGTTCTATGCCCATTTGATTGTCTCTTTATAATTTTATATTTTATTTTATTTATGAAGTTCTATACTGATTTAACTAAGGTTTTTTTTGTCATTGTGTGTGGTTTTTTTTTTTGTTGTTGTTGTTGTTTTTTATTAGTGTTCCCTTCATGAGTTAGGCTAGGTCAGTCAAAAAACTTAGGGATTTCTAACCAGCATAAATCTACTCTTTTACATTTTTTACTTGTGTGTGTTGTTGTTGTTGTTTTTTGCCCCATTACACAATGTTTACTGATTATTATTTTAAACCAAAACACAATATTAAGAAAATCCATTAAAATTTTTCTTCCTTAGTTATGTTTATACTATTTGGATTTCATCAGTACCTTAGGACCAAATTGTCTATTTTTTTTTCTGTAGAAAATCTGCAGGGATTTTTATAGAGGTGTCAATAAATTAACATAACAGACAATTTATAATATTGCATCTTCCATTCCATAAATATGGTCTAGTTCTCCAATTATTTACTTACTTCATAACTCTCCCTGAAACTTTAATCAATGCCAAAGGACTTAAACAGCTTTCTCCTTGAGGGGTTACTGCTGAAATGATGGCTCATATGGGAGTTACTTATTCTATAGGGGAGAAGTTTAGGAAACAGCCTAGACTTTGAGTCCCCTTTCACTCCCCTACTTAGGCCCAACTGAGACTAGAGAGGTCCGGAGTGGCAGGTCAGAAGTAAGTGACTCCCAAGTTAATTAAGCAATTAACAGTCTAACTTGCCAAGTTGAGGGTCATTTGAGGATCCTCCTGGTTGATGGTTTGCAGTGTTAACCAGAGAGCCACTCCTGGATTTGGCACCTTCCATCCTTCCCTGGCACACGGCCTTGGCAGGTCCAGGCAGTGAGTCAGCTTTGGACCAGGGTCCAACCCTCCACACTTGAAGCAGGTTCCTGTCAAAGTGGAGCCTGGATTCTGGTGGCCCCAAGGTAACAGGGTGCCTTCTACAGTGATAGCTAAAAGGAGAACCTGTCCATGGGCCCTGGGCCTGCCTCTCCTCATGCTTCTCAGCACTGTGGTCTCAGTTTTTGAAAACTGTAAATGCTGTTTCTAAAAGGAAGTTCATGGAAGTTTGGGGACCCAGGACAAGTTTTTGCAGCTTCCTACAGGTATCTGAGACAGACTGGCCAATAAAGCAATTTCCAAGAGGATCTATTCTTCTCTAGAGTCAACACCTACCAGAGGGCATTTTTTTTCATTGACTCTACCAGCTTTCCCTAAAGTAAGTCTATATTTTCATTCTGCTCCTTAGCAATTTTCCTGAGCTTATTTTGGTTGACTGGTTTGGTAGTGCCCTTCATAATCCCTTTGAGTAGATACAGGGCCACATTGTCTCTGGCCCTCAGATCTGTCTGTCCCCTCCTTCCCTCTTACACAGGAGGTTTACCTGAATTCATCGTCCATACAGAGGCCACACTTGGCTGTCCTCTAATTTGTATTACATCCATGTTATGTGGCAGGGAATAGTAACCTCTTCCTTTTTAGACTATCAGTAGGGAGGTTGTCCCAGTTCCTGAGAAGGCACTCCAATGGGAAGTCTGCTGGATGCTGGAGAAACCACCCATTATTCGAGGGAAAGATAAATGTATTGGTCAGTCTTAGTGGAGTCTCACTCCTAGACCTGACTGAATGGAAATTGCCCTGTGTCCTAAGGATTGGGAGCCCTACTCGCCACTCCAGTGTTCTGGAGATTGGGTGTCTCTTGTCTCTGGGTATTTCCAGAGCCTTACAGGTCTTAGAAGACATCTGGGTCCTACCAAACTGGACTTCCTCCCTAGGAATAGTACTGGCTAAGGATATTACTTTTGACCTACTTGTGTAGTGGTCTTAGTAAATGGCTGTGAAACAGATCTCATTTTATGGCCACTGCCAGTGGCCAAGTTTTGCATTTAAACCAGATGTTAACAAGCACATTGAAAAGCTATAAAATTACTGCTCTGTGGCTTGCAAGCAAACAGCCTTGGGGCCCACAGAGTAATGGGTTAACGGGAATCTCAGGGTCTTCAGGGGTCTGAGGAAGGAGCAACCTCTGGACACTACCAAGGCTGGGAGTCTGGGGTTTTCACTAATAAGACAAAAGAGGGCACAGAGAGGCTTTAATTAAAATCCTAGACTCACCAGGTTTTATCAGATGTTGGGAGAGTTACCTGTCTCTTTGTCTCCTGGATTGCTCACCAAGTATGGTAGCAGAACACTCTGGGTTCTGGGTTTCAAGGTTCTTGGCTTTATTACAAGAAAGAATTCAGAGATGTGCCAGTTTAACAAAGCCAGTAAAAAGAATTCCTTGAGAAATGAGAGAAAAGAGAAAGTACATACCACAGACAGGGTTTGGGGGTGTTACAAGGTAAGATATGCAACATGGAGACCTGGGGTAGGTATTTTTAAGACCTTTCCTCCTCTCCTCTTCCCATATCAAGGAGGGATCTCAGCTCTTTGCTGTTCTAATTGTTTGCCTTTCTACCTTTACTTGTTAGTTTTTAGGGAAACAATAGGGAGGTCTTTCTATTTGGAATTATCTGGAACTTCTTTTGGGCCAAGAGTTTCAAATGGGCCCTCATGACCAAGGTCCTGGCAGGATTTTTGGCTGTAATGGTCATAGCTTTGTTCTCAAGCACCTGCCTTCCCTCAGGGTTCCTGGGTGGGATCTATGTTCTGACCAGTAGGGACACTGCTGTTATTGTTTTATTCTGACCAGCTGCCTTCCCCATTTCATATACTAGTCTGCCTCACTACTCTATTCATTGGTCCATATTTTAATCTTTTGTGCAAGGCTCTTCTTTCAAACTTAAATTGATGTTTATGTGATTCACCAATATTGGGTTTACAGTAGTCTGCTTATTTTAAATTTTTAATAATGTTAAATTTTGTAAGCATTTCCAACTTTATCAATTTTCCTTTAATGGGCATCTGTGCCCTATCCATATTTTAGTTACTTAGAAAAAAACTGTTGGAAATTCTTGTACAAGTTCCTTTGGACATAAGTTTTCAGTCCTGTTTGTTTAATAATGAAGATAATTCACAGCTTCAAAAGATAAGTTTTGTTTAGCTTTATAAGAACCTGCTCATCATTTGCAAAATGGATATAATGGAACAGTACCAAGAAAAATCATGAAAAGTTAGTTTGAGCATAATCATCACTATATTTAGTTGTTAGATGTGTTGGTTTATCTATTTTACAGGTGCAAAATAGAATATACTTTTGGTTTCAATTACCATTTTCTTTCAGAATATATCAAGAAGGACTACACACTAAGCCATTAAAGAAGTTCCAGTGGATTATAAGGATTTCATGTAGCAAAGTGTGTTTTTAGACAACAATAGCATTAAATTAGATATTAACAACAACTGTTTAGCAAAATAAAAACAGTTGATCTGTGAATCAAAATAAATTACCACTATTTTTTTAAATTTGAAATTGAATGAGAGTGAAAGTGATGGAATAGAATTAAAAAGTACATAAAGCAAACTTTAAAATTGTAAATGTTTATACTATAAAGGAAGAATATATAAAAACAAATGACCTAATTTCCAATCCAGGAAACCAGGAAAGAAGAGCAAAGTTATACTAAAAGTAAGTAAAAGGGAAAACTAATAAAGAAAGAAGTAGAAATTAATGATATTCAAATAAAAGAAGCAAATGGAAAAAGTGACAGTACATCAACCAAATTTATGAGCTCTACCTAGTTAATAAATAATAAGAGAATGAAAAAAGTACCAATATCAGGAAGTAAATAAGTGTTTTTACTAATCTACAGACAGCTAGTCAAACTTTGTTGTTTGACAAATGTTGTCTCCAAAACATATATATTGAGCAGGCAACCAAGAGCACAAAGTAAGAAGCTCTAGCCTACTGCTCTCCCATAGAAACTTATAAAACTATCAAAAACTGGCAGCATCTACTTCCACACTTTTGTATTCCTTGGGAATACAAACAGGGGATGCATTAACTGAGTGAGCACTGAGTAATGCAATTAGCACTTAAAAATGGTAGTAGAAGTTGGTGGTGACTTTCCTGGTCTCCCCTACCCCTCTGTGGCATGCTGTGAAACTTGCCTGTGCTCTCATTGTGGGCCCCTGACTATGTCCTAGAGGGAGGTATTCACCTATATATAGACTGAGGTGCATGTATTCTGGTGCCAGTCTATGGGCCATTCTGAAGTATTGAACTAGGACACTCATTTCTGTCAATCCCTCCAAATACTTGCCCCACAGGCAGAAGCAGCTTGCACAGAGCTAAAGCAGTGTAAACATCAATCAAATTGTAGTTCTACTGGGCAAAATATTCCCCCTAAAAACATCCATTGTGATGGGAGGAATCTATTCCACATAGGTAAGATGGAATGTCTAATTCTCAAAACAGGGGAATTCCTAAGGACACGAGCACATGTCCAAGACAAGATTCAGGCTCAAATGACTGAGAAGAAATCATGGTTTCTCCTCAGGCTGATCCTCTTGATAAGAAGGGTAACTTTGAAGGAGACCACCAGCCACCCAGTCAACACAGTGAAAGGTATTTATTTGCATTGATTTGTTTGTTTTGTTTATCTTCTGGCATGGCAGGAAATCTGTGTCATATTGCTAGCTGGATACAAACTTAAAGATAAGACAAATCAAAGACTAACTTCCAGAGGTAACTCTTTAAAATATTCAAATGTAGTGTGAAAAAAATGATTATGAGACAAAAAGCAAAACAGGAAATTACAGACCATCCAAAGGATAAAAATAAAATATCAGAGAAAGTCAATGAAAAAATACAAGACATTGTTCATACCAGTCAAGATTTATAAAAATCTTCTTTAAAATTCTAAAATAAAATTTAGAGAAAGAACTAAAGGGCACAAGGAAAATGATGAATAAACAAAATGAAAGACCTAATAAAGAGGCAGATTTTATAATAGGGAAAAAACACAATATTTGAAGGCAAAAGCAACTGCAATAATAAGTTCCCAGAGGCTTTCAAAAGCAGAGAGAGATGGCAGAGTAAAGCATCTGTGAGTCCCAAGACAAGACAATTAAAATGATTCAAACAGACTCAGAAAGAAAAAGCATGACAAAATATGAACAGAACTTAAGACAATTGTGGGATATTATCCTGCTCACCAGTATTCTCCTTATAGGGTTCCCTGAGTTATAAGAATGCTGGAAAGTGGGCAGAAAGAATATTAGAAGATAAAATGCCAGAAATCTTCCCAATTTTTACAAAAGTCCTGTATATACACATTCAGGACTCCAATGAATCCTAAGCATGATACTCAAAGAAAAGAAGGCCCAGGCACATTGTGTTAAATGCTTGAATGACAAGGACTTGGGAAGAATTCTGAAAAGTCCAAAAGAAATATAATGTTCTATGTACAAGGGATCTCCCATGAAATTAAGTAGTTATTTTACATCAGAACCCATAGAAGAAAGAAGGCAGTGGAAGAAAATATTTAAAGTGTTAAATGAAAACACTTGCCTACCAAATATTTTATATCTGGCTTGAATGTCTTTCAAAAATGGGGGGAGATTATAAAAAGTTACACGAGTTCATCATTATGACACTTGCCATACAAGCAATGTCAAAGGGAGTTCTTAAGATTGAAAGGAAAGGACATTGTACAGTGAACTGAAGTGGTATATATAAATAAATTTTTTAAAAATGTTATAAAGACTACTATGAACAATTGTTTGCCAACATAGTTTGTAAATTAGATGAAATGTACAAATTTCTAGAAACACATAAACTACATAAACAAACTCTAAAGGAATAGATGCCCTCAGACAAATAACAAGTAAAGATTAACTCAAGGATCAAAAACCACCCCAAAAAAGTAAACCCAGGACCATAAGGTTTAACTGGTGAAATTAAGGAATGTTCCAAGAAGAATTAACACCAAATATAATGCAAAAACTTTGAAAAAATAAAGAGGAGGGAAAAGTTCTTTACTTTTCTATGTAGCTATTATCACTCCAATAACAAAGGCAGAGAAAGATAGCAGAATAAGAGAAAATTAAAGGCCAATATCTTGTATTAAAAATGATTAAAATATCTTTAATGAAATACTATCAAGCTGAATAGAATTGCTTATATGAATTATACACCATGACCAGGTAGGATTTATGCAACATATGTAAGTATCATTCAACTCAAGAAAATACCAACTCAATGTAACATACCATATTAACAAAACAAAGGACTTAAAAAAAAAACCTCATGATCATCAGAAAAACCAGGGAAATCAGCAGTAGCAGCAGAAAAACCAGGGAAAACTGGTATTGAAGGAAACTATTACAACATGATAAAATACCTATTTAGAAAATCCACAGCCAATATCATAGTCAATTTTTAAAGACTGAAAGCATTTCCCTTAATATCAGAAAAAGGGAAACAGATATGGCTCAAGCAATTAGGCTCTTGTCTACCATATAAGAGGTCCAGGGTTTGATACCCAGGGCCTCCTGGTGAAGGCAAGATAGCCCACGTGGCGAGCTGGCCCACATGGAATGCTGACCCACACAGAGTGCTGCCCCATGTGGAGAGCTGACATTACAAGATGATGCAATAAAAAGAGACTCAGAGGGGAGACAATAAGAGACACAACAGACTAGGGAGCTGAGGTGGCACAGGTGAATGATCACCTCTCCCACTCCAGAAGGTCAAAGGATCAGTTCCCAGAGTAGCCTAATGAGAAGACAAGTAGACACAGAAGAACACATATCAAATGTACACAGAGAGCAGACCATAGAGAGAGGGGGATAAATAAATAAATAATCAGGAAAAAAGCCAAGACTGCCCACTCTCTCCAATGTTATTTAACATTGTCTGGAAGTTCTAGCTGGAACAATTAATCAAGCAAAAGAAATTAAAAGCATCCAAATTTGAAAGGGAAATGCATGTAATACATGCTGATAATATGATCCCAAATATAGAATATACTGAAAAATCCACACCAAAATACTAGCATTAATAGACTAATCCAGCAAACTGGAAAGAAACATGACTAAGTAGCTGGGGCCTGCCTTTCAGTCATATGAATATGTTCAAGTGTTTGAAAAGCATTGTCTTGGTGGGTGGAGACCCACACTATCACCAAAAGAATGTTGAATTCCTATTCTGGGGAGCCCTGCTACATTCTCTAATAGAAAGGCAAGAATCCCACAAGTACAAAGGCAGTGCCTAGTGAAGGAAGACAGATCATTACACCAGGCCCTTGATATTGATGGTTGTACTTATTTAAAAAAAAAAAAAGGTAGGTAAGTACAATCTTTTCTTGTGAAATTGAAACTTAGACTAGTGTCATATGGTGCTTAAGAGTTACCACCTGAAAGTCTCTTTGTTGCTCAAATATGGCCTCACTCTAAGCCAAACTCAGCATGTAAACTCACTACCTTCCTCCAGCATGGAACATGACTTCAGGGAAAGAGCCTCCCAGGCAATGAGGAATTACCAAGAGACAACTAGCAATGCATGTGGAAAAAGACCTCGCTCCAGTAGTGGTACTCCTGAGGGCTGAGATGCACAGGTTCTATGGTCATGACAGATGCCTCTGGAGTTCAGTGCCTTGCCAGTGGGCACTAATTAGGAATTTGTGCTCCTGAGTGTGATTGAGTTGGGTTCAGATGTGACCTCTCTACACATGCCTTTTCTGTCTCTTTTACTGAACCTGTGGTTGGTTCTGGGGTTGATGTATACCCAGGGGACTTGCCTCTCCGGATTGGCCATGTACTAGCTGAGCCCTGAGCCTCAGTAGAGTTGCAAATCCTACTCTCCAGTCCTCTGGACTTACCCAGGTCAGTTAACAGGGAGGTGAGGATTGTCAACCACCACACCAGGGAACTGAGAGAGTCCCTGCAAGCAGGAGAATCCCATCCATCAGCCATGTGGGATCTAAATCCCTTCTTGATTTAGAGGTGGAGTGGACATTACCATCCCAGGGTCCTCAGGATGGAGGAATAAAATATGGATTAGAGTGGACTTACCCCACTCAGCTAACATCGAGTTGAAGAAGGTCAACCACCACACCATGGAGCCTAGAGTGTCTACAACTGAAAGCAGGAGGAGTGCATCCAGTATCCATGTGGAATCTAAGCCACCACTTGACATAGATGTGCAATGGACACAACCAATCCAATGTCCACAGAGAAAATGTGGAATGGGTGTGGGAAGGGTAGCCATGGTGGCTGCTGGGTTTGGGGAATGGGAGGGAGAGATGAGATGTGGAGGCGTTTTCGGGACGAGGAGATGTCCTGGGTGGTGCTTCATGGACAATTACGGGACATTGTGGATGCCCCCAGGGCCCACTGGATGGAACGTGGGAGAGTGTGGGCTATGATGTGGACCATTGACTAGGGGTGCAGTGATACTCAGAGATGTACTTACCAGGTGCAATGGATGTGTAACGATAATGGGAGAGTGTTGCTGTGGGGGGACTGGGGGGTGGGGGCGGTGGGGTTGAATGGGACCTCATATTTTTTTAATGTAATTTTTAAAAATAAATAAATAATTAAAAAAAAGAGTGGACTTACTGGTCTTATACTATAGAATTATTGTGACTCTAGCAATGGAAGAAATTGTGTCATTGATGTGGAGACAGTGGCCATGGGAGTTGCTGAAGGCAGGGAGAGGAAAAAGAGGTGTGATATTGGGGCATTTTCAGGACTTGGAGTTGTCCTGAATAATATTGTAGGGACAGATGGAGGACAGGACATTATATATCCTGCCATAACCCACTGAATGGACTGGGAGAGTATAAAGTACAATGTAAACTCTAATCCATGCCATGTAGCAGTGCTCAAAAATATATTCATCAAATGCAATGAATGTGCCACACTGATGAAAGAGGTTGGTGATGTGGGAAGAGTGGGGGTGGGGTGGGGAGTGGAGTATATGGGAACCTTTTATATTTTTTAATGTAACATTTTGTGTGATTTATGTATCTTTTAAAAAACATTAAAAAAAGGGGGAAAGGGGGAGAAATATTAAATACTGAGATTTTATGGCTAAGAGATTTCAAAGTGAGTCAGGAGGGATTTTCAGATGTTTTACTTATGCACATCTCAGCAGGATCTCATTGCCACAGTAAACAGTGCCTCAAACAGTGGGCTTCCTGAGAGCTCTAGAGATGTCCAGGCACTATAAGCAGGGGAGACAAGCTCTGGAATTTGGCACTCTATCAGTGAGCCTTACTCTAGAATTTATGCTTCACAGTGTAACACAATTCAACTCATTCATAGTTTACCTACACATGGCTCTTCTACCCCTTTTATTTGAACATATAATCAGCATTATACTTATTAGATATGTCCCTGTGTCTGAAATCTTTGGTCCATTCATGTGCCAGTTGAGACCTGAACCTGAGCGGAGTTCCAACATCTACTCTCCAGTTCTTTGGACTCACCCAGGACAACCAAGGAGATGATGATGGACAACACCCATCCCAAGTAATAGAGAGTGTCGGCAACTTCAAGCAAGACAGTTCTATCCATCTACTCTATGGGACCTAAGCTCTCTCTCAATCAGAAACAGAATGGGCATCACCATCCCTAAACCCTCTAGATTGGGGATTGAAAATTGGACTAAAGGGGGGGTGGACTTGGCCCAGTGGTTAGGGCATCCATCTACCACATGGGAGGTCCATGGTTCAAATCCCGGGCCTCCTTGATGTGTGTGCAGCTGGCCCATGTGTAGTGCTGATGCACGCAAGGAGTGCTGTGCCATGCAGGGGTGTCCCTCACGTAGGAGCTCACGCGCAAGGAGTGTGCCCCATAAGGAGAGCCGCTCAGCATGAAAAAAAGTGCAGCCTGCCCAGGAATGGCACCGCACACACAGAGAGCTGACACAACAAGATGACCCAACAAAAAAGAAACACAGATCCCCGTGCCACTGACGACAACAGAAGCGGACAAAGAAGATGCAGCAAACAGACAGAGAACAGACAACCGGAGTCGGGGGGAGGGGAGAGAAATAAATAAATACATAAATCTTTTTTAAAAAATGGACTAAATAGATGTAAGTATTTCATTATAGACTTAGTACATTTCTAGTAATGGAAGAAATTTTATCATTGATATAAACGCAGTGGCTACCAGAATTTCTGAGAGGAGGGAGAGGGATAAATAGGTGCAATATGGGGGAATTTTCAGGACATTGGAATTGTTCTTCATGACATTGTAATAATGGATACAGGCCATTATATATTTTGTCATAGCCTACAAAACTGTTAAAGAGTGTAAACTATAATGTAAATGGTTAGAAGCAATGCTTCAATATGTCTTCATCAAATGTAACAAATGTACCACACTAATGAAGGATGTTGTTATTGTGGGAAAGCAGGGGAGGGGGAGAGGGAGAGGTATATGGGAATCCCCTATATTCTTATGTATCATTTTTATAATCTAAAGCTTCTTTAAAAAATAAAAAATAAAAAAGTTTTGTTTAATACACCAACAACAAAGAATCTGAAGAAGAAATCAAGAAACCAATTCCTTAGACAACAGCAACTAAGGGAATCAAATATATAAGATTATATCCAAGTAAATAAAGAAATTGTACATGGAAACTTAAAGAATGCTAAAAGAAAAAGAAGTAAACTTAAATAAATGGAAGAAATTCTTTGTTCATGGATTAGAAGGATAAATATTGTTATGATGTTAATTCCATCCCAATATATTTAGAGTCTATGCAACCACAAAGTTAACAGACTTTTTGGCAGAAATGGAAATGTGAGTCATCAAATTTATATGGAATGCTAAGGAGACCTGAATAATTGAAATTTCTTGAAAAATAAGAAATTTGAAGTTCTCATATTTCCTGATTTTAAACCTTATTACGGTGGTACAGTAATTAAGACTGCATGATGCTGACACAATGACAGACCTAAAGAATGGTGAACTAGAATTTAAGATGCAAACACAAACCCTTATATCTATCATCAGTTGACCTTTGCAAAGTCCATTCAGTGAGGAAAGAATAATCTCCTCTACAAATGGTGCTTGTAGAACAGGATTCCATAAGCAAAAGAATAGAGATGGACCCCTACCTCACACCATAGCCCACATTCAAATCCAAATAGATCAAAGTCTTAAATATAAGAAATAAAGCTACAAATCTGGAGGGAAATCTAGGGAGTCATTTTCAGGAGCTTGTGTTAGGCAATGGTTTACTAGAATTTACACCCAAAGCACAAGCAATAGGAGGGAAAATAGATTAAATGGGATGTAATCAAATTTTTTAAACTGTGCCTTAACATTCATTCTCATGAAAGTAAAAAGACAAAAGGGATGGGAGAAAATATTGGAAATGACATCCATTAGGTGTTTAATATACAGAATATATTAAGAAATGTTATAAATACAGCAATAAAAAGTAAAACAATCTCATTAAAATGGGCAAAAAAAGTTGTTTAATATGACAAAAGGTTGCTGATGAAAAGTACCAGAAATGTGTTGGCTTGTAAAAGGGTATTTATTTAGGGTAAGAGCTTACAGTTCCAAGCCAATGAACAGTCCAAATAGAGGCATTGACAGTGATGCTTTCTCATCAAAGTCAGCTACAATTGATCCTTGCATTGCTGTCATTCAGTGAAGCAAGATGTCCATTGATCTCTTTGGAGGTCTCTCCCTTCCCCTCTGGGCTCACCATCTTCTCTTGAGCTGCTCCACGAGCCCAGACGCTTGGGAGATTCATGCTTAAGCAATCCTCTCTGTCAAATTACAGAACCAAATATGCTGGCTTGCTTTTCCTCTCTGTCTGAGGGAGTCTCTATGTTTCCATTTATATCAGACTGAGCAAGGGTACAGAAACTCAGCCTGAGTCATGCCTGATAGTCCAATTAAAAGCCCTAAATTGTCCTTATCAAGTAATCTAATCCAAGCCTTCTCAAATGAATGTAATGCAATCAAAGAATAGCACAGCCAGAGGAATAGATTAGTTTGCAAATATCTTTCTCTTTTTGGGATTCATAAAATAATTTCAAACTGCCACATATGTGAATAAACATTTCTCCAAAGAAATATATAAATGACCAATAAACACATGAATAGGTGTTCAGCATCATGAGCCATTCAGTATTTGCAAATCCAAACCTGATTAGATAACATTTCATACCTATTAGAATGGCTAATATTAAATAATTAGAAAATAAGTTTTGGAAAGGATATGGAAAAACAGGAACAATGGGCAGAGAGTAAAACTTAGCAACTTCTGTGTGAAACAGTTTGGGATTTCCTCAAAGTACAGGTATACCTTGGAGGTATCATAGTTTTGGGTTTAGAACACTGCATAAAGTGAGTCTTACGAAGTTTTTGGTTTTCTAGTGTATAAAATGATGTGTACACTATACTGTAGTCTATTAAGGGGAAATAACCTTATGTCTAAAACAATTTGCATATGTTAATTTCTTAATTTAAAAACACTTCATTGCTGAAAATATGCTAAACACCACCTGAAACCTTTAGTGAGTCATATTCTTTTTGCAGATGGATGACCTTGCCTTGAAATTGATGGCTGCTGACTGGTCACTGTGTTGGTTACTGAAGGTTGGGGTGACTGTGGCAATTTTTTAAAAATGACAACAATGAAGTTTACCACACTGATTGTCTTTTCATTTCATGAAAGATTTCTCTGTAGCATGTAGTGCTGTTAGACAGCATTTCACCCCATGTAGAAGTTTCAGAATTTCAAGGAATCTTTTCAAACCCTGCTGCTGCATTATCAACTAAGTTTAAGCAATATCCTAAATCTTTTTTTGCTGTTGTTTCAATAATGTTCGCAGCATCTTCACCAGGAGTAGATTCCATATCAATATACCATTTTCTTTGCTCATCCCTAAGAAACAATACCTCATCTATTCAATTTTATTATGAGATTGAAAGAGTTCAGTCAAATCTTTAGGCTCCATCTCTAGCCCTGGTTCTCTTACTATTTCCAACACACCTGCAGTTCCTTCCTCCACTGAAATCTTGAATGCTGCAAAGTCATTCATTAGGTTGGAATCAACTTCTTCCAAACTTCTGTTCATGTTGTATTTTGACTTCTTCCAATGAATCATTAATGTTCTTAATGGTATCTAGAATGTGAATCCTTTCCAGGTTTTCAATTTGCTCATGGATTGGAAGACTAAATAGCTTTAAGATGTCAATTCTACTCAGATTGATACACAGATTCAATGCAATCCTGATAAAAATTCCACCAACATTTTTAAAATTGAATACACAGGGAAGTGGCTATGGCTCAATCAGTTGGGCTCCCATCTACCATATGGGAGGCCCTGGGTTCATGTCCCAGGGCCTCTTTGTGAAAGGCAGGCTCACCCACCGCCCAGCCCACAGCACTGCTGAGAGGCAACTCAGCAAGGTGATGCAAAAAAAAAAGGGAGACAAGTGAAAAAAAAAACTCACAAAAGAGAGCACAGCAAATGGACAGAGAGCAGACAGCAAGCAAGCAATGGAGAAGCAAACTATCATATACAATGGATGCCCAGGAAGATTTTGTATGGATTTCTCCTCAGAACTTGGAGGAGAGAAGACAGTGGTATGATATAATTAGGATATTAAAAGAGAAAAACTGCTAGCTGAGAATTCTTTATCAAGCAAAATTGGCCTTCAAATATGAAGGTGAGTTTAAAATACAAACAAGGGAAAATGGACTTGGCCCAGTGGTTAGGGTGTCCGTCTACCACATGGGAGGTCCGCGGTTCAAATCCCGGGCCTCCTTGACCCGTGTGGAGCTGGCCCACGTGCAGTGCTGATGTGCACAAGCAGTGCCCTGCCACGCAGGGGTGTCCCCCACGTAGGGGAGCCCCACGTGCAAGGAGTGCGCCCCATAAGGAGAGCCGCCCAGCGCGAAAGAAAGTGCAGCCTGCCCAGGAATGGTGCTGCCCACACTTCCCGTGCCACTGACGACAACAGAAGTGGACAAAGAAACAAGACGCAGCAAATAGACACAGAGAACAGACAACCAGGGGAGGGAGGGAATTAAATAAATAATAAATAAATCTTTAAAAAAATAAATAAAATACAAACAAAACAGAAACTAAGAGAATTCATAAAAGTGATTCCATTTTGTAGGAAATATTAAAGGAAGCCTTACAACTGACAGAAAAAGACAGGAGACAGGGGCTTGGAAGAGATTATAGATGAAAGAATAGCAGAACAGATAACCAAAAGAGAGAAAATACAGACAGAAATAAGACATGACATATGAAAACCAAAGAGCAAAGTGATAGAAGTAAATAATACATTTACCATAATATCATTGAATGTGAATGGATACAGGCTGACAGAATGGATGAAAAAACATGAGCCATCCATGTGCTGCCTACAAGAGACTCACCTTAGATCCAGGATAAAAACTGCCCGAAAGTGAAATCTTTGAAAAAGATACTCCATGCTAACAGTAACCAAAAATGATCATGTCCTCTACACAAGTAATAGAAAAAACTTGCAAACTTTGATGAGTGATTCTGCAGTTCTTTGGGATTTGAGGTTCTTTGACAATAGAAAAGAAGCCACTGCCTCTTAGAAAAGCCTGAGAGAAGAGAGAGAAGAGGCAGGAGGAGGAGGGGGAGGAGGAGGAACTGGAGGGAGGAGGGGAGAAATGGGACATAAAGAATGGCAGGGAAGTTTCATGTGGTCAGAATGATGTGGGCTATAAGTGGGAGGTTCTTTGTCTCTTCAGAGATAACCTAAACTATCTGTGACTTGTGGGTTTGGGATGATAAAAGGTTGCAGTCCCATTGCAAGTACTCCAGTCCCAGGAAACAGTTTAACAATGCAAGGCCTATAAACTTTAAGTATTCAGGGGAAATGCAAACAAAATATGCTAAAAGCTTACCTAGAATACCTAAGGTCCATGCTAAAAGCTTACCTAAGATGTGGAAGATATATATGCTAATTCAAGCCTATTGAGAACTGAAACAAAAGGACCATTTGGCCTTTCCTCTATATAAAAAGGACTCAAAAATCTCGAGTCTGGCTGGCCGTCAATAAACCATTTTTCCTTCTCAAAATCATTTCTGAGTCCTGGCCTCTCTATACACAAATAATTGAACCTCTCTCAAATTCTACAACAAGAGAGGACTCTGCAAAGGCACTAATAGAAGAGGAGAAGCTTAAGTGAGCTAGGAGAAAAACCCTCTGACCAGGTTCTGTACTAGGGCAGAAAAGAAAAATGCTTTAATTGGTTCTAGTAATGAAGACTAGCAAGAGACTTGCTCAATTGCAAAATTCCTTTTTCTTCTTAATTGACTCTTGAGTATGTGATGTGGGCTATGGATGGGAGGCTCTTTGTCTCTTCAGAGATAACCTAACCTATCTGCAGTCCTGCCCTTGGTGACCATGGCAATGACTCCAGTCCCAGGAAACAGTTTAACAATGCAAGGTCTATAAACTTTAAGTATTCAGGGGGAATGCAAACAAAATATGCTAAAAGCTTATCTAGAATGTCTGAAAGCCATGCTAAAAGCTTACTTAAGCTGTGGAAGATATATATGCTAATTCAAGCCTGAAATAAAAGGACCATTTAACCTTTCTTCTCTGTATAAAAGAAACTTAAAGTTTTCCAGGCCGGGGTTTGCAACAGGAAGTTCCCAAGTCCAGCCAGCCATCAATAAACAATTTTTCCTTCTCAAAATCATTCCTGAGTCCTGGCCTCTCTATACACAAATAATCAAACCTCTCTCAAATTCTACAACATATGTCTGTGTTGATAATACTTTTTTAACTTAATACCCTAGCTTTTAGCCATTTTTAGAACTAGAGAAACCTATTCCTTGAACAGGAACCAGTCAGGATTTTTGTGGCTCCTTTGCAATGTAGGCACACCTTGTCCTTTTGGATGGCATGGAACTCTACCATCAGCAGGTGACAACTCAGAACTGTGCAGGTGAGAGATATAGTAGAAAGAAAGTGTTCCTTTCAAGCACCAAAGAGCATTATAATTATGACAGTTTCTTTTTCCTCCACTTTACATCTGTGTTTTTTTTGTCAGGTGAAATTAACATAACAAAATTAACAATTTTAACAGTACATTCTGTGGCATTTAGTATGTTCACTATGTTGTGCATCAAATTTATCTAGTTTCAGAACATTTTTATCCACTCCAAAGTAACTGTCATAGACCCAAAGGGAGTTACTCCACCTTCCCCACTCCCCTTAACACCTCCCTGTCATTAATCATCTTTCTGTCTCTCTGTATTTGCATATTATGGTGAGGGTGGAGTATGGGAACCTCATATTTTTTAATGTAACTTTTTTATGATCAATGTAGTGTTAAAAAAAGCGTAATTAAAATTTTTAAAAAATGTTTCCATTTATATGATAGTTTTTGACATTACAGGAATAATCTGGAGTGATTACACAAGTCCTAAAAGATGAATTACTGACAGTTTGCCCCAAGTATTGCTCTAAAATATTCCAAGTGTTGATTCACTTATAACCACAGTATTTCATAGGTCTTAATTTCCCTTGAAGATTTTCCACTTTAAAAATCCTGTGTATCTTGAGAAACTACAATTCTGCCCATTTTAACTATTTTTATAATCTTGGGTCCTAGAATCATGATCTGTTAGTTGAAAAGGAGCCAGTAACCATCTGTTTACAATGAGACTCCCCGCTCCCCCCCACCCAGTGCACCTCATGCTGCCCTTTATTGCCTGCACCCTGAGCTTCAGTCTTTTGTGATGTAGAAGAATGTTTATCTCACAACAGGGGGTGCCAGCAGCTCTTCCCGGGAGGCGGCCCCACTCCTGGCCAGGGGGATCCAAGGGGCTGCCAGGCGTCAGCCAGGTCTCGGGGGTGGGGAGATGCTTGGCCCAGGAGAACACAGGTAGGGCCCCGAAGGCGGGTGGGACAGGAGAGCCCAGGAGCGCGAGGGCGCGCGGGTCCGCCTGGCAGGGGCGTGACCGGGCACTCAGCCCCGCCCCCTCGGGCCCCACCCCCTCGGGCCCACCCGGCATGCGGCCCGGTGGAGGCCGTTGGAAGCTCCGGGTGTTCTTGGCCGTCGGACGCGCTGACCTGGTGCTCCAGCAGGGCCGAGGCCCCGTGCGCGGGGCTCCGCGTGTGCGGGGCTCCGCGTGTGCGGGGCGTGTCTGGCCCGCTAGCAGGCGAGCAGTGAGCGCTGGCCCGGAACCCTCAGGCGGAGCGCGCGGCCCCTCCTCAGACGCCCGCCTGCGCCCGGCTCGGAGCCCGGTACTGTGCGGACCCCACCTGGCGGCGGCGGGGCGGGTGGGCGGGGAGCGCCCGCGGGCCTGTGGGCGCGGCGGGGCGCGGGGCTGCGGGGGCCGCCGGCGGCGCTGAAAAGCGGGCGAGCGGCCGTCCCCGCGCTGCGCTGTGGGAGTGCCCGGCGGCGCGGCTGCCGAAGCTCCCGCTCGCTGGACGGTTGTGCGCGGCGCCCCCGCTGGTCCTGCCCTCTCTGTGCGGTTTGGGGCCAGGAGGTTGGGGGCTGCCTTCGCCGGGCCCTGGGGCAGCAGGGGGCTTGGGGCCTGCTTCAGTCTTTGGCATTTTTCCAGACGCGGATAACTTGTTTATTCTGTGAAAGTTAATTGAATGAAATTACCTAGTTAGAGCTGCAGAGCTATTTCCCTTGTACCACCTTCTCTTATCCAAGCCCCGGGTGATAGGCATTTGTATTTTTTTTTCCAGTTTTGGTGGCCATGAACTTGCTGTGGGAATCATGGTACAGCAATTTGTCTTGGATAGATATCTCGGAGTGGAACTAGCAACAATGATGTAAGTTTATATTTTTAAGAAACTGACAAAATGTTTCCCAAAATGGTAGCATCTTTTGGCATTCTCACTAGAAATGTATGAGGGCTCCAGGTTTTCCACGTCTTCTTTAACAGTTGGTATTATCTTTCTTGATTTTAGCCATTTTACTATGTCTATATGATAAGTCATAGCAGGTTTTAATTTGTATTTCCCTAGTGATGAAAAGAATTGAATGTTTCTTTTCTGGTGAAAGTGTTATTTACATATTTTCCCAGTGTTAAGTGCTGTTTGTCAATTTAAAAAAAAAATCATTTTTATTGGTACGTATCAAGGAAGCATACAGTTCATCCAAAGTGCGCAGTCATTGGTATTCGGCAGCATCCCGTAGTTGTGCATTCATCACCTCTATCATTATTAGAGCATTTTCATTGCAATAATAATAAATAAGAAAATCCATCACTTCTCCATCTGTGCCTCCCCTACTCTTCACAACTCCCATTTTTGAATATTCTTGCACAAATACTTTTTTCCCCTTTATAAATTGATTTATAGTTACATTTTATATAAATGAAATCATACAGTGTGTTATACAATATATTTAATTCATAGTAATGCTGTATTTACTGTATTCGTCCTTTGTGTCTGGCTTCACTCAACATAATGTCCTCCAGGTTCATCCACATTGTCAAATATTTTATGACTCCGTTTCTTCTTACAGCTGCATTATATTCCATCATGGGAATATACCACTGTTTGTTTATCCATTCCTCAGTTGATGAACAACTGGGTTCTTTCCAGCTTTTGACAGTTGTGAGTAGCACTTCTATGAACATAGGTGTGCAGATGTCTGTTTGTATCACTGCTTTCAGTTCTGGGTGTAGACCCAATAGTGATATTGCTGGGTCACTGGCAAATCTGTATTCAACTTCTTTAGGAACTGCCCAACAGTCCTCCACAGTGGCTGTACCATTCTACATTCCCACCAATAGGGAATAAGTGTTCCTATCTCTCCACATCCTCTCCAACATTTGTAGTTCTCTGACTTAATAGTGGTCATTCTGATAGATGTGAAATGATATTTCTTAGTGATGATTGGCATTTCACTAATTTTTACTCATGTTGGACATTTTTTCATGTGTTTTCTTGCCATTTGTATTTCTTCCTTGGACAAATGTCTATTTATGTCTTTCTCCCATTTTTTAATTGAGTCATTTTATTATTGAGTGGTAACATTTCTTTATATATTATAGATATTAAACACTTATTGGACATATGATTTCCAAGCATTTCCTTATGCTGAGGCAGCTGCCTTTTCACCCTTTTGACAAAGTCCTGTGAGGTGCACACGTGTTTAATTTTGAGGAGGTCCCATTTATCTGTTTTTTCTTTTGTTTCATGTGCTTTTGTGTAATGTCCAAGAAACCACCATGTAGCACAAGGTCCTTAAGATGTTTCCCTATATTTTTTTCAGGTAGTTTTTTATGATCCTTCCTTTTATATTTAGGTCTCTGATCCATTTTGAGTTGATTCTTGTATAGGATGTAAGATAGGGGTCCTATTCCATTCTTTTGGTTATAGCTATCCAGTTCTCCCAGCACCATTTTTTTTTTTTTTAATTTTTTTATTTTTTATTGACTTTGTAATAATATTACATTAAAATATATATGTGAGGTCCCATTCAACCCCACCCCCCCACCCCCCCTCTCCCCCCCCCCCAACAACACTCGTTCCCATCATCATGACACATCCATTGGATTTGGTAAGTATATCTTTGGGCACCTCTGCACCTCATATACATTGGTTCACATCATGGCCCATACTCTCCTCTATTCCATCATGTAGGCCCTGTGAGGATTTACAATGTCCGGTGATTATCTCTGAAGCACCATCCAGGGCAGCTCCATGTCCCGAAGACGCCTCCACCTCTCATCTCTTCCTGCCTTTCCCCATACACTTTGTCCATTATGTCCACTTTTCCCAATCCAATGCCACCTCTTCTATGTGGACACTGGATTGGTTGTGTCCATTGCACCTTTATGTCAAGAGGAGGCTCAGATTCCACCTGGATGCTGGATGCAATCCTCCCATTTTCAGTTGTAATCACTCTAGGCTCCATGGTGTGGTGGTTGTCCTTCTTCACCTCCATCTTAGCTGAGTGTGGTAAGTCCAATAAATCAGATTGTAGGTGCTGGAGTCTGTTGAGGCTCAGGATCTGGCTATCACATTGTCAGTCCAGAGATTCAAATCCCCTAAATATATCTTAAACCCCAACATTAACTGCACCTCCATCGCATTAGCATGAAAGTCTTATGAAGGGAGATCCCATCTGAGTCCAGATTCATCACACATAAACACCATTTCCAAAGAGGGGCCATCTGCCCTGGTAGTTAACCCCATCGGCCATGACCATAACTCCCATGGGTCTCCCTAGCCCTCAAAGGAACCAATATCTGGGGGTTGTATCTGCTTTATCTGTCTCTCTGACTCTGCTCAGTTGTGCATGAGGGCAAACCTTCTGCCAGCCTCCAGACTCTTTTTTAGAAACTCGTAGCCATATAAACTCATTTCTCCTTTCCATTTCCCCCTTACTTTAGGTCAAACAGCATTTTAAAGTCATGGTATTTTATGTAGACATGGATATTCTGCTGATCCGCATTGAACCTTCCGTATAAGGTCATTTTCCAGTTGCATCATCAGTTGGTAGTTGATAGTGGTCCCTCGTTGCCAGGGAGGCTCATCCCCGGGTGTCATGTCCCACGCTGGGGGGAAGGCATTGCATTTACATGCTGAGTTTGGCTTCGAGACTGGCCACATTTGAGTAACATGAAGGCTGACAGAAGGAAATTCCCAGGCACAAAGTTGCTCTAGGCCTTGTTATTATTTTGGGTTTATCAGCTCACAAGCATAGTCATTAGTATCAGGGGCTCACTGTTGAACCCTCACTCCCTCCCGGTCCCCACCACTGTACCTGGGAGACTGTCGCTGCTCCCCTAGGGACCACGACAGAGCACCACTGGCCAGGAACCCAGTACCCCCCCTACTGTGGTTTTTAATTGTTGCCACTCTGAGTATATCCAAACATTGCCACCAGCACCATTTTTTGAAGAGACCTTTTTCCCATTAACATGGACTTGGTAGATGTGTCAAATACTAGTTGGCCATCGAGGGGAGGGTTTATTTCTGGACTCTAAATTCTATTACACTGATCAATGAGTCTTTCTGTATGCCAGCACCATGCTGTTTTTACCTCTGTAGCTTTGTAATATGTTTCAAGATATGGCAGTGAAATTCCCACCATGTTGCCCTTTCTTAGAATGCTTTTGGTTATTTAGGTGCACTTTCCCTTCCAAATGAATTTGGTAATTGCCTTTTCTTTTTTTTCTTTTTAAATATTTTTAAAGATTTATTTATTTATTTAATTCCCTCCCTCCCCCGGTTGTCTGTTCTCTGTGTCTGTTTGCGGCGTCTTGTTTCTTTGTCAGCTTCTGTAGTCGTCAGTGGCACGGGAAGTGTGGGCGACACCATTCCTGGTCCGGCTGCACTTTCTTTTGCACTGGGCGGCTCTCCTTACTCGGCACACTCCTTGCACATGGGGCTCTGTGGTCACCCCTCAGGCTGAAGTGTGGTTTGCTGGCCTGGCGAGGGGCGGCAGCCACGGTAGGCTATTCCAAACCGCTGCCCCCATAATAGGGTGGTTGGTCGGGCCCACTGCCACCCCTGAAGGAAGCTCGGCATGGGCGCAGAGTGCCCTCGGGTCTCCCCTTCTCGGCAGCCATGCTTCTGCGGCCGCCCCTCCTCCCGGATGGCGCCACACGATGCCTGTGGGGCGGCACCCTTCTTTCTCCCTGTGCAGGCGCAGGGCAGAAAATTCCAGTCTACCCTGTTCCCCTCCCCCGACAGCAGCAACAGCCAGGCGTGGGCGGAAAAATCCAGTCTGCCCTTTTCCCTCCCCCCGACAGCAGCAACAGCCAGGCGTGGGCGGGAAACTCAAGTCTGCCCTCTACCCCAGCAACAGCAGCCACCAATCCCTAAACCCTGCCCCTTCCCCCAGCAACAGCGACAGCCAATCCCTAACCACCACCCCTCCCCCATCCAGTACCGCCCACTGACCTTTCGCTGGCAACCAATCAGAACAGGGCATGGTTTCGACCAATCAGCCTTCCCCAGCCCCTATAAAACTGTTGCCTCTCCCTCAATAAAGTGGACTTGCGTGTTTACCTTGTCTCCGCGGTAGTTCTTCTGCCGTGCGCCCTCCAGTCCTGAGAGCCCCCGACAAGGGCCTGGCCTCCCTTGTCCCCAGTTCGTCGCCTGCTTCTCCGGGCGACCCCTTCGTCGCCGGCTTCGCTGGGTGACCCCATCAGCCGAACCGCGCAACCCCTGTGAGACTGACCCCTCGTCTGCTGCCGGACCAACCCCTCGTCCCAAGCAGGACCGATCCCTTGTCCCAAGCAGGACCGACCCCTCGTCCTGAGCTGGACCAACCCCTCATCCGCAGCCAGACCCCACCTCTACTGACCGAGCAAACCGTCGCAGTTGGCGCCCAATGTGAGGCAAGGCAACTCCACCACAGCCTCACTCCATAACCTGGCGCCCCCCCCCCCCTTCTCACCTTGGGACTTCTCTCATGCAACATTGCTGCTACCTGAGCCTTGGCTACCTCATATGATCCACGGCGGTCTGGGAGAATCGCTGGATGGCTTTCTCCTTCCATGTCGGGGGCTTATACCGACCCACTATGATTAAGAGGAGCCTTGGATTTCTCGGGAGTGCACGCTTGCATGTCTGAAGTAACCCTATCAAAGCCCTACGCCCTCCTCTCTTCTCACCCCTATCTTGTCGCTCTGCATTGCTGCTCCTGAACCTTGGTGACCTCATACGATCCACGGCGGTCTGGGAGAATCGCTGGATGGCTTTCTCCTTCCATGTCGGGGGCTTATACCAACCCGCTATGATTAAGAGGTGCCAATAAAACTCTCAGGAGCGCATGCCTGAGCACCTCCACCCCTGCCTTCACCTATGCCTCCTCCCCTCCGCGCTTGCTCCCCTTTGCCTTGCTCCACTGCTCGTCGTTCCGCCCTCCCCTCATCTGGGCCTTCTCTTGGCCTGCGACCACCGTCGGAGCCCCACCGGCTCCTACCCCTCGTCTCACCGCACACCTCAGCTCCCATCGCTGCGCTCTCAAGGTAAGGGCCCCTTTTCTTATCGGCTCCAAAAGGCCATTAGCAATGGGTAACATCCTATCTGCTAAGCAAGCCCCACAAGTTCGGGCCCTCGCCGGTCTCCTAGACACTCACCGGTGTAAGATCTCTTTGAAACAGCCCCACGTCTTCTGTAACCATGGCCCCCCATGCTGCCATCGCTCTCAAGCAGCTCCAGCCCTGCTAAATGGCCCGCAACCCGCTTTCCCCGGCCCGCGGCCTGCTTTCTAGCATCTAATAACGTTTCTGCTTTTGCCTCCCCATACTTTTGCGGAGCTTCCTCCTGTCTTGACCTCACTCCTATTCTCAGCCATCCAAAGTGTCCTTTCTCGTCCCCCGCCCCCTCCTTTTTGTTTGCTTGAACCCCCATTGCGTTGCAGATTGGGCCGCCCCATGTCGACCCGCCCCGTTAACATCGGCCTCTCGCGCCCGTGGAGACTTTGGCCTTCTTGTTATCCTTGCCTACGTCTCCTCCACTCCCGACGCTGCCGCCACCACCGCTGCTGGTGCCCTGACGTGACTTGTCCTCACCGCTGCGATCCTCCAGACCATCACACAGTCTGCCTCTACCGCTCTTCGCCGCCAAGAAGAGATCAACTACCTGTAACACGCTGTCATTCGGGACTTTTAACAACAGATGGATCTTATAGCCGCCGAGATCAACAAGAATTGGACATTGGCCACCCTTGCTTGCAACGGCAAGATACCGCCCCCTAAATTGTACATTTATATCCCCGTCATACTCACCTCCCTCTTCAGCCCCGCTTCCCTCATTGCTTACTGCCCTTGGGCCTCGGCTACTTGTTGCTGCTGCCATCCTGGCCCTTATTTGAAAAGAAGGGGGAAATGCGGTCACCCCTCAGGCTGAAGTGTGGTTTCCTGGCCTGGCGAGGGGCGGCGGCCGCGGTAGGCCTATTCCAAACTGCTGCCCCCATAATAGGGTGGTTGGTCGGGCCCACCGCCACCCCTGAAGGAAGCTCGGCATGGGCGCAGAGTGCCCTCGGGTCTCCCCTTCTCGGCAGCCATGCTTCTGCGGCCGCCCCTCCTCCCGGATGGTGCCACACGATGCCTGTGGGGTGGCACCCTTCTTCTTCTTTCTCCCTGTGCAGGCGCAGGGCGGAAGATTCCAGTCTGCCCTTTTCCCCTCCCCCGACAGCAGCAACAGCCAGGCGTGGGTGGAAAAATCCAGTCTGCCCTTTTCCCTCCCCCCGACAGCAGCAACAGCCAGGCGTGGGCGGGAAACTCAAGTCTGCCCTCTACCCCAGCAACAGCAGCCACCAATCCCTAAACCCTGCCCCTTCCCCCAGCAACAGCGACAGCCAATCCCTAACCACCACCCCTCCCCCGTCCAGTACCGCCCACTGACCTTTCGCCGGCAACCAATCAGAACAGGGTGTGGTTTCGACCAATCAGCCTTCCCCAGCCCCTATAAAACTGTTGCCTCTCCCTCAATAAAGTGGACTTGCGTGTTTACCTTGTCTCCGGGGTAGTTCTTCTGCTCGGCTGGGCTCGGCTCCCTTGCCCGCCGTCCGCCGCGGCGCAGCGCGGCTCGACTCTCCCGCCCGCTGCCCACCGCGGCGTGGCTTGGATCCCCCGCCCGCTGCCCACCGTGGCCCAGCTAGGCTACCCTGGCCGCCACCCCGCCGGGGCTCGGCGCGGTGCTAGCTGCCTCGGCTCTGCCTACCCAAGGAGGGAATCCTCCACACGTAGCTGGGATCTCCGTGTATATTTCACAGATGGATCCTCTCTGTTACCTTCCCTCCAAATCGATGTCTAAACACCTTGGGACCAGGAAAAATCCCAAAACAGCCCGGTCCCGAGGAGTCTCCGACGCCTCCCAGCCGATTCCCTCCAGGAGCTAGTAACCGGGAAGTTCACTCAGCCGCCATCTTGCCTCCTCCCCCTCTTGTGAGTTTTGATAATTGCATCTCTCAGGAATTTTTGAGTCATTACATCTAAGTTATCAAATTATTGGACATAGAGATGTTCATAAGTATTGTTTGATTATTCTTTTTTTTTTAAAGATTTATTTATTTATTTCACTCCCTTCCTCCCCCACCCCGGTTGTCTGTTCTCTGTGTCTATTTGCTGCATCTTCTTTGTTCACTTCTGTTGTCAGCAGCACAGGAATCTGTGTTTCTTTTTGTTGTGTTATCTTGCTGCATCAGCTCTCCGTGTGTGTGCCACCATTCCTAGGCAGGCTGCACTTTCTTTTGCACTGGGTGGTTCTCCTTACAGGGCACACTCCTTGTGCATGGGGCTCCCCTATGTGGGGGACACCCCTGCATGGGTGGCACTCCTTGCATGCATCAGCACTGCACGTGGACCAGCTGCACATGGGTCAAGGAGGCCTGGGGTTTGAACCGTGGACCTCCCATGTGGTAGGCAGATGCCCTAACCACTGGGCCATATCCACCACCCTGATTATCCTTTTAATGTCTGTGGAAGCAGTAGTGATGACCTCTTCCATTCCTGGTATTGGTAATTTTTATCTTCTCTATTTTATGTTTGGTTAGCCTAGCCAGAGGTTTATCAGTTTGATTAAATCTTTTCAAACAACAAACTAAGACTTTAGCTTGGGCATACATCTTCATTTCTATGTGATTAATGTGCAGGAGTGCACTTGCTTGGCCATATGATAAGTATATGTTTAGTTTTATAAGAAACTGCTAACTAGTTTTTAGAATGACTGTACCATTTTACATTCCCTTATGCAATGTATGAGAGATTTTTTTTCTTTATTCTCACCAGCATTTGGTATTGTCACCTTATGTTTCAGTTGTTTTAATAGCATGTAGTTATATATCATAATGGTGTAGTTTGCATTTCTCTAATGGCTAATTATATCCAGCATCTCTTCCTGTACTTATTTCCCATCCATTTATCTACTATGGTGAAATGTTTGTTCATGTACATTGCCCATTTTCTAATAGGATTGTTTCTTTTTTATTTTTTCTTATTTCCCCTCCCCCCTTGCACTTGCTTGCTGTCTGCTCTCTGTGTCCATTTGCTGTGCAATCTTCTGTGTTTGATTTTTTGTTTTTTGTTTTTTTTTTGCTTGTCTCCCTCCTTTGTTGTGTCACCTTGCTGAATCGGCTCTCTGCAGCATGTGTGGGCTGGGCAGCGATCCGCAGCCTGTGGGCGAGCCTGCCTTCACAAGGAGACCCTGGAGATGGGAGCCCAACTGATTGAGCCACAGCCACTTCCCTGGTGTAGGAGAAATAAAAGCACCCAAGAGCACCCTGTGCACAGCCAACAAGGCATAGCTTATCAGTTGCCAACACGCTGTCTCTAAGGCAACCACACAGCTAAACAAAATAACCGCTGACCACGAGGTCAGACAGAATGGCAACCAGACCCTGTCCAGCTACACCACGTCTTCTTCCTCCTCTCTGAGCCCCTCTCCCTTTGTTTGATCCCCAATCAGGCAGTATGGCATGAAAAAGCTCAGCCTACGTGATCAACCTAACCGTCCCCCCTAGCTTATCCCTTTCCTTGTTTGGGCATATATTCACCCCCACCAATCTAATACCACCTAGCCCCCCTTCCCTATTGCCCTGAACTATAAATTGCTGTTTCTATGTTATAAAGTTAGACTTGGTCCAGAACCCTCTCTGGAGTGTGCATAGTCTCCGTATCCATCCTCACTCCCCTGGGGCCAACTAGTTTGAGCCCACTGGCCTGAGGGACACCTCAGTCTGGTGAAAAACAGTAGCAGTGTCACTCTGTGACACCCTGGATTGTTTTTTCATTGTTGAATTTTGAGAATTTTGGAAATTCTTTTAATTTATTCTAGATACCTGTGTGTTTTTTAATTTTTATTTTCTTGGTATTAAGCCCAGGGGTTGAACCCAGGACCTCATAAGTGGGAAGCCAGTGCTCTACCACTAAGCCACATGGGCTCC
Organism: Dasypus novemcinctus; assembly: GCF_030445035.2. Taxonomy (NCBI): domain Eukaryota; kingdom Metazoa; phylum Chordata; class Mammalia; order Cingulata; family Dasypodidae; genus Dasypus; species Dasypus novemcinctus. The sequence goes on from NW_026688149.1 coordinate 333,374, forward strand.
CCTAAAAATTTTTTGTTTGCTTGTTTTTTGTTTTTGTTTATTTTAGCAAGTACTTGGATCTGAACCCAGAACTTCTCTTGTGGGAAGCAAGTGCTGAACTGCTTGAGCCATAGCTACTCCCAATATTGTAGATACCTATTCCAGATATCAGTTTCAGATAGTCTAGGTATGTGTTCTTTCTTTGTCATAGTTAAGTTTGCAAATATTATTCCCTGTCTGTAGTTTGCCTTTATACTTTCTTTTTTTCAGATCTGTAGTTTTAAAATTTTGGTGAAGAGCCATGTATCATTTTTATTTTTTATGGATTTCATTCAATGCACTCTCTCTTCAGAATCTGTTTCCATGTTTTCAAATATCAAATAGTTTTGATGATACCCCAGTCTTTCTCTTGCCTAACATCACAACTCCATTGATACCTCTGCTTAAATGTCACAATTTTTAAAAGCATTTTGTTTTCTTTATTTTTAAAGGAGCTTTAGATGCCATAGATATTCCATCAAAAATATAGTGGAATCCCATATACCCTACTCCCTCCCCCTAACACAGTTTTCCCCATGAACATCATCCTTCATTAGTGTGGTCCATTTGTTTCATGGGATGAGCACATATTGAAGCATTGCTGTTAAGCATGGTCTGTAGTTTGCATGATGTTTCACACTTTGCACAGCACATTTTTATATGTTTTGAGAAAATGTAGAATGACTTGTCTCTGTTATTGCAGTATGCAAAATTATTCCAGTGTTTGAAAAATGCCCCGTGTTATACCTATTTTTCCCTCTCCCTCCCCTCAGAACCTCTGTGTCCACTCCCTTTATTTATATCAATGTTACAAGTTCTTACATTATTAGAATAATAATAGTCTACTTTCATGCATAGTTGCATTCCTCCTGTTTGTTCATTCCTCTGCCCTTTGGAGTTGGGATTGTGTCACTTTCTTACCCCACAGTAATCCAGCAACAGCTACTTCAAATATGTGTAAAACCCGACCACCTGGTTTCCCTAACTGCTGCTGCTCTGTCTAATCCACCATATCACTTGCCTGGACTACTGTGGTAGCTCCCTAACTGGTCTGCCTTTGACCTGCTTGCCACTGTGGTCCATTCTTACCTAGCAGCCAGAATGATCCTGTTAAAACCTCAGGCAAGTCTTGGCCCTTGTTTTTCTTTACTGAAACCCCCATGCCTTCCCAGCTTACAGTAAAAAGCAAGAGTTTTACACTGGACTACAAGAACCTCCACAATGTGTGCCCCAAATTTTAAAAGCAGTTTTATTGAGATATAGTTACATACCATATAATCTATCCAAAGTGTACTTTAGTATAATTAGGGATGTGTTCATTCCTCACCACAATCAAGTTTAGGACATTTTCATCTCTCCTAGAAGGAAAGCCCTATACTCCTTAGAAGTCACCTTCCAGTCCCTCTGCCATTCCCCAGCCCTACATAACCACTAATTTCATTCCATCTCTATAGACTTATCTTTACATATGTATTAATGAAATCATAGAATATGTGGTACTTTGTGTCTAGTTTCTTTCACTTAGCTTAATGCTTTTTTAAATTACTGCAATTTTTTTAAAATGGGGGAAGTTGTATGTTTACAGAAAATTCATGTAAAAAAAGTGTTCCTGTGTATACCTCTATTGTTAACTCTGCATTAATGTGTCAGCTTTGTGAGGATTGATGAATGAATATAAGATATTACTGATAACTATAATCCTTAGTTTACATTAGGTGTATATTTTCCATCTACCTTCCTATTATTAACAATGTTTAATAGTGCCATACATTTGTTGTAATTCATGAAAGAACAATCTTATATTTGTACTATTAACCTCAGTCCATCATCCATAACAGTTTTCACTTCATTAAACAATCCCATCTTTAGGCTTCTAGCTTTCCTTCTACTAATGTACATGATCTTAAACAAATTCTCTCAACCACATAGACAAACATATAATTCACAGTAAGGTCCTGCCATCACCACTATCCATTCCCAAACATTTACAATCAACCTAAACAGAAATTCTGCACAATTTAAATATCAGCTCTCCATTCTCTACCCCCATTCTATCCCTTGGTAACATATTCTAGATTCTAATTCTGTGAGTTTCGTTCTTATCCTTAGTTCATATCAGTGAGATCATACAATATTTGTCCTTTTGTGTCTGGCTTATTTTACCAAACTTAATGTCCTGATGGTTCATCCATGTTGATGCATGTATCAGGACTTCATTCTTTCTTACAGCTGAATAATATTCCATCATATGTATTTACCACATTTTGTTTATCTATTCATCTTCTGGTAGTTATTTGACTTCCACCTTTTCTTTATTGTGCTCTGAACATTGGCATACAAATACCTGAGTCCTTGCTTTCAATCCTTTTGGATATATATCCAGAAGTGGAATTGCCAGTTCATATGGTAATTTTAGGTTAATTTTTGAGTTACTGCCAAGCTGTTTTCCACAACCAGTGCATTATTTTATATTCCTACCTATATTCCTATATATCCTTACCAGTACTTGCTATTTTCCAATTTTAAAAATAATAGCCTTTTGAATGGGTGTGAATGATAGCTCATCATGCTTTGGTGTGCCTTTCCCTAATGGCTAGTGGACTTGAGCACATTTTCATATGCTTATTTACCATTTGTATATCTTCTTTATAGAAATGTCTATTTAAATACTTTGCCCATTTTTAATGGGCTTATTTGCCATGCCCACCTCCCTTGGAGCTCATGCAGTGATCAAGCTCTGTCTTCCTTCTCCACTTGTCACTGCCTATTTCCTTGATGTGGAAATAGCCCCTCACCACTTGGCTGCTTTCTCCTCCTCTTTCAATCCCCAGCTCCAGTCTTGTCTTTTCTGACTTTGGTAACTTTTTTTTTTTTTTTTAGGTACCAGGACTGGGCATTGAACCTGGGACCTTGTATGTGGGAAGATGGCACTGAACCACTGAGCCACATAGGCTCCTTTGAGTTGGTTTATTCATTTCTTTCCTTGTTTGTTTTTAGGAGGCACCAGGAACCAAACCTTGGACATCCTATGTGGGCAGCAGGTTGAACTTCATCAACTCACAGCATCTTTCTTACCTGCTCTGTTATCCTACCACTGACCACTCTTCTTCAAGTTGTATTTGCTGATTCTTTATCTCTTGTTCCCTGGACTGTAAGTCACTCCCATAAGGTTTAATTCATCTCTCCTTGCCCTGTGCCTAGCACAGGGTCACCTAAACTGTCACCATGCACTCACTGTTTATTTAATAGAGTATAAAGAGTGGAGACAGTGGCTCTTTCCACCATCTCTATGATGACTGTCCTGGCTGGGGAGGTAGTTTCAGACCATAATATTTGCAGCCCTTGGATGTAGTTGAAGCTCAACCGTGGGTTTTGAGGGAAGCCCAACTTGGATGGAATTGTGACTCTTGTGAAGTCATTTCCACAGTGGTTTAGCCTAAAGTCAGACTTCCCTGTACTTACATCCTGACATGTACTTGGTGGGTCACTTCAGGAGAAGTACTTTGAGATCTTTGTACCTATCCCTCATCTGTAAAATGGTGATTAAAAAAAATACATAATTTTTAGACCTTGTTTTATAATTGAAATCTAATTTTAGCTTGCCTGACTCCCCAGATAGTCTCCTTCCAGCGCTGTTCCCCAGAAAGGAGAGTGATGGACTCAGTGGGTCCCATGATTTAAAAATTTTTTTTTAATTTATTAAAGTATACCACTCATACATAAGCATACATAAACAATAAATGTATAATAATAGTGAATTTACAAAACAAACATATACAGCATCATACAGGACTCTCATACCTCACCCTACCACCAATACCTTGAATTGTTGTTAAACATTTTTAACTAATGATTAAAGAGCATTGTCACAATATTACTACTAACCAAAGTATTTTCCCCCAACCCACCCTATTATTATCTTTATATCATTTATATGTGATCATTCATAATAAGTATGGTAAAAATTGTGAACGTAGAAAGCAAACATGTATACCATCGTGCAGGGGTCCCATATACCACCACCAACACCTTGCATTTTCATGAGATGTTTCTTACAAATTGTGAAAGATTTTTGTCAAAATCTTATTGTCCTTATCTTACATTTGGTGTATTTTTCCCACAACCCACCCTATTATTATTTTTTAAGTATATTTTTATGGCAGAAGTTGTAAACTTACAAAACAATCATGCACATGTACAGAATTCCCAAACAACACCCCTCTATCTGAACATGTGTTACAGACCAGATAATATCATCTGATTGTTACCATGACCATAGTGTACATTTGGCACACGTTTTCCATACTGCCCCATTATCAACACAGTACATCTTTGGCATAGATGCAAGAATATTATATCATCAATGCTAACGAGAGTCCATAGCTCCCTCCAGTTGTATTTTTCCCATGCTTCTCCACATTCCCACCACCTTACAGTAGTGATGTACATTTGCTTTAGCTAACAAAGACACTCTTGCATCTGTACCATCAAGCACAATTCTCATCCACTTCTTGGTTTACTATGCTATTCAGTTCCTAGATTATTCTTTAGCATTTTGTCAATTGGCATTTCATATCTAGAATACCATTTTCAGCCACATCCCCATTTATAAACTAGCTTTTACTCACTATATGTTACCATCTACTCTATACATTTCCACACTTTTACAGCAAAACTAATTAAAACTTCTACATACATTAACCATCAGTAGTTCATCTCAGTCCTCCTCTTATCTTCTTTAAGATTCCACCATGTACCACCAAGTCTTGAAGATACTTTCCTACAATTTCTTTAGAAGTTTTATGCTTCTTGTTTTTATTTTTAGGTTTTTGCCCATTTTGAATTAATTTCTGGATAAGGTGTGAGATAGGGGTCCTCTTTCCTTCTTTTGGCTATGGATATCAAGTTCTTTCAGCACCATTTGTTGAATGGACTATTGTGCCTGAGCTGTGTGGGTTTGACAGGCTAGTCAAAATTGGCTTGACCATACCTGTGAGGGTCTATTTCTGAACCATCAAATTGATTCCATTGATCTATGTGTCTGTCTTTATGGCAGTACCATGCTTTTTTTAAACCACTATAGTTAGGAAATATGATTTAAAGTCTGGAGGTGAGAGTTTGCTTTTCCTTTTTAAGATGTTTCTGGCTATTCAGGATCCCTTACCCTTCCAAATAAATTTTATAATTGTGTTTTCAATTAAAAAAAATTCTGGTGGAATTTTCATCAGGCTTGCATTGAATCTGTATATCAATTTGAGTAGAATTGACATCTTAATGATATTTAGTCTTCCAATGCATGAGCATGGTATAGTCTTCCGGTTATTTAGAACTTTAAAAAAATTTTTTTAAACATTGAGTTGCAGTTTTTATGAATACAAGTACCTCACATCATTGGTTAAGTTTACATTATATTGGGCTTCAATTTTCAGGAAGTTTTGGATCACAGAGTGGTTCAACAATGGCAGCGGAGGAATACTGGTATAGGATACTATTGACAGGTGATATATGGCTGATAGGGAGCTATACAGGGCATATGTCCAGGGTGCATGGTAATGTTTGGATATACTCATAGTGGCAACAATTAAAAACTACAGCTGGGGGGGGGTACTGGGTTCCTGGCCAGGGGTGCTCTGTTGTGGTCACTAGGGGAACAGTGGCAGTCCCCCAGGTGCAACGGTAAGGACCAGGAAGAAATGAGGGTCCAACAGTGAGAGCATGACACTAATGACTATGCTTGTGAGCCTATATGCCTGAAATAAGAACAAGGCCTAGAGCAGCACTGTGCCTGGGAATTTCCTCCTGACAGCCTTTATGTTACTCAAATGTGGCCAGTCTCGAAGGCAAACTCAACATGTAAATGCAATGCCTTCCCTCTAGCATGGGACATGACACCCGGGGATGAGCCTCCCTGGCACCAAGGGATCACTATCAAGTACCAACTGATGATGCAACTGGAAAATGACCTTGAATTGAAGGTTCAATGCGGATCCAGCAGAATATCCCTATCTACATATAATAACATGACTTTAAAATGCTGTTTGACCTAATGTAAGGGTGAAATGGAAAGGAGAAATGAGTTTATATGGCTACAAGTCTCTAAAAAAGAGTCTGGAGGCTGTCAGAAGGATTGCCCTTATGCACAACTGAGCAGAATCTAAGAGGCAGATGAAGTAGTTACAACCCCAGGTATTGGTTCCTTTGAGGGCTAATGAGACCCACGGGCTATATGGTCATGGCAGATGGGGTTCACTGCCATGTCAGATGGCCCTTCTTTGGAGCTGGTGTTTCTGTGTGATGAAACTGGATTCAGATGGAATCTCTTTTCATTAGACTTTCATGCTACTTTACTGGAATTGTAGTTGGTGTTGGGGTTTAAGATATATTTAGGGGATTTGAATCTCTGGACTGACAATATGATAACCAGGCCCTGAGCCTCAACAGACTTCAGCTCCTACAATCTGATTTATTGGACTCACCTCACTCAGCTAAGATGGAGTTGAAGAAGGACAACCACCACACCATGGAGCCTAGAGTGCCTACAACTGAAAGCAGGAGGATTGCATCCAGTATCCATGTGGAATCTGAGCCTCCTCTTGACATAGAGATGCCATGGACATAACCAATCCAAGGTCCACAGAGAAAAGGTGGCATTGGAGTGGAGTGGGAAAAGTGGACATGGTGGCTGATATGGGTATGGGGAATAACAGGAAGAGATGAGATGTGGAGGTGCCTTTGGGACTTAGAGTTGCCCTGGATGGTGCTGCAGGGGCAATCACCAGACATTGTAAATCCTCCCAGGGCCCACTGGATGGAATGTGAGAGAGTATGGGCCATAATGTGGACCATTGACCATGAGGTGCAGAGATGCCCAGAGATGTACTTACCAAATGCAATGGATGTATCATGATGATGGGAGTGAGTGTTAGTGGGGTGGGGGTGGTGGGGTTGAACGGGACCTCATATTGTTTTTTTAATGTAATATTTTTACAAAATCAATAAAAAATACACAAAAACTGAAAAAAAAGTTTATTCTTGACTATTTGAATTTTATCTGCCATATTTTATTTTCACCATTCTTTTCCACTTTTACTTTTATTGATATAATCTTCATTTCTAGATTCTCTTCCAGGCCTCTCTCTCCTGTCTTTTCTTGTCAGGGTCTAGCACACCCTTTAGTATTTCCTGAAAATCTTTTCTCTTAGTTAGAAATTCTCTCCATTTCTCTTTGTGAGTATTCTAATCTCACCCTAAGTTTTGAAAGACAGTCTTGCTGGATATAAGATCCTTGGCTGGAATTTTTTCTCTTTTAGTATCTTAAATATATCAGGCCACTGTCTTATTGCCTTCCTGGTTTCTGAAGAGAAATCAGCCCTTAATCTTATTGGATATCCCTGATATTATGCATTGCTTTTCTCTTGTTGTTTTCAGAATTCTCTTTGTCTTTGGCATCTAATATTCTGGTTAGTATGTGTCTCAGAGTTGATTTATTCAGAGTTTTTTGGATGGGAGTACAGTGTGCTTCTTGGACATGGATATCTATGTCCTTCAATAGGGTTGGGAAATTTTCTACCATTATTTCTTCAAATATTCCTTCTGCCCCTTTTCCCTTCTCTTCTCCTCTGGGTCACCCATGACATGTATGTTTGCACATCTTTTACTGTCATTTAGTTTCCTGATTCCTTGTTCATTTTTTCCCATTCTTTATCTGTTCTTTTGTATGTTCACTTTCAGAGGACATTTTTTCCAGCTCATCAATCCTTTCTTCTGCCTTCTCAAATCTGCTATTATATGATTCCAGTGTTTTAAAATTTCATTTATTGCACCTTTCATTCTGAGATCTGCTTATTTGCCATGTATGCTTTCAAATTCTTCTTTGTTCTCCTTCAATGTCTTCTTAATATCCTTAATCTCTTTAGCCATCTCAGTGGATTTATTAATGAGATTTGTTTGAACTTCTATAATTAGTTGTCTCAACTCCTTTCTGTAATCTGGTGGGTTATCTTGTTCCTTTAACTGGGTCATATCTTCCTATTTCTTGGTTTGGATTATAATTTTTGTTGGTGTCTTGGCATTGGGAGTAGTAAAGTATTTATTCTGGGTGTAGTTTTTCTCTTTAGTTTATGGCTTTCTGCCCTTTCTCCTTTGCTGGTTGTGTAGTAGGAGCTGAGGATGTCGTTGGTGCTCTAAGCTGTGGAGGCTTAAGCTGCCCTCATTACTCAGGGACTGATGAAGCTTCTTTCAACTTTCTCCTTTGCCAGGGGTAGGGACAGAATCACAGCTGTGTGGAATAATTCAAGACATGCAGGCCTAGACCATAGTTGCCCAGAGAGACTGATTAAGCTTCACACCCCTTTCATTCCTGCCTGGGTCAAGGATGGAGCTGCAGGCGTGGGCAGCAATCTATGCATTGCAGGTCCAAGATGACCATGGTTGCCTTGGTAGACTTCTGATTATTCAGTCCGTGTCAGCTAAAGGTTCCTGCAGTTACATAGGCTGGTGCAGGAACCACTAGGTTCCTCCCTGCCAGAGGTGGGGCTGAAGCCTAGGATAGGACTGCTGCCTGATCTGGATGAAAGAAACTGGTCCCTATGGTCACCATGATTTTTGGTCAGCCTGGCTCCCCCTCCTGCTGGGGGCAGAGTTAAAATGGTGACCACCAGCCTGTTTCTGACTTGGACAGGTTCATACTTTAGCTGTTCTTAGGGTTAGACTCTAACAAGCTGAATTTACTAATGAGTAGCTGAAATCAGTGGCCAACCATCTCTTCCTCCCCTGTTTTTGGGAAAATGGAGCTTCCATTTCCAGCCACAGGATAGCTCTTGGGGTGGCTTGTGCTGCTATAGTAGGATATTCAGTGGTGTCTTCAACTTGGCCAGTAATTTCCGAAGAGGCTAATGCAGGTCTCCCAACTTCCTCCCTGCTGGAGATGAGGCTGGGTCCTATGCTAGAGCTGCAGTCTGATCTGGATGGAAAGGTGCTGGTCCCTACTAGCACTGGGATTTTTATTCTGTCCTGCTTCCCCTTGATGGCAGCTCCCAGCCTTTTTCTGACTTAGGTTCAAACTTTAGCTGTTCTTAGGATTATATTCTGTAGCCCTCTGAATTTACTCATCAGTAGCTGAAGGTGATGCCCAACTACCTTTTCCCTCCCCATTTTTGGGAAGTGTAGCTTTCAATTCGAGTCATGGAATACCTCCTGAGGTAGGTTGTGCCACCAGTGGCGGATGGGCCCCGGCCTCTGGGGTGTGATGTGCTCTACTTAAAAGTCTTCTCTGCACATGGGCAGACTCCTCCTTCCATTCATTCAGGATGTTGCAGGATGCTCTTCTGGTCCCCTGGGACCCCTAAACAGCTGCTTAGCTAGCTCCAGATAGCTCACGGTGTTTACTAACTGTCCTGTAGCAGGAGCTGACTCTAGGAGCTCCTCACTCTGCCACCATCTTGCTGGTTGTCCGGTCCTATGCTTTTTTTTTTTTTTTTAAGACAAATTGTCCAAGAATATTTAATATCTTAGGCATATGCATTTCGCTGTTTATAGAGCAGAGGTGAATTTTCATCTCTTGTTCACTCTGGTCCTAGTGCCTTGATGCCAGGCCCACACTCTCTAGGTGAGCTGTGTTTTGTCTAAACCTTAATTAAAAGCAAAAAAATCACCAGCTTCAAAACACTGAGTGTATCACTTGTGTTTTATGGTATGTACAAGTGATGATGCAGCCTGTTCCATAGTCAGAGTCCCCTTCCCTGGGCCCACTGTCTTGGGCCTCCACCTGTGTCTCCCCCTCTTCAGGGGAGGAGAAGGGGCCTCTTCACCTTCTGCTCCCCATCTACCATTCCCTTCCCCAGGTCATTTTTACCCTGGGCACCCCATCTATCCTTTCCTTGGATCCACTATATATTGGACTCCCAGACCTTAAAGTCCAAACACATTTTTAATGTTTATGTGTCAGGCTTCAACTCAGGTTTCATTTATTTTGCTGCTTTCCCCACCCCATTAGCTGGGACATCAGAAACTTAAAGAGTTAAGCCTGGCTTCATCCCTCTCCAATTGTGCGAGTCAATGGCTTCTCTGTAGTTGATTTACAGATCAGAGATATATTATTGAAAAGAAAAAGAATCAGGCTTTATTTATAAAACATCTGGAAGCCTGACAAGGAAGATGGGCAGGGCAGGAGGCACCTGTGGCAGCAGTGGGCTCAGCCAGCTCCATGTCTGGAGCAGACAGGCCGAGGCCTCCTCTCCTGTCTGAGTAATCTGGCTGCTGGGATCCTACTAGATGACAACCCAAACCCCCAACTTCAGAAACAAACCTGCAGGGAATGCAGAGGAAATGGAAACCTTCATCTTTGGGGCTCCAGCGGGCTCTAGGAGTGAAGAGAACAGGAGTTGATTTGTATGACACATTTAAACTGGGCAACCTCAGATCCAGCCTGTGGACAAGGCTTTTTTATTTTATTTTATTTTATTTTATTTTATTTTATTTTATTTTATTTATTTCTGCCCCCCTCCATTTTTGCTCTCTGTGTCCATTTGTTGTGTGTTCTTCTGTGTCTGCTTGTATTCTCATTAGGCAGCTCTGGGAGCCAATTCTGGGACCTTCCAGAGTGTGAGAGGGTTGATCATTTTCTTGTGCCACCTCAGCTCCCTGATTTGCTTTATCTCTTTTTGTGTCTTCTCTCTATCTCTTTTTGTTGCATTGTCTTGCTGCACCAGCTCTCCATGTGGGCCAGCACTCCTGCATGGTGCAGCTCCCCATGTGGGGCTGCACTCCACATGTGCCAGCTTGCCACATGGGCCAATTTGCCTTCACAAGGGGGCCCTGGGCATCAAACCCTGGGCCTCCTGTGTGGTAGATGGGAGCCCAGTTGCTTGAGCCCCATCTGCTTCCTAAGGCTGCTTGAGGTTCCACTCCTCACACCAGCATTCTCCTTTTAGACCCTGAGATGGTGGAGCCCCACCTGGAGAGAAGTGAATGGGCTGAGGTCCCAGTTTTGTCTCATGCAAAGCCCTGCCTCATGATGACAGAACCCTGAAGGCAAGGTTTCTCCTGGTGGGTTGGTGGGAATAAAGGTTGGGATGGATGTGCATGTAAATCCAGTATGGCTCTGAGAAGTGCTGGGCCCCCACCAGAAGAAGTAAGGGGACCCTGCTGGGGCAGGCCCCTGGGTGTCTGGCAGCTAGTAGGGGCATTAATGCCTCCAAACACAGGGTTCCTCTCAGGGGTGCCGGCTGCCACAATGGCTATAGGGGTGCTCTGGCTCCAGGGCCCCAGGGTTTCAGGCCCAAGCTTACCCCATAGCAGTTTGTGGTGTGGGGCCCCACTCATTTCTGCTCTTACACCGAGTGCTTGAATGCTGGAGCACAGATTTGTGACCTCCACTTGGCTCCCAGAGCTCTTACATCCTGCTGAAACCCCCAACCTGGAGCTGGCTGGGGGTGCTGCCAAATGTTGAGCATCACTGCCTCATGTTGGGATTGAAATTGGTCACAGCACAGGGCCTGTTGGTGGCAGCTGCAAAGCCAGAGGCATTGGCTGTGCCAGAGGACAATACAGGGGGGGTGGACCCACAGGCCCGCTGGAGCCTGGCATAGGTGCCCAAGGTGGAACTTGTGGGTATCAACCCCCCAAAGCTAACTGGTGCTACTCAGGGGTGTCTGGCCTTGAGGAGAGGTGGGAGCTGCCAGGTTCACAAACTGGAAAGAATGGTCAGTGCTGATGACTCCATGAGGCTGCCCACCATGAACTTAGGGTGAAAGGGGTCTTTACACTTTGGGGTGGGGTTGCAGAACCCAAGTGTGGGTCGGCTGGGGGTGCCTGGGGCTGAGGCAGTGCTGCCACTGGTGTTGTCTAAAGCACCTGATCAGATGGGAAGAAGGCACTGGAGCCAGTGGGTGGCCCACAGAGGAGGAGTGGGGGAAGGGATGTGTATTCATCAGGGTGACCCCAAGGTTGGAAGACGGTAGGAAACCAAGCCTACAGATATGCTGGTTGACTTGTTGTGGAATTCTTTTTTTTTTTTTTTTAATTCATTGAAGTATATCACTTATACACAAAATATATAAACAATAAGTGTATAGTAATAGTTGTGAACTTGCAAAACAAACATATATAACATCATACGGGGCTCTCATACTTCACTCTGTCGCCAATGCCTAACATTGTTGTGAATCATTTATAACTAATGAATAAAGAGCATCATCAAAATATTACTACTAACCAAAGTATCTTACATTTCGTGTATTTTTCCCCTAACCCACTCTTTTATTTTTTATGATTTATACATTTACAGGCATAAACAATGTATATAGTAAAAGTTGTGAACTTACAAAACAAACATGCATAACATCATACAGGAGTCCCATACATTAACCGAACACTAACACCTTGCATTGTTATGAGACATTTGTTCAAATTATGAAAGAATATTGTCAAAATCTCACTACTAACTACAGTCCTTATCTTTCATTTGGTATGTTATTCCTCCAACATACCCTATTATTACTTTTTAAATTTTTTTATGACAAAGTTGTAAACTTACAAAACAATCATACACATGTGCAGAATTCCCATATAACAATACACCACACTGTGGTGGCACATTTGTTACAGATTATGTGATGATATCATCAGATTATTACCAGGTCCATAGTTTACATTTGGCACACTTTTTCCATGCCTCCCCATTATCTAAACAGTACATCCTAGGCATAGATGCATAAATGGTACATTATTACTGTTAACCACAGTCCATAGGTCATTCCAGTTGTATATTTTTCATGCTTCTCCACATTCCCACCACCCTGCAATATGTATATCTGCAGATGTATATCTTCTCTAGTTCACAAAGGACACTCTTGCATCTGTACCATCAACCACAATTCTCATCCACCTCTGGGTTTACTGTGTTATTCATTCCCTAGAATATTCTCTAGCTTTCTGTGAATTGACATGTACATCCCTAGACTACACTTTTCAGCCACATTCCCATTTATACACCAACTGTAACTCACTATAATATATTACCGTCAACTTTATATATTTCCACCCTTTTACAGTAAGGTTAATTAAAACTTCTACATACATTAAACATCAGTAGTCCATCTCAGCCCCGCTCTTATCTCCTTTAAGAATCTACCATCTGCGGCAGTGCTCCAAAATGTGTTCACCCAGTGCGATGAGTGTGCCACAATGATGGGCAAGGTTGTTGGTATGGGAGGAGTGGGGTAGGGGATGTGGGGAGTACAATTTTTAGTGTAACATTTTTTGTGATGTATGTATCTTCAAATAATACAATTTACAAAAATGATGGGGTTGGGGCTTGGGGAGTGGATTATATGGGAACCTCTGATGTTTTTTAATGTAACGTTGTTTGTGCTCTATTAACTTTAATTTTTAAAAAGTATTTAAAAAAAAAGAATCCACCACCAACCACCAGGTTTTGAAGATATTTTCCTAAATTTTCTTTTAAAAGCCTTATGGTTCTTGATTTTATATTTAAGTTTTTGTTCCATTTTGAGTTAATTTTTTTAAGATTTATTTATTTATTTACTTATTTATTTAATTACCCCCACCCCAGTTGTCTGTTCCCTGTGTCTATTTGTTGCATCTTGTTTCTTTGTCCACTTCTGTTGTCGTCAGTGGCACGGGAAGTGTGGCGGCGCCATTCCTGGGCAGGCTGCACTCTCTTACACGCTGGGCAGCTCCACTTATGGGCGCACTCCTTGCACGTGGGGCTCCCCTATGCAGGGGACACCTCTGCATGGCACAGCACTCCTTGTGCGCATCAGCACTGCGCGTTGGCCAGCTCCACACGGGTCTAGGAGGCCCGGGGTTTGAACTGCGGACCTCCCATGTGGTAGACGGATGCCCTAACCACTGGGCCAAGTCCGTTTCCCTTGAGTTAATTTTTGTATAAGTTGTCAGGTAGGGATACTTTTTCCTTCATTTAACTATGGATATCCAGTTCTCCCAGCACCATTTGTTGAATGGACTGTCTGCCTGCCCTGGATGGGTTTGGCAGGCTAGTCAGAAATCTCTTGACCTTAGATGTGAGGGTCTGTTTCTGAAACCATCAATTTAGTTCTATCGGTCTCTGAATCTGTCTTTATGCCAATACCATGCTGTTTTTAACCACTGTAGCTAGGTAATATAGTTTAAAGTCCAGAAGTGAGAGTCCTCCAACTTTGCTTTTCTATTTTAAGATGTTTCTGGCTTTTCAGGACCCCTTACCCTTCCAAATAAATTTCCATTTATTTTTAAAATGCTGGTGGAATTTTTACCAGGAATGCACTGAATCTTTATATCAATTTGAATGGAATTGACATCTTAGTGACATGTAGTCTTCCAATTAATGAAAATGGAATGTTCTTCCAAATATATAGGTCTTTTTTAAAATTTCTTTTAGCAGTGAGATGTGGTTTTCTGCATACAAGTGCTTTAGAATGTTGGTTAAGTTTATTTGTAAGTGTTGGGGTTTTAGCTGTCATATTTTATTTTTATCACTGTTTTTAGACTTTCAGTTACTTTGACTGATATAATCTTCATTTTTAGTATCTCTTCCAAACCTCTCTTTCCTGTTTTTTCTTTACAGGCTATAACACACCCTAACCTTTCCTGCAGAGCTGGTCTCTATATCTGTGAATATTGTAAACTCACCCTCAATTTTTAAAGACAATCTTGCCAGGTGTAAGATTCTTCTCTGGCAGTTTTTCTCCTGCAGTATCTTAAATAGATAATACCACTGTCTTCTTGCCTCCATGGCTTCTGATGAGAAATTGACATTTAATCTTATTGGGTATCCCTTACATATTATGCGTTGCTCTTCTCTTGCTGCTCTCAGAATTCTTTCTTCATCTTTGGCATTTGACATTCTGATTAATATGTATCTGAGTTGGTCTATTTGGATTTATTCAGATGGGAGTATGTTGTGCTTCTTGAATGTGGATATCCATGTCCTTCAATAGGGTTGGTTAATTTTCTACCATTATTTCTTCAAATATTACTTCTACCTTTTTTCTCTTCTCTTCTCTTCTTCTTCTGGGACACCCATGTCACTATTTGTATATCTCTGGCTATCATTTAGTTCCTTGAGACCTTCAATTTTTTACATTCTTTTCTTCATCTGTTCTTTTGTCTGTTTTATTTCAAAGGCCATTTCTTCAAGCTCACCACTCCTTCTGTCTCCTGAAATCTGTTATTATATGATTCATGTGTATTTTTAAACTCATTTATTGTTCCTTTCATTCCCATAAGATCTTCTCTTTTTCTATGCATTCTTTCAAATTCTTCTTTGTGTTCATCCAATGTCTTCTTAATATCCTTAATCTTTTTAGCCATCTCATTGAATTTGTTAAGATTTGTTTAAACATCTATGATTAGTTGTCTCAACTCCTTTATGTCATCTGGAGGCCTATTTTGTTCCTTCAAGTGGGCTGTGTCTTCCTGTTCCTTGGTGTGGATTGTAGTTTTTTTGTTGGCGTTTCCACATCTGACTTGTTAGAAGTATTTTTTCTGGATGCATTCTTTCTCTTTAGTTTAGGGCTTCCTGCCCTTTCTCCCTTGCTGATTGTGCAGTAGGAGCCAAGGATATAGTTGGTGCTGTGAGCTGTGGAGCCTCAGGCTGCCCTCATTTCCCCAGGGACTGTTGAAGCTTCTCCCAACTTTCTCCTTTGGCAGGTGTCGGGACAGATCCATAGCTGTGTCTAATAATCCGAGTTTTACAGGCCTCAATTGTGGTCACCCAGAGTGACTGATTAAGCCTCAAGTCCTTTTCTCCCCTGCCTAGGGGAGATGGAGCTGCAGGTGTGGGCAATAATCTATGCCATGCATGTTCAACATGACTGTAGTTGCCCCAGTAGAGTTCCCACTATTCAGTCTCCTCACTGAATGTACCTGCAGTTACCTGGAGAGGGTGGGCAGGCTCCATCTGCTTGCTCTCTGCTAGAGGTGGGGCTGAAGCCTAGGCTAGGCCTGCAGGCTAATCTGGGTGAAAAAAGCTGGTCTCTACCAGCACTGTGATTTTCAGGTAGCCCAGCTTCATCTCATGCTCCGGGCAAAGTCAAAATGATATCTACTGGCCTCTTTCTGACTTGGATAGGTGAAAACTTTAGCTGTTTTTAGGGTTATACTTCAGCCTGCTGAATTTACTAATTAGTAGATGAAATTGGTGGCCAAGCATCTCTTCCTTCGCTGTTTTTGGGAAATAGAGTTTCCAATTCCAGCCACAGAAGAGCTCCTTAGATGGCTTGCACCACCAGTGTAGGATGATAACTGGCATCCATTGTGTGGCCTGTATTTTTCCAGAGAGGCTGGCAAAGTTCCCTCCAAGTTTCTCCATGCTGGAGGCAGGGCTGGGGCTTGGGCTAGAGCTGCAGTCTAATCTGGATCAAAATAAGTTGGTCCCTAGCTGCACTGGGATGTTCAGTCCATCTGCCTCCCTTGTGCCTGGGGTTAAGTTAACATGGTGGATACCAAAATCTTCTGACTTGGATAGGTTCAAATTTTAGCCATTCTAAGGATTATACTTTCACCTGCCGAATTTACTAATCAATAGCTGAAGCTGGTGTCCAGTCTTATCTTCCTGCCCATTTTTGGGAAATGGAACTTCCAATTCCAGCTGTGGAATAGCTCCCGAGATGGCTTGTGCCTCCAGTGGAGGATGGGCACTGGCCTCCAGGGCATGGTGTGCTCTACTTTTGAATCTTTTCTGCAGATGGGCAGTCTCCTTCCTTCCATTCTTTCAAGGATGTTGCAGGATGCTCTTCTGGCTTCCTGGAGTCCCCAAACAGGTGCTTTAGATAGTGTTGTGTGATTACAAACTGCCCTGTAGCAGGAGCTGACTCTAGGAACTCCTTACTGTGCCACCATCTTGTTAGTTGTCCTTGAATTTTGGATACTTTATATATAGGTCTAAAGTTTCCTTTTACATTTTTGTTGTTTATGTTTCTTTGTTGAGAACTATCTTTTCTTTCATTCCAGTAGGATTTACCTTTCTCATTGGGCAGAGACTGATTTATCAGATAATTCCTTCTGTGGTTCATTTGGGACTGTATTGGCTGATTGTTTTTTCCCCTGGAGAATAGATGAGATTTTTCTTGTTCTTTCTACATTATGTTGTGTAATTTGGGATGATATCTTGGTTGTGTGTGCTTATTATATAGTTAGAGACTTCTGAAAGATTGTTTTGACTAGTTGGTGCCTTGCTATTCCATATGAATTTGAAGATCTTTTTCCATTCCTAAAAAAGGTTGTGGAGATTTTGATAGTTATTGTATTTAATCTGTAGATCACTTCAGATAGTACTAATATTGTAACAATATTAAATCTAAAAAAAAGGACATATATCTTGTCATTTATTTAGGTCATCATTAATTAAAATTAATTAGGTCAGATTTAATTAAGTGCTTTGGAGTTTTCAGTGTATGGGTCATTCATCTCTTTATTTAAATTCATTATCAGGTATTTTATTCTTTTAGAGTCTATAGTGAATGAAATTTTATAAAAGACAGTTTTTATTTTTTCAAATGTACTTAGGTTACAGAAAATGTTACACAAAAAATATAAAGGATTTCTAAATGCCCCATTCCAAACACCTTCCACCCTTCCCCACATTAACAACTTCTTTCATTAATGTGGTACATTCATTGCAATTGATGAACACATTTGGAGCATTGCCATGAAGCATGGATTATAGTTTACATTCTTTATACTCACTCTCACTCAATTCTTTAGGATATATAGTGGCCTGTATTAGTTTTTGCAGTGTCATTAAAGACAGTTCCATGTTCCAAAAATGCCCCCATATTACACCTCTTTTTCCCTTTCTCTGCCTTCAGCACCTCCAGCAGCCACTGTCTCCACATCAATGATATAATTTCTTCCATTGCTGGAATACCAATAAGTCTATGGTAGAATATCAGTAAGTCCACTCTCATCCATATTTTATTCCCCAATCCTAAGGATTCTGGGATGGGGATACCTACTCCACCTCTAATTGAGAGGAGGCTTCAGTCCTATATGGCTGATGGATGGGACTCTCTTGCTTGCAGTTGTAGACTCTCGTTTCCTTGGTATGGTGGTTGTCCATCCTCGCCTCCATCTTCGTTACCCTGGGTGATGCCAATGAACTGCAGAGTAGGTGTTGCAGCTACTGGAGTTGATGTTTAATGCCCATTTCAGATTGTTCTTTCCTGGTATGGAAAAACAAAACTGATTTTTTTTAGTGTTTATCTTAAACCCTGTAACTTTTCTGAGTTTATTTCCTCTAATAGATTTCTTATGGATTCTTTGGGATCTTCAATATGAAGGATCACACCATCTGAGAATACTGGTAGTTTTTGATTTCTGATTTGAATGACTTTCTCTTTTTTTGCCTAATAACCCTGGCTAGAGCTTCCAGTTTAATTTTGAATAGAAGTGGTAGCAGTGGGCATCCTTGTCTTGTTCTTGACCTTAGGCTTCATTCTTTCATTGCAAGCTTTCATTCTCATGTTGACTATGATGTTAGCTGTGAGTTTTTTGTATTTACTTGTTATGGTTGTTACCTTTCATTTCTGTTTTTCTGAGTAATTTTATTATGAAATCATGGTAGCTTTCATCAGAAGCCTTCTCTGTGCTATTGAAGTGATCATAGGTTTTTCCCTCCTTTGTTTTAATGTGGTGTTACTATAGTGAGTGATTTTCTTAGGTTGACCCACCACTGCATTCTGGGGATATGTCACCCTTGGCCATGGGGTATAATCCTTATAATATATGTAGTTCAATTGATTTGCCAGTGTTTTGTTGGGAGTTTTTGCGTCTATATTCATATGGAAGTTATTCTTTGTCTTCTTTTGATGTGTCTATCTGGCTTGGGTATTAGAACAATAGTAGCCTTATGGAATGAGTTAGGAAGAATTCCTACCTCTTCAGTTTTTTGGAAGAGTTTGGAAGAGTTAATTCTTGTTTGAATGTTTAGTACAATTCTCCCTGAAGCCATCTGGACTTTGACCTTTCCTTGATGGGAGGTTTTTGATTATTTATTCAATCTCTTTGCTTTCATATGTCTGTTAAGATCTTTTATATCTTCTTGTGTCAGGGAAGGTTATTTTTATGTTTTAGGAATTTGTTCATATCTTCTCGATTATCTAGTTTGTTGACATGAATGTTCATAGTATTCTCTTATAACCCTTTAAATTCTGCCAGGTGAGTGTTAATGTTCCCACTTTCATTCCTTAAATAGTTATTTGCGTCTTCTCTCATTTCTCTTTGTTTGTCTGGATAAAGGTTTGTCAATTTTATTAATCTTTTCAAAGAACCAAAGTTTGGTTTCATTGATCCTCTCATTTGTTTTTCTATTCTTTATCTCACTTGTCTCCACTCTAATCTTTATTATTTCCTTCTTCCTACTAATGTTAGGTTTGGTTTTCTCTTCTTTCCTCAACATATGAAATTAGGTTATTGATTTTAATATCATTCTTCCTTAATGTAAGAATTTATAGTTATAAGTTTCCTAGTGAGTACTGTCTTGCTCCTTTCCATATTTTTTTGCACATTAAAAAAAATTTTTTTCTCTAAGAATTTTCTGGTTTTCTTTGTAGGTGGATTTCAGAAAATTAGCCCATTAGTTATTTAAAAATGGGTCATATATTTTCCACTTAATTGTATAATTCCAGTTTTCTTTCTATTGATTTTTATATAAATCCATTGGGGTAGGAGAGGATTTTTTATTTCTATCTTTTAATTTTTGTTGTTTTGTGCCTAGCCTGGAAAATGATCCATGGACAGTTTAGAAGAATGAGTATTCTACTGTTGTTGAGTGGTGTTCTATATATATTAGGTGCAGTTTGTTTTTAATATTGTCCACATCCTCATTTTTCTGTTCTGAAACTCTGTCTTAATGATTGGCTCATTCTTTTTTTTAAGATTTATTTAATTTCTTTCCCCTTCCCCTCAGTTGTCTGCTCTCTGTGTCCATTAGCTGTGTGTTCTTTTGTGTCTGCTTGCATTCTTGTCAGGTGGCACTGGGAATTTGTGTCTCTTGGTTGCATCATATTGTTGTGTCAGGTCTCCCTTGTGTGTGGTGGCACTCCTGGGTAGGCTGTGTTTTTCATGTGGGGTGACTCTCCTTGAGGGGTGCACTCCTTATGCATGGGGCACCCCTACATGGGGGGCACCCATGCATGGCATAGCACTCCTTGCACATGGCAGTACTGTGCATGGGCCAGCTCACCACATGGGCCTCAAGGCCCTGGTTATGGAACCCTGGACTTCCTATATGGTAGGCAGACATTCTATCAGTTAAGGCACATCCACTTCCCTGATTCATTCTCTCTCTCTTTTTTTTTATTTATTTCTCTCCCCTCACCACCGCCCGCCCCCCAGAATGTCTGTTCTATGTCTATTTGCTGCATCTTCTTTGTCCGTTTCTGTTGTTTTCAGCGGCACAGGAATCTCTGTCTCTTTTGTTGAGTCATCTTGTGCCAGCTCTCCATGTGGACGGCATAATTCTTAGGCAGGCTGCACTTTGTTTCGCACTAGGCGACTCTCCTTATGGGGCACACTCCTTTCGTATGGGGCTCCCCTGCGTGGCACGGCACTCCTTGTGCACATCAGCACTGCACATGGGCCAGCTCCACACAGCTCAAGGAGGCCCGGGGTTTGAACTGCGGACCTCCCATGTGGTAGACAGACACCCTAACCACTGGGCCAAGTCTGCTTCCCCTTGATTCATTCTTGAAAGTGGTGCTTTGAAGTCTCCAACTATTACTGTATAACTGTTTCTTCTTTCAGTTTTGCCAATGTTGTTTCATGTATTTTGTGGCTCTGTGTATATATGTTGTCTATTGCTATACCTTCTGGTGGATTGACCCTTTTCTTAATATATAGTGTCCTCCATTTTCTTTTGTTGTAGTTTTGGACTACAAGGCTATTTTATTCTGCTAGTAGTTTAGCCACCCCTGCTCTCTTCTAGTTACTCTTAGTATGTAACATTTTTTTCTTTTCAAAATTTCCAAACTATTTGTTTCTTTGGATCTAAAGTGAGTCTCTTTAAAATAACATAGGTGTTTGAAGTATTTTTTACAATACATTCTGCCAATATGTGTATTTTGATTGGTGAGTTTAATCTATTTCTTTATTTTTTAAAACATACTTAGATTACATAAATTATGTACAAAAACATAGGGGATTTCTGTGTGTCCCCTACCATTACCTCCCCCATTTTCCAACATTAACATCCTCCATCAGTGTGGTACATTCATTACAGTTGATGAACACATTTTGGAGCATTGCCTCTAATCATGGATTATAGTTAATGTTGTAATTTATATTCTCTCCCACACAATTTTATAGGTTATGGGAAGATATATAATGGCCTGTATCTGTCATTGCAATGTCATTCAGGGCAATTCCCAAGTCCCAAGAATGCACGCATTTCACATCTGTTTTTCCCTCTCCTTTTCCTCAGAACCTCTAATGGCCACTGCCTTCACATCAATGATATAAATCTTCCATTGCTAGAATCACAATAAGTCTGTAGTAGGATACCAGTAAGTCTATTTTAGTCCATAGTTCATTCCTCCAGTGCTGAGGATTCTGGGATGGATGCCCATTCCATCTCTAATTGAGAGGAGGTTTTCCTCCCATAGAGCAAGATGCATGAGAATATCTTGCTTACAGTTGTAGACTCTTTATGTTTCTTGGGACCGTTGTTGTGTCATCAACCCATCGTTATTGTGCCATCATTTCCTAGTTAGTTGTACTGGGTGAGTCCAATGAACTGTTGAGATTCAAAGCCCAGCTGCGACACGCACAGTCCAAAGACTGAAGTCTCTTGGATGTACACCTTATAATCTATTTATTTTGAAGCAAGTACTTTGAAAAGCAGGATTCATTTAGGCATTTTAAATTCATTTTTTATACATCTTATACTTTTTCCCCTCATTTTCTCCATTCCTGCCTTCTTTTGTGTATAGTTTATCTTTTGTAGTGAAACAGTTTTTTCCCATTCTTATTTCTTTTTCTGTATATTTTTTAGATACTTTATTTGTAGGGTTATGTTGGAGTTTATATTTAACATCACAAATTGATGATAATCCTCTTTGAATTGACTTGAACTTACCTTCAGTTTCAATAGTAATAAGAAACTAAAGGGAAGCAGATTTGGCCCAATGATTAGGGCATCTGCCTACCACATCTGAGGTCCAAGGTTCAAACCCAGGGCCTCCTGACCCATGTAGTGAGCTGGCCTACATGCAGTGCTGATGCATGCAAAGAGTGCCGTGCCATGCACTGTGGGAACCCCACAGGCAAGGAGTGCATGCCATATGGTAAGCCACCCAGTGTGAAAAAAGTGCAGTCTGCCCAGGAATGGTACCACACACATAGAGAGCTGACTCAGCAAGATGACACAACAAAAAGAAACACAGATTCCTGTGCTGCTGATAACAACAGAAGCAGACAAAGAAGAACACACAGCAAACAGACACAGAGAACAGACAACAGGGGGGAGGAAGAGAAATAAATTTAAAAAATAAATCTAAAAAAAACAGTAATCAGATGCAGAATGGAAACAACAGGGTACAATAGAGGCAGAGAGAACAAAGACCTATATTTAAGAGTGGGAGAAATATGGAACCAGGAAATACCCAGAATTAAGCTGCCATATTTTTGAGCATTTTACAAACTACAGGAGAGACAGCTCTGGTTGGGAAAGCTATTCTGAATCATAATACTGCCTACAAATTCAAGGGGGAAAATCATATAAATTGACCAATAGAAAAAATACTCATGTCAATCGACATACAAAGGTAATAGAGGGCAAAAAAAAAGGAATAAATGCAGAGTAACAGCATAGAATGAAATGAAAAATCTTCATTTCGGTGTCCTTTATGTTGTAGTTTTTCAAAAAAATATGGCATAAGGCATTAAGAAAATGAAGGAAGATATGAAAAGACATCAGATAAGAAATAAAAAATGAAGGGACAGAAATGTGGAAAGAAGATGGAAAAGAAGAAGGAAAAATCACTTCAAAATGTAATGCAAGCTAGAAGAAACACAGGGAATGATAATGCCTTATAAGAAATAGAAATTGATGAAGAGAAAAAATATTCAAGAGAAATAAAAATTTGTTTAAAGATTTGAGAAAAAGTGTCAAAAGCTAATGATAGGTACAGAAGAGCCAGTATGTGAATAACTGGAGTGCATGAAAAGACAAAACCAAAGCAGAGACCTGAAACAAATTTTAAGATGTCATTTTTGTCTGTAAATAGAAGGAATGCTTTGAAGTTTCTTATTAAAAGTACATACTGAGCACTGAATAAGAATGAATATAATGACAATATATAGTGTAGTAGAATTGATGGGCTTTGCAGAAAAAGAAAAATCATTTGTGCATTTAGCACAATAGATAGAAAATTAGATCCTCATCAAGGTTTTTGAAGACAGTGCATTGTGTCAGAAGAAAATGGAGCCATTAATTTTCTACCCAACAAAATTAATTTGCAAGTATAAAAGACAGGAAGTCCAAGTTATACTGTTAGACCCTGGGTAATATTGTTCCCACATTCCCTTCCAGCTGAGTCAACAAAGTTCAGTAAAGGTATGTTTAGAAAAACATTGACCTGAGGGCAGATGCTTAACTAAGTATTACATTTACACTTGTTCCACTATGACTAAATGAGGGTTGTATGAGAAAGAGTGTCTTTGGTGAAAGCTACTAGGGAGACAGACATAGGATAATTCAGGAAGTTCTAACTCTCTTTAGGGTGCTTGATAAATATTAAGAAAACTTGTAGGAGATAAATATTGTTTAATATAATAATACCTAACATTAAAAGTAAAGTCTCTAAACCTCACTTTAAATCTGTCAAACTAAAAACCAGACTTTCACTAAATCAGCTGATTAGAGTATAAGGGGTACTCTAATACTGATTAGAGTAAGCTGATTAGAGTATAATGGGTA
This sequence comes from Dasypus novemcinctus, assembly GCF_030445035.2. Lineage (NCBI taxonomy): Eukaryota > Metazoa > Chordata > Mammalia > Cingulata > Dasypodidae > Dasypus > Dasypus novemcinctus. The sequence goes on from NW_026688149.1 coordinate 357,330, forward strand.
TAAGGGGTTGAGTACTGAGGTTTCTCTGCATTTCATGGAATTATGCCTTTCAGTCTGCAAACACCAGCTCCTCTGAGGCTCTGGCAAAGACCTTCAGTTCATGCATGGTCTTTGTAGCTGTTGATACTAGGATCTGGAACACAAAAACAAGTTCTAGAATCTGGAAAGGCACAGATTAATGGAAGAGGAAGCTGTATACAGTGACCCTACATGCACCTACAGCTCTCTTGCCCAAATTAAGGAGCCATTGGATGGATGGCCAAGCAACTAAAGGGCTTATATGGAAAGTGTTTCTGTCCCCTGGGTAGAAGTTGTCAGGGCGTCTTTGCCTCCTGTGCCTATTTTTACCAGCTAGTTCCCAGCTCTACTTGCATGTTCACATAAAATGTTAATCACAGTTACCTAGTGTTCCCCTCAGTTTTGCTGAATTTCCTGAAATGCCAAAAAGAAAGTAGAAAAGCAGTGGATTCCATATGCACTTATTTCCCTTCCCCTCTTCTGACCTGCTCCACATTTCCTCTTCTTTCTCTTCAACTCTTCATTCTTCCCAAGTCTCTTCTCTTGAACCAGTGCAGAGTAATTTTTGGAACCAGACTTGCTCTGGAACAGTGTTGACAGCTGGGGGAGGGAAGAAAACACTTATGCCTGTTGGAGTGACCCAGTGCAGGAAAACTATGGCCTGAGGAAAGTTCACAGGGAGGGGCATTGGTAGAGTCTGGGGGACAAGGCTGACGTGTCTCACTGGAGCTGTGTGCTCTGAGAGGAGCAGGGAGCCCTGGACCCTGTGGTCCAGAGACTCTGTGGTGGGCCTGGTTCATTCCAGGAGACCACATCAGCAGGAGTGTGAGAGCCAGTGTGTGGAACAAGCCAGGCAGTAGCCCCTTCACACAAGTCCTCCAGAAAGCCTGCCAGGCCTTGGGAAGTATTGATGGGCAGCTGGACAGCAATCCCTCTCAACTGAGAACAAGTTTAGGTTTTATTCCTAATCCTTGAATTTTGGATCTGGGTGTAGAGTGGAGGCTAGAAGTGTGTTCAAGGATATGCATCCCACTGTCCCTCTCCAGGACACACACTCACACCCCCTCCCCTGCCCCCACATTCACAAGCACACCACTCAGACTTGCACATAGACAGTCCCCAGTGCCTGTACACAGAGTCCATGCCATCTAAGGGAACATTTATGCTTGTAAGACCTAGTTCTTTACCTGGAAACTCTCTTTTCTTTAACCATACCCCAATCCTCATTTCTTCCAGGATGTGGAAACAGAATGACTCTCCAGACAAAGCCAGCAAGAATGCTCTGATTTTCTTATGCAGATATTTCCTCAAACATGAGTGCTTCCAGAATATGTGCTGTTTTTGCTTCTGCTTAGTGTCATTCCCAATTACAGAAAAGAAAACTCCATAGTGGATAAATCTCTCAAGTCTGTTTTGCTTTGTGATTACAAAATTCTTAATCAGTGGACGGAAAAGTTTTGCCGAGGTAAAGACCCCAACCACATAGTTTATAATCTGCTGCCTTTTGTGGATGCCCTTTTAAAGAAGGGGTCAGTTTGAAGAGGACCCCACTCGACACTTTCCTCTCCTAGGAAATTGTATGTATCAAATATATTATACATAATTAGATATCCTTATCTGAAGTCAATGGAAAGAGAAAGAAACAAAAAAGGTAATATTTATATCTTAGACAAAGAATAGTGATCTCACCTCAGCATTAGTTGGGCTACCTCATCTTCTTGGTCTTTGGGAAGTTCCACTATCATTTATTCCTTGGGAGCTTGGATGACACAGAGTATCTGCGCACACACTAATGTTTAACCATGAATTACTCAAGTAGTATTCCAGCCTTGGGCAGGAGGGTAGAGTGGAGTTTGTGGATTAACAAGTACAGTATGAGCTGCTGCTGGGCCATCCTTCTTACTGTAAGAAGAATAGCAAAGACAATAGAAGAAAAGAATTGTAGTTAATGGCAACCTAAAGTAACTTGTAATAATCAGCCTACAAATGGTTCTAAAATTCAATGACAGGGTCCCATGGTGCCTACCATTTGTTCTGTATCTCACCTAAATTTCCAAAATAGGCAGTATCTTCTTGACATCTTCCAGATCATTTCAATCTCCATGGATCCACAAATGCTGACCCTGCAGATACTGTATGTTCTATAGGAATTTCCCTAATGAGTAATGACTTTGAATATCTTTTCATGTGCTTATTGGTACTTGATATATCCTCTGGAGAATTATCTATTCAAGTGTTTTGCCCATTTTTAATTGTTTTTTTTTTCTTTTTGTTGTTGAGTTGTAGGTGTTCTTTTATACATACTGGCTATTTAAACCCATACTAGAAATAAGATTTGCAACTTTTCTGTAGATTCTTTACACTTTCTTGATAATATCCTTTGACTGACAAAACTTTTGACTTCTGATGAAGTTCACTTCCATTTTTTTGTCATTGTTGCATGTATAATTCTGTACCTCAGTTTTTCCACCTGAGGAGGAGGAGAATATATCAACCATGACATTTGCCTATGAATGACAATATATATAAACTATGAGTGTAGATGCTTGGGAAGGTTAATTAAAGGTCCAAAGTCTTGCCTGAGATATCACAACTTAATGTGACTCAGAGCTGGATTCACACCTGGGAGCGGAAACTCCAAGGTCAGTGCCCTATCCAAGAAACACAGCTGCTTTGCCAATAAATGACCACTTTATTTTAATCCTTTCTTAAATTTAAGTGTCTGTCAGAAATGGTGTAGAGGGTTGTGAGCCAGTGCCCTTATGGGCAAAATTGATGATAAGGTGGAAGGGTGTAGCTGTGCAGTGGCTGGGCATGACAGTGGTGCAGTGGGGCTACTGGGATGGGTGGTGCTGGTCTGTGAGGGGGTAGGGTGGGGGTGGGTTGCACTGTCCATGGAACTGGGGTGAGGGTTGGGGGAGGGAACAGATGAGCTCTGGGGATTAGTTGTGTAGTAAATGGGTGTGACAGTGGTGCAGTGAGGCTGTTGGGTTGGGTGGTGCTGGTTTGTGAGGGGTTGGGGAGGGGAAGGTGGGTTGGACTGTACAGGGAACTGTGGGGAGGATTGGGGAGGGAGTAGGTGAACATTGGGGATTTGTAGGTATGTGGTTGAAATGACAACATTGAGAATGTTATTTTGGCAAATATGAAAGGGAGAGTTATTGGTTTAGGGTTTTGGATGTGGGGAGCATGCAGGACATGGTACACATGAGGCTGGCTTCTAGGGAATGCGTGAGTGTTCATCCCATCATAGTATGTGTTATCAGAGGGTGGAGACCCAAATAATGAGAGGGAATTTGTGGTCTCCTGGGGAGTCAGTCCTGCTGTGTTCTCAGAGTGGAAGGAGTCTCTTGAGATCATAGGCAGTGCCTTAAATGGGAGGACAGGCCAGTGTATGGAGCCCTCAGTGGTGTTGTAAGTAACTATGAATCTCGTTCATAATGAATGAAGCATGATGCTTGCCCAGGTCCCAAGGGGAGGTGAGAGAGAAATAAAATAGGTGGATCTTGGGGCATTTTTGGGGTGATGGAATTGTTCCACATGGTCTTACAGTGATGGATGCAGGCCTTGTTAAATGTCATCAAAATTTATAAAAGTGTAGGGTCCAAATTATAAACCATAATGTAAATCATTGACCAGGGTTAGTAGCAATGCTTCAATATTTGTACATCAGTTGTAACAAATGTACCATCCACATGTAAAATGTTATTGATAGGGGAAACAGAAAAAGGGGGAAGATATTGGGTATATGGGAATACCCTATATTCTGTACATGGCTTTTTTAAAATAACCTAAAGCTTCTCTGAAGGTACAATGAAGAAAATAAGACACTGGGGGAATAAACGGAAGAAAATGTCACTGCACATACAAGACAACAGATCTTACAGTGATGAAAGGCACAATGAAAATTTTTAATTTTTAATTTTTTTCAATTTTTTTCAATTTTTTCCAATTTTTTAAATTTTTATTTTTTAACCTATCATTTCATTTTCTTATTGTGTTTGGTTATTTCATTGGCTTCATTTTTTGAATAAATGTTGGATCTAAGAAGTGTTCCAACTGTGGCAGGGGAGGATCATTGGTGTGGGGTGTTGATGATGGGGGATTCATGGGAAGAGGTTCACCTGGGGCATATATGTAAGGCATGTGGTCAGATGTTCATGGGGCATTGTCACAGTGGGTGAAGATTCACACAATAACCAGAACATTAAATTTCCAGTTCTGCCATATTCCTTAGTGGGACAGCAAGAATCCCCTGTGTATAAAGGCAGTGACTAGTAAAAGAGGATGGACCATTGATGGGCCCTTGATATTGATGACTGTGCTTTTGAACCTTTACTTTTGAAATATAGGTTGCCTAAGAGTTACCACCTGAGAGCGTCCTTGTTGCTCAAGTGTGACCTCTTAGCCAAATTCAGCATATAAATGGACTATCTTCCCCCTGGCATGGGACATAATGTCCAGGGATGAGGCTCCCGTGCACTGAGGGATTACCACCAAGCACCAAGTAGCAATGCAACTGGACGTCGATCAAAAGGAGGAAAGAGTAAAGACAAATGAGTTTATATGGTTAAGAGACTTCAAAGTGAGTGGGGAGGTCATTCAAGAGGTTACATTTATGCACATCCTAGCAGGATCTGATTGACTGCCATAGTAAATAATTGCCTCAAATAGCTAGGTTCCCGAGGGCTCTGGAGACAGCCAGACACTACAGGCTGGGTCGACGTTTGAGGAGTTTGGCACCCCACCATTGGGTCCTACTTTGGAATTTATGCTCCCTAGTGTGACAGAGTTGGACTCAGTTGTGGTTTCCAAACACATGACTGTTCTGCCCATTGTATTTGAACCTATAGTTAGTAATAGAATTGATAGGTTTATGTCCATGACACTTATAGTTTTGGGCTTTCTATGTGCCAGTTGGCTTCTGAAACTCAAGAGATTTGCAACACCTACTCTCCTGTTCACTGAACTTACCAAGGACATCTGACAAGGAGATGAGAATGGACAACAGCCATTCCAAAGAACAGAGTCTGCAACTACAAGAAGATAGTCCCATCTGCCTGCCCCTTGGGATCCAAGCCTCCTCTCAGAGACAGACTGGGCATCACCATTCCAGAATCCTTGCAATTGGGGAATGAATGATGGACTACAGGAGACTTACTGTTATTCTGTTACAGACTTATTGTGATTCTAGTAATGGAAGAACTTTTATCATTGATGAGGAAGCAGTGGCCACCAGAGGTTATGAGGGGAGGGAGAGGATATAGGCATAATAAGGGGGCATTTTCAGGACATTGGAATTGTGCTCAATGATGTTGCAGTGTCAGGTACAGGCCTTTATATATCTTGTCATACTTATAAAATTGTATGGGAGAGAACTTAAACTATAATGTAAAGTATAATCCCCACTTAGTGGCAGTGCTCCAATATGTGGTCATCAATTATAACAAATGTACCACACTAATGAGGGATGTTGTTAATATGGGAAAGTGTGGGAAGGGAAGGGAGTGGGGCATTTGGGAATTGGGAAAGGGAAAGGTTTTCCTGAGCCCTTTCACCTTCCCAGCCCCCTGGGCCTTCTCTTTGCCAGAGCTCTGAGTAAGGGGCTAGGTGTGGCAGATTAAAAGAATCATCTAGGCTGTAGAATTAAAAATCAGTTTGTCCTGTGGTTCCCCAATTTAAACCTTTTAATAGCCTTAAAGTAAAGGTGGTTAATAATCCTGTTATCCCAGAGACAGATAAAGTAGATACAATCCCAGGTATTGTTTCTTTTGAGGGCTACAGAGACCCACAGGTTCTATGGTGATGGCAGATGAAGTTCAGTGCCATCTCAGTTGGCCCTACTTTGGAGTTTGTGTTTGTGTGATGGAGCTGGACTCAGATGTGATCTTTGTCCACAAGTCTCTCCTGTTACTTTTACCAGAGCTGAAGTTGGTGCTGGGGTTTAATGTATACCTAGGGGACCTGAATCTCTGGACTGCCCATGTGATACCCAGGCCCTGAGCCTCAACAGACTTGCAGCTCCTACATTCTGGTTTATTGGACTTACCCCACTCATCTAACATGGAAGTGAAGAAGGTCAACCACCACACCATGGAGCCAAGAGTGCCTACAACTGAAAGCAGGAGGATTGCATCCAGCATCCATGTGGAATCTAAGCCCCTCTTGATATAGATGTGGAGTGGACACAACCATTCTAAGGTCCACAGGATGGAGGAATAGAGTATGGATTCAAATGGACTTACTGATATTCTATTCATGAACTATTGTGATTAGTAATCGAAGAAAATGTGGCATTGGTGTGGAGAAAGTGGCCATGGTGGTGGCTGGGAGTAGGGAGTGGGAGGAAGAGATGAGATGTGGGGGCATTTTCAGGACTTGTAGTTGTCCTGGGTGGTGCTGCAGGGACAGTTACTGGATATTGTATGTCCTCCCCTGGCCCACTGGGTGGACTGTGGAAGAGTGGCTATGATGTGGACCACTGACCATGAGGTGCAGCAGTGCTCAGAGATGTATTCACCAAATGCAATGAATGCCTCATGATGATAGAGGAGGTTGTTGTTATGGGGGGTATATGGGGACCTCATTTTTTAATGTAACATTAAAAAAATAAAGACAAAATAAATAAATAATCCTATTAATGAATTTCAGGAAGCAAATGAAAAGTCCTTGAAAGCTATGGAAGATCTTTTCTAAATTATAATTAAAACAAATTAAACAATTGTAATATATCCCAGAACCTAGCATTCAGTATGTTTTTAAAATTATTCACAGTTTTAGAGTTTTATTAAAGAAGAGAAGTTTTAAGCCTTATGTAAAGGAGGAAAAAGGACATTCCTGGAATAAACTATAATGATTTCAATTTTATTTAACTTAGGTGTAATCTCCCTACATTTATAGAATGCCAATTAAATAAATTAATATTATATTAAGTCCTTAAGACAATGAAATTGTAAATTCATGTTTAATGGAATTAAGTCAAAAGGAGGAAATGTAGATGTGCCCTCTCTTCAATGACTAAACTTCATTGGTTGCTAATTGTAATTTTTTTTAAAAAATTTATTTATTCCCCCCACTTTTTTGTTTTTGCACTTGCATCTGCTTCCCTTGTCTTTTCTTTCTTTTTTTTTTAAGATTTATTTATTTATTTATTTCTCTTCTCTCCCCTGCTCACCCACTGCACCGGTTGTCTGCTCTCTGTCCATTCACTGCATCATCATCTTTGTCCACTTCTGTTGTCAGCAGCACGACAATTTGTGTTTCTTTTTGTTGTGTCATCTTGCTGTGTCAGCTCTCCATGTGTGTGGTGCCATTCTTGGGCAGGCTGCACTTTCACACTGGGCGGCTCTCCTTATGGGGCACACTCCTTGCGCGTGGGGCTCCCCTACACGGGGAACACCCCTGTGTGGCACGGCACTCCTTGCCCATATCAGCACTGCGCATGGGCCAGCTCCACATGGGTCAAGGAGGCCCGGAGTTTGAACCGCGGACCTCCCATGTGGTAGACAGATGCCCTAGCCACTGGGCCAAGTCTGCCACCCCCATGTCTTTTCTTTAAGAGGCTCTGGGAACCCATCCCAGGACCTCTGATGTGGGAGAGAGGCATTCAGTTTCACACACTGACTCATCTCTCCAGTCTGCTGCATCTCTCAGTGTCTCTCCTCTGTGTCTCACTTTGTTGTGTCACCTTGCTGCACCAGCTGTGTGCAGCATGGGCTGTCAGCTCTCTGCCGTGTGGGCTATCAGCTCTCCATGTCAATGGACTTTCAGCTCTCTATGGTGCTCAGGCCAGTTTGCCTTTACCAGGAGGCCCTGGGAATTGAAGCTGGGGCCTCCTATATGGTAGATGGGAGCCTGGTCACTTGAGCTACATATACCTCCCTAATTGTAATTTAATAAGCTTTGTTTTAATGTGAAATATCCATTCCATGTGGTTATGGTAAATTATATGGAGTTTGAAAAAACATCTTTTAAACTGAAGCATTTAAATGACTAATTCCAGGAACCCATTATTAATTAGAAATGTAAATTGATATTAATAATGAAAGGTAACTTGATAGCAGGGAAACCTGTCAGAGGCCACCTCAATCTGCATGTTAAAGTGGTGGTATGGAAAGATAATCTTGATTGCATTGCGAACCCTTAGTTTCCATAAAATACTGGAGAAAGTAGTTTCTCCTATACTGCTAAAGTATAGCAGTTCATTTACATAATTGTGGCAAAAGTAATATCATTTAATATGTTATGTATTATATTGGAAGTATTTAGAAAATATATAAAGATTGACAATACTGAAGTCTATCTCTTTTAAACTCTCTTGTGCATCCAAACCTGGCTGAAATACCATGCGCATTGCCTTTCCATTTGAGTTGTTGGCCAAGTTGGTCACTGACCTCTACAAAATAAAGGTATCTACCTGATCTCTTGTTATGCTCCTGAAGTGAATGAAGAGTACATTGCAGCTTCAGACTCCTGCAGCAGTCAGCGACAGATTGATAATGGCCAGACGGACAATGGACATTGCCTCCATGGTGGCTCTGTTTCATAGTGTCAGAGGGCCCTGTGCACCAGGCATGTGAAACACTGGAGCCTTACCTTCTAGTCTCTCTCTAAGATCACCTGTGCAGCAGCATGCTGGCTGTGTGAAGGACTCACCAGGTGGAGCAACAATGATCAGAGTACTGTGAGTAGAACTTAAACACAATTGGCATTATGGCCTGCTCCCATGGAGAGATAATATGTATGGTATTGTAAACCCGGAGCTTAGAGCTATTAACTGCAGCTCAAAGAGGAATTTGTGCATTTATTAGTATTAAGTACTTACCTACATACTGATGAATATGATAATATCTCTTCAATTCTAGATCATATGCAGAAGGGTTTTGAGCATGTTAAAAATCTTGATAAACTTAATTCATTTTATAAGTAGGTAAGGAATGTAGCTGTAAGATAAAGGAATGCCTCTCTTAAGTACTATCTTTATTTTCTTTGTCATGTTCTTATCTTGTTGCCTATACTGTTTCTGTGAGTTTATGTCTAGGGCAGTGCCTCTTCTCACCTCTCCTAGCTGTCCTAAACATAACCACTGCTGTAGGAACTGGGATTGAAGTTTATACCGAAACCTAGCAGGTCTACTACAGTCTCTCCCAGGAGTTAACCAGCAGCATAAAAGAATTCAAGGAAGAATGCTGTTTCCATCAACTTTGGGAGGGAGCAGCCTCTGAAGGTGCTTGGCCTTTCTCACTCTTGTGGTCTAGTATTTCATGACTACACCCCTTTTTGGGTCTGTTTGCCACCATCCTCTTTATCTCTTTATTGGGACCATGGATTTTCAAAATTTGAATTGTTTATTTCTAATGAATCAATGGCTTATTAATCATGTGGGGATTTCATCCAGTTCCAACCAGGATGCGGACCCATCTTCCCTCAAACACAATAGAATAGTGAGAGAGGTTCATGCCCTGTCAGGCAGGGGCTACTGCCCTAACCAGCAGGAAGCAGCTTCAGAAGAATGACCTTGACCCCTCAGCACCCCTTTAAGAATAATGGCATGAACTCTCTGAGGGCGAGTTCAGACAGTTGAGTACAGGGAAATGAGATGAGCCACAACATGGCCAACAGACTATGTGGCCATGAGACCCTACTGAGTCCTTGATCTTGACTTTCAGGTTCCAGATGAGACTCTCTCCTGGGCTGAGGGGAGGCACTGCATATTCCAAAGACTACTCAACTTTGGCCCCCACTATTAGTGGGATAACCCAATAGCAGCTTGGGCCCCTCCCATTAGCATTTGTAAGAGGAGGAATAATTAATAGCTTTGAAGGTGACCACACAAGCCAGAACTCACTTTCTCTGAATAGAGGAGCCGACACCAATATTAGTGCTTATTTCCATCCTGTCCATTTCTCACAACTTCTCTTTTTTCTCCCATTTCTAAATAAAATATTTTTCCTGGCCTGACTGAAAAAGAAAGAAAGAAAGAAGAGAGGTTCCACAATAGATGTTACAGATGGAGCTGTGAATAGGGTTTAGTGACTTCCACAAATGACAGTCCACTTAGCAGCAGAATGTCCCCAGGGTACAGGAAGCCTGAATGTGCAATTCTGAAATCCCAGAATGTTACCCCATTAGTAGGAGACCAACATTTTCATGGTTTCAATCCACACAATTCCTAATAATGTCCATGTTTTCAAGATGCTCAGTAAGAATCAAGGTGTCTTGTGGCTGGCAGGATTATTATGTGTAAATGGAAAAATTTAAAATATCAGTAAACAAAATTATATCTGTTCTTGCTAGAGGTTATTTCTAAAATAAAGTGTTTAAATATAGTATGCACAAAAGTTACTGGTGAGTTTTTGGACCATGTGATATACATAAATTACTTTGGCAGATCTTTTATATGCCTGATAATAGGAAAACCAATTGTTGGTAAAATTGTAGGTCCTATTAAAATGGCTCTGAGCCTATATGATTGGGAATCTATAGTAATAGAAATAAAGTTTTAAAAAAATTGAACAGAACTGCCACCACTAAAACCAAATTAAAAGACTAAATAAAAAGAAAACTGAAATCAAGTGCCTCATGTGAATGATAAGAATCATTGAAAAGGCAGCACTAAAATATAATGAGAAACTAAAATGTAATTGTAAGAATAAAATACTCATAAATATAAGTTTAAGATCAGAAATAAAATTCATTTGAAGATATGTAATTAAAAACACCTTTAAAGATAATTGATTCTGAAAATATATACACATTTAAATGTAGTACCTGGACAAGATGGCAGTTGTTCCCTTCCAAAATAAGAGTTTAAATAAGGAGCAATAATCAGTAATCAGATTGAGGAACAAACTAGAGAAGGACAGGTACAGTGGAGAAAAGGAGTATGAAGACCCATACTTAAGAGGATATGAAAAGATCTTGCTGGGGAAGGGGGGAAAAGGGTTTGATGTTGAATATACGGGAGTCCCCTATATTGTATATGTGACTTTACTGTCATCTAAATTTTTTGAAGACAAAATTAAAAATTAAAAAAAAAAAAGGGTATAGGCACCGAGGAAGGAATGGAAGAGATTGCCTTGCCACTGTACATACAGGGCAACACCTATTACAGTGATGAAAGGCAAAACATCAAAGCCAAAGTTTTATGACTTTTTCATTTTTCAGTACCTGTTTATTTTTTACTTTATTTCAGTTTTTCTCAATTAGTATGGATTTTGCTTCTAATCTTGAAACCTATTATTACTATTTCATTTTCTTACTAATCAATTTGGCAATGTATTAGGCTTCATTTTTGAAGAAGTTTTGAATCACAGTGGGGTTCAACTATTATAGGGGAGGGACAGTGGTGTGGGGTGTCACTGATGGTTGGGAGGGAGTTCTCCAGGGCATGTATATAGGGTATATAAAAATGTTTGGATATTCATTGGATATTGTCATAGTAGGTAACTCTCCAAACAACAACTGAGGGAGTGTGGAGTTCCTAGCTAGGGGAGCTTTGTCACATTCCCTAGTAGAACAGCAACAGTTGCCCTCATGCATGGGCAAAGACCAGTGAAGAAGGATGGTCCAATGATGGGCCCTTGGTACTGATGACTATGCTTATAAGCCTCTGTGCTTGAAATTCCAACTAAGCCTAGAGCTGCAGGGTGGGTAAGAGTTACCTCCTGAGAGCCTCCATGTTGCTCAAATGTGGCCTCTCCCTAAGCCAAACACAGCATGTAAATGTGTTACCTTCCCCTCAGTGTGGGGCATGACTCCTGGGGATGAGCCTTCCTTGCACTGAGGAATTACTCCCAAGCAGCAGCTGGTGATGCAAGTAGAAAAAGACCTTGAATGAAAGGGGGAAATGGTAAAGACAAATGAGTTTATATGGCTAAAAGACTTCAAAATGAGTTGGGAGGTCATCAGAGGGGTCACACTTAAACACACCTTAGCAGGATCCCAGAGATAGCTAAAGTAGATACAACCCCAGGCAGTGGTGTTTCTGAGGGCTACAGAGGCACACATGTTCTACAGTCATGGCAGTGCTTTGCCAGTGGGACCTACTTTGGAATTTGTGCTCCTGAGTGCAGTGGAATTGGGTTCAAATGTGACCTCTCTACACATGCCTCTACACATGCCTCTTCTGTCACTTTTACTGAACCTGTGGTTGGTGCTGGGGTTGGTGTATGCTCAGGAAACTTGACTCTCTAGACTGTCTAAGTACCAGCTGGGCCTTGAGCCACAAGAGAGTTGCAGTACCTACTCTCTTGTCCGTTTGGCTTACCCAGGTTAGCTAATAGGGTGGTGAGGATGGTCAAACAACATACCAGGGAACTGAGAGTATCTACAGCTGCAAGCAGGAGAACTGCATCCATCAGCCATTTGGGATCTAAGCCCCCTCTCAATTTAGAGGTGGAGTGGACATTGCTATCCCAGGGTCCACAGAATGGCAGAATAAAATATGGATTAGAGTGGACTTACTTGTATTCTACTATATAACTGTTGTGACTCTAGCAATGGAAGACACTGTGTCATTGATGTGGAAATGGCGTACAGGGAAGTTACTGAGTACAGGGAGAGGGAGGAAGTGGTGTGATATGGGGACATTTTCAGGACTTTTGAGTTGTCCTGAATGATATTGCAGGGACAGATGCAGGACATTATATATCCTGCCATAACCCACGAAAAGGACTGGGGGAGAGTGTAATCACTCTTTATTTATTATTTATTTATTGTAAACTATAATCCAGGAGGTATAGCAGTGCTCCAAGATGTATTTGCCAAATGCAATGAATGTGTCACAATGATGAAAGAGGTTGTTGATGTGGGAGGAGTGGGGTGGGGTGTGTGGTAATCAGAACCTCTTTTTAATTTTTAAATTTTTATTTGTTTTTTTTTTGAAGATACATAGATCACAATAAATGTTACATTAAAATATATAAGTGGCTCCCATGTATGATGGACCATAGATATGGTGAGAATCATTAGAAAAAAACTTCTGGTTGTAAAGGTGCACAATTCAAAATGAATGGAGTAACTGTGAGGGTTAGGCTAATGTGTCAACATGGCCAGGTAATTGTGCCCAGTTGTTTGGTCAATCAAGCACTGAGCTAATTGTAATATAAGGACATTTATGAACTTTAGCCACCAGTGACTTTACTGCTGATTGCATCTATGTCAATCAGGGAGATTACCATCAGCAATGAGTAATGCTTTATCCAATCAGTTGAATGCCTTAAAAGAAGAAGTGATTCCAGCATTCCAGGAGAGTTTCCCAGCTCATGTTTGGACAACCACTGTCTCCCAGAAACTCATCAAGGACCTTCATTGGACTTTCATCAGAGCCCTTGGTTTGCAGCCTGCCTGTGAAACCTGGACTTGTGCATCCCCATGGTCATGTGAGAGACTCTTATAAAATCTCTTAGTATTGACAGATATCTCCTATTGATTCTGTTTCCCTAGAGAACCCTGACTAATAGAGTAACCATGACTCTCAAAAAGATGCCAAAATATTGAATTGTTAAATAGACTCATAGATATTTGCAATCTAAAATATGGTGTGTGTACTCTCAAATAATAGGATGTTAAGTGAAGGATTATTTCTAGAAACTGATCAGAATTATGTTGAAGGAATACATTTTATTCCACTATTTTCAGAAACAGAGAAACACTTTAAGAGAAGATATGTGTCCCAAAGCTCCCAGAGCCCTTTTTCCCACATTTTTATTATGTAGTATATTAAACTCATAAAATGTTCAACTTGAGGCAAGTTCCCTACATCAATTTTCCCATGAAAACTCTTTTAAAGAAGACAATATTCAAGAAACATTCTAATCAATGCTATCCCAATCAATATTTTTTATTTAAGCAAACTATTTTAAAGCTATAATATACTAATTTATGTTAATCTTATTTTTTAAAAAATTATTTATGTCATTTCTGTGTTTAGTTTTCATATCTAAGGATGAAACTTTTGAAATGTTCTTTGATCTTATCTGCCACAGTGACTTTAGTTCATAGTACTGTGATTCTTCTTAGATTTAAGTCTTCATGGTCCTACCATAACTATTTTTACCACAATAAAATAGAATGGTAGATCTAGTAACACATAATCTGACTTCTAAACTTTTAAAAATTGTGAATACTTTTGAGTGGATTTATCTTTTACTGAATTTATTTTGCATACTACAAATAGTCCAATTATTTTTGTTCACAGTTGACACTTTCAAGTATCTATAAGCTAGTTGTATGATGATTTTCCATGGTATAAGCTTTTACTCATATATAAATATATCTCTGGCTTTGGACGAAGGTGTGAGTCAGGAGAGTGACCAAAGAAAATTCCTCAAGCAGTTTAAATCACTGCTTGGTATCATTTTGAAATGACTTTGTATGAATCTAGCCTGTAGTCTTGGAACAGTGACCAGAGTTTCATAGGAACAAAAGGGATAAATCTTTTGCCTTTAATAAGTTTTAATAAGGAAATTTCCTTGGACACCAAGTACGTTTTAGTATATAATACTCACTGCTATTATAAATACCTATTTTTATATCAAACTAACACAACAATTTACTAAGAAATAACTTATTTTCTAGTAAATGTTTTAAATACTTAGTTGGGAAAAATGGCTAGATATGAGTCTCTTAAAGTTCTGCATGTATCTTTTTATTTTTACCCAATTAATATTGAATTTTTCTATGTAATTCTTTATGTGTATATCTCAGATGTTCCTGGTTCATTTGGTATCATTAGAGGAGTGATGTGCATTTAATTTTTTATATTTTAGTTTTTACTCATGTTAGACATGTAGTGTCAAGGTACCCAAATCCACATCCATAGGTCATAAAATATTTAAAAATATATAAATTCCTTCCAGTGAATGATATATAGGTCAGTTGTTTATATTTATTTGTAACTCTTCATACAATATTGGTTGAATATTTCAATTTCTATTTATGATTCTTTGCACTTCTGATTATTCAAGAGCATTCATTTTGGTATATTTTCATCTGAGCCCTGTAAGCACTCATTCAAAAGCAAGCCTCTCGCTTGTTTTGAGAAGCACTGGAGAGAAACTTGAACAAAAATGAAGACGTGATTGTAAGTTTGGAATGCTGGGATAGTATTTAGGACCTGGTCCTAAATTTCTTGCATGACTGTGAGCAACTCTCAACCTGTAGGAAAGCCAGACATGTTGCTTTTGCTTGTAAAATATTATATATAATTATATAAGTGTGTGAAATGTAACTAGAGCTGAGTGAGGCAATAGGAGATAGGAAGATAAAGCTAGTGGTTTCTCTCTATACATCAAAAGGATATTGGGAAAGGAGTAATCAGGTTAGCTCTTAAATGATGTGGGATGTAGTGACATCACATGGAATCTATAGCACATCTCTTGCAGTATCCTTGAAGACACCTCCACTTCTAATAGGAGAAATTGGGTTATAAAGGCAGACAGGATGGGGAGCTTCCCTCCTTCTCTGACTTCATATGTATCCATGAGGCAAGTGTCACCAGTCTGCTGCAGAACAGACAGCAGAGTATGCAGCTAGGGCTGGAGAGCAGAGTGAGCACCTGTCAGTGTGCAGCCTTCTCAGTAGGGATGGGCTGCTGAGAGTTCAGGAATTCTTTCCAGGATTAGAAATGGATAAAACCAGATACAGGTGTTGTTTTGTCCTGTCACTAAGAAACTTTAAAAAGTTTTAATTTGGGTGATGGAACTTCTACACAGATGACAGTTATCAAATTTGGTATCTCGGGAAACGGACTTGGCCCTGTGGTTAGGGCATCCGTCTACCACATGGGTGGTCCACGGTTCAAACCCTGGGCCTCCTTGACCCGTGTGGAGCTGGCCCATGCACAGTGCTGATGTGTGCAAGGAGTGCCGTGCCACGCAGGGGTGTCCCCGCATAGGGGAGCCCCACATGCAAGGAGTGTGTCCCATAAGGAGAGCCGCCCAGTGTGAAAGAAAGTGCAGCCTGCTCAAGAATGGCACCGCCCACACTTCCCATGCCACTGACGACAACAGAAGCTGACAAAGAAACAAGATGCAGCAAATAGACACAGAGAACAGACAACGGGGGTGGGGGGATTAAATAAATAAATAAACCTTAAAAAAAAATTTGGTATCTCAAATTTTGGATGGACAACCCCCATCCAAAAAAAAAGTCTCCTCTCATTCTTAAGCAGAGTGGATGTCATCCCCAATACCTCAAGTCTGAGGGATAAACAAACGTAAATGAGGAGTGCAACCATGGACCACCCTAGATGTATTGCTATTGTAGTTTTCAGCATGTGTAACAGAAGAACTTGTAAAATCAATATAAAAAAGTAGTTACCAAATGTCATGAGAGGAGGAGTAGGGAAGAATAGATGGAACATGAAATTGCTTTAAAGCTGAAGCAGTTTTGTTAGTGCAGGTGCAATGTCTCTAAAGGAACTCCCAGATAGCTTTTGACCTGTACCCTGTGGAGTCCGCACTGTGTTAGCTGCCTCTTTGCCATTTCCTTCCTGGTGGGAAAATGCTTAGCCCTGGTAGGATGGCATGTGAGTTTGCCAGTCAGCCCCAGGATATGAGTGGGACAGGTTTTGGAATAAGGGCTAGGAAGAAACCTGGGTTAAGCATGCCTTTCATTAACTACTTAGAAAATGAAGCTTACCAGGACCTTTTGACATGTTCAATATCCCTCTGCATATGATCTAGAACAGAAATGCCTCATTATAATTGTTAGGCATATAAGTACTGTACTTAATACTAATTAATGCACCAACTAATGCATGTTTCATTTTGAGTGACAATTAATAGATCTAAGCTCCAGATTTACAATACTATGCATGTTATCTCTCCATGGGAGGAGGCTATAGTGCCAATTGTGTTTAAGTTCTATTTACATGTCTCTGGTAATCATTGCTCCACTTGGTATGTCCTTCATACAGCCAGCATGTTGCAGCACCATTGACCCTAGAGAAAAGCTAGGAAGGTAGGCTCCAGTATTCCACCAGCCTGGTGCATAGTGCCCTTCAGCACCATGAAACCGTGCCAGTCTGGAGGTGATATCATTGTATATCTCACCATTTTTTAAAATTGATTTTGTAAAAATATTACATTAAAAAAACAATATGAGGTCCCATTCAACCCACCACCCCACCCCACCACTCCCCCCCCAGCAACACTCACTCCCATCATCATGATACATCCATTGCATTTGGTAAGTACCTCTCTGGGCATCTCTGCACCTCATGGTCAATGGTCCACATCATGGCCCATACTCTCCCACATTCCATCCAGTGGGCCCTGGGAGGATTTACAATGTCCAGTGATTGCCCCTGCAGCACCATCCAGGGCAACTCTAAGTCCCAAAGGCGCCTCCACATCTCATCTCTTCCTGCCCTTCCCCATACCCATATCAGCCACCATGTCCACTTTTCCCACTCCACTCCAATGCCACCTTTTCTCTATGGACCTTGGATTGGTTATGTCTGTGGCATCTCTATGTCAAGAGGAGGCTCAGATTCCACATGGATACTGGATGCAATCCTCCTGCTTTCAGTTGTAGGCACTCTAGGCTCCATGGTGTGGTGGTTGTCCTTCTTCAACTCCATCTTAGCTGAGTGAGGTGAGTCCAATAAATCAGATTGTAGGAGCTGAAGTCTGTTGAGGCTCAGGGCCTGGCTATCATATTGTCAGTCCAGAGATTCAAATCCTCTAAATATATCTTAAACCCCAACACCAACTACAATTCCAGTAAAGTAGCATGAAAGTCTTATGAAAAGAGATTCCATCTGAGTCCAGTTTCATCATGCAGAAACAACAGCTCCAAAGAAGGGCCATCTGACATGGCAGTGAACCCCATCTGCCATGACCATAGAGCCTGTGGGTCTCTTTAGCCCTCAAAGGAACCAATACCTGGGGTTGTATCTACTTTATCTGTCTCTTAGATTCTGCTCAGTTGTGCATAAGGGCAATCCTGACAGCCTCCAGACTCTTTTTTAGAGACTCGTAACCATACAAACTCATTTCTCCTTTCCATTCCCCCTTGCATTAGGTCAAACAGCATTTTAAAGTCATGTTATTATATGTAGACAGGGATATTCTGCTAGATCTGCATTGAACCTTCAATTCAAAGTCATTTTCCAGTTGCATCATCAGTTGGTACTTGATAGTGATCCCTCGGTGCCAGGGAGGCTCATCCCCGGGTGTCATGTCCCACGCTGGGGGGAAGGCATTGCATTTACATGCTGAGTTTGGCTTCGTATCTCACCATTTTGAGCCATCATTGGCTGCAGCAAGAGTCTGAAACTCTCCCCCACTTTCCTCCATTAAGAAAATCTTTCATTATTGTGGTTCATTGGTTCCAATTGTTGAACACATATTGAAGCATTGCTACTAAGCATGGACTATAGTTTACACTCTGCTCCTCACAACTTTTTAGGTTATGACAAAATGTGTAGAGGGCTGTATTGTCATTGCAGTGTTATGCAGGACAATTCCAATGTCCTGAAAATGCATCCATGTTGAACCTATTCTCTTTCCCTCCCACTCAGAATCTCTGGTGACCACTGCCTTTACAATGATAAAAGTAAGTCCATTGGCAGAATAAAATAGCAATAAGTCTTTAATTGTATACTACTAAGTCTACTTTAGTCCACTGTTCACTCCCAATGTTGAGGATTTGGGAATGGTGATGCCCACTCTTGTTTCTAATTGAGAGGGCATTAGATCCTGTTGGGCAGATGGATGTAACCATCTTGCTTGCAGCTGCACACACTCTCTATTCCTTGGGATGGGTGTTGTCCATCATCACCTCCTCATTACTTGTACTGGGTGAGTCCAGTGAACTGGTGAGTAGTTGTTTAAGCTCTGCTGAAACTCAGGGCTCAACCAGCACATGAACAGGCCAAAGATTTAAGTCTCTGGGACATATATTTAAAAGTATAATGCTAATTATAGTTTTATACCTTCAAAGAAATGCTTTTAATTCTGAATTAGTAATATTTTATTATGACATCCTTCTTTTGTTATAGTTGAAGGACCACACTTCTCTCATTCTTTCTAACTAATGTATTTTTGTAGTTGGTTTTTGTTTTTGGTTTTTTGGGTTTTTTTTTTTTTTGGATGCTCAGAATGAATTTAGAGGACTTGGAATTTTTCTATTGGAAAAATTGTGGTAGAAGAAATAAGTATCCCTTGGCTACAATATTGAGCCTTGATATGATCCAGTAAATCTTTCTACATGCTCTTGTAAGTTGTGGTCATCCATTTATCTATATCTACCTACATAATTTTTTTTTGGTGAAAATATTCCATAGTTCTAATGGACTAAGAGTCAAAACAGTGATTCAAAATCCAGTGTTTCTTGTTACTGTATCACATTGTTTCTCAAAGTGGTTAGAAAATCACAGACTTTCAAAGTCATAAAAAGCCCCTTCCATCGCTATGACATAGATTCTTCCTGAATCGTTGCTCTTTCTTCATTTCTGCAGCCCCATTGTTCAGATCCTCTTGGGACCTTATTTTTCCCTCCTTTACACTTCCTTCATATTCTCAGTTTCATATTACAGTTAAGCCTTTTTATTTTTGCTTTTTATCCCCTCCACTCTTTTTCCCTTTGCAGATCTCTTATTTACCCACATTTACTTGTGCTTTTTATACAATTACCCACAAATCTGCAACTTAAGCATTGGTTTTTCATCAATTTGTTTGAATCCAGCATCCACTTTTTTCTTTGGTAGCTTTTACGTGAATGTCCCCTCTTCAGGTCTGATATACTGTGTCTAAAATGTAATTTCTTATCTTTCTGTGAAACCAACTGCCCTTTTGGAACTTATCTTGAAGTCTCTTCTTTGATTGAAAACTCATATGTCATCCTTCACCTCATCCCTGCCTTGAAAAATGTAAGCATTTGCTTGTGTTCTGCAAATTCTGTCCTTTTTAAAATTCTTAGTACCACTTCATTGCCCCATGTATTAAGAGGTCTTTATTTTTTGCCTTCAAGATTTTTTTTATTTGAGAGGTTGTAGATTTCCAGAAAGATGCATAAAATGTTCCCATTTCCAGCCCCCATTTTAAACATTTTACATTAGTGTGGTACCTTTGTTACAATCAATGAGTAAATATTATCATTGTACTATTTTTTATAAATAACAAAAATGCAGCTCAACAAGTTATGGATACATTCCACCTAAAAAGCTCTTTCTCATCTTTATCTCATCTAATTGCAACTTCTATCTCAGTTGTTCCTGTAGTATTCATAAAGATACAGAGATTAGTTAAATAACATAATTATGCAGTATTAATGAAAAAATAATGAAGAGAAAAAATGCTTAATCATATTCAGATTTCACAAGACCAAACTCCTGTCTTTTTTTCACCCTGAGCATTAATGTAGTATCAACCTTGCTTTTGCTAGAAAATCATTACAATGGTGTTCTTTTTTTTCTTTTAATTATTTATTTATTATTATTTTTTTAATTACATTAAAAAAATATGAGGTCCCATTCAACCCCACCGCCCCCGCCCCCCACTCCCCCCACAGCAACACTCTCTCCCATCATCATGACACATCCATTGCACCTGGTAAGTTCATCTCTGAGCATCACTGCACCCCATAGTCAATGGTCCACATCATAGCCCAGACTCTCTCACGTTCCACCAGTGGGCCCTGGGGGATCTACAATGTCCCATAATTGTCCGTGAAGCACTATCCAGGACAACTCCACGTCCTGAAAATGCCTCCACATCTCATCTCTTCCTCCCGTTCCCCACACCCAGCAGCCCCCATGGCTACCGTTCCCACACCCATTCCACATTTTCTCTGTGGACATTGGATTGGTTGTGTCCATTGCTGGTGTTCTTAATTATAGTTCCAAATAATTTATGTTTTTCCATTGTATCAGCACATTCTTAACATGTAGAAGTCCATTCCTCTATCTTATTAACCACA
The DNA here is from genome assembly GCF_030445035.2 of Dasypus novemcinctus. NCBI lineage: Eukaryota > Metazoa > Chordata > Mammalia > Cingulata > Dasypodidae > Dasypus > Dasypus novemcinctus. The sequence continues at coordinate 378,276 of NW_026688149.1, forward strand.
ATCTCCTGTCAAAATCATTGTTCTACATTCCCAATATTATCCTCCAGCTGTCCTCCAACTAACGTTAATTTTCCTAGACACTATTTTTGGCCACATTCTCGTTCATAAATCATCAGTTTTTGTTACATTCATTATAATGTGTTGCCATCAAGTTCAAGCATTACCATATATTTACATTTTACCTGATTAAGCATTCTATACATACCCAGAATCATCTTTCCCTTTCATCCACATTCCATCTCCCACCAAAATTCATTTCATAGTCCCAACTCCATAAGTCTACTCATTGTATTTAGATCATATTAGTGAGGCCATAAAATATTTGCCCTTTTGTGTCTGGTTCTTTTACTCAACCTAATATCTTCAATGTTCCCCCACATTGTCTTTGCTCCCCCAATTGATTTTTTCTTACTTCTGATTAATATTCCACTGTATGAAAATATCAGATTTTGCTTATCAATTCATTGGTTGATGGATACTTAGGTTTTTCCATCTTTTAGCAATTGTGAATAATATAATTGTCCTATTAATTATAGTCCCTAGTTTCCTTTATGGTTCACTGTATTGTGTAGTCTTATGGTTGTTTACTTTTAATTTTTATTCTATCAATGTATGTACCACCCCAAATTTCCCCTTCTATGAACATTTAGATATATAATACAGTGGTGTTAATTATATTCACAATGTTGTGTTACCATTACCACTGTACATTAACAAAAGTAAGTGATCTTTTCACTTTCCATTTCTTCCTTCTTCAGTCTGTAACAGTTCTATTCAGTGTGGACCATTTACTCCTCATGACTTTCCTTTTAGCCCAAAATCTTTAGTTAGAAGCTTGATCTATGCTTATTGGATCAAGTCCAAACTCCATTCTCTGGTTTTCAGAACTCCTCGGGCTATTTCCTATTGTTTTGCAACTTATCATTTCTTCTTTCTTATTATAGGCATTTATGGCTATGAATTTCCCTCTTGGTACACCTTTTGCTGCAAAACCATAGGTTTTGATACATTGTGTTGTTAATTTCATTCTTTTAAGGTAGTTACTAATTTTTTTGTGATTTCCTCCTTGACCCACTGCTTGTCTAAGAATGTGTCATTTAAAATATATATCTTTGTGCCTAATCTGGTTGTCTGCCCTTAACTGATTTCCACCTTCATTCCACTGTGGTCAGGGAAATGATTTTGTATAACTTCAATCTTTCTGAATTCATTGAGAGTTGTTATGTGACCTAGCATGTGGTCTATCCCAGAGAATGATCCATGTGTACTTGAGAAGAATGTATATCCCATTGTATTCGGGTGTAATGTTCTGTAATTGTGTATTGGGTCCACATCCACTAATGTATAATTCAAAGTCTTTGTTTCTTTATTGATTCTCTGTCAAGATGTTCTGTCTAATGGTGATAATGGTGTATTAAAATCCCCCACTATAATTGTAAAGGCACCTATTTCTCCATTTAGTTTTTCCATGTATTTTGATGCACCCTGGTTAGATGCCTAAATGTTTATGGCTGTTCGTTGTTCTTGATAGAGTGTCCCTTTTATTAATATATAGTGTCCTTCTTTGTCTCTTACAATACTTTGAATTTCAAGTCTAATTGTCAGATATTTGTAAAGCTATTGCCAGTTTTTTTGGTTATTTGCTTGTAAAATTGTTTTCCAACCATTCACTTTCATCCTCCTTTCATCCCTGGGTCTAAGGTGCATTTCTTGTAGACAGCATATTGAGAGGTCATATTTCCTTATCTATTCTGCCAATCTGTGTATCTTGATGGGTGAATTTAATCCATTAATGTTCAATTTTATTACTGTCAATGAATTATTTACATTATCCATATTTTCTTTAAGTTTATATATGCTACATATTGTTTTTATTTCTCTTTTTAAAATGAGAAATTATTGCTCTTGCATTCTCCTCCAACTCTCTCTCTCTCTCCTGTTTTTTCCTTTCAACCTGAGGACTCCCTTCAGTATTTCTTGAAAGGCAGGTTTCTTAGTGACCATAATTCTTAATTTCTGTTTATCTGTGAATATTTTGAACTCTCCCTCATTTTTGAATGCCAGTTTTGCTGTTTAAAGTATTTTTGGCTGACAGGTTTTTTCTTGTAGCATGTTAACTATGCCATACTATGGCCTTCTTGCCTCCATGGTTTCAGATGAGAATTTGCACTTAATCTTATTGAGCTTCCCTTGTATGTGATGGATCTCTTTTTTCTTGCTGCTTTAGGTATTTTCTGTCTTTACCATTGGACAATTTGACACATGTATGTCTTAGAGTAGGACTGTTATGATTTATACTAGTTGGGGTGTGCTGCACTTCCTGGACATGTACATCCATCTCCCTCAATAGGTTTGGGAAGTTTTCAGCCATCATTTCCTCCAATACTCCTTCTGTCCCCTTTCCTTTCTCTTCTCTCTCTGGGATGCCTATAATACATATTTTTGAGCATTACATGTTGTCATTCAAATTCCTACATCCCTGCTGGATATTTTTCTTTTTCTTTTTTTATCTATCTGTTCTACTATCTGCTTCATTTCAGATGTACTGTGTCCCACATCATTGATCATTTCTTCTGCTTGTTCAAATCTGACGAGCTTCCATTGTATTTTTGATTTCTTGGGTTGTGTCATTCATCACCATCATATCCGTTATCTATTTAATGTGTATTTAGAATTCCTTCAGTATATTTTCCCAGTGTCCTCTTAATATCCTTAATCTCTTCCTTCCCTTCATTAAGCTGCTCATGATACTTATTTGGACATGTCTGATTGTTGTTCCATGTTCTGCATCTCCTCCTGAATTTTAGTTTGTTCATTTCACTGGGCCATGTCTTCCTGTTTCTTATGATGGCTTGTAATTTTTTGTTGCCATCTAGGCATCTGTTTATTTTGATGGGTTTATTCAGTTGATTATGTTCTCTCTGTACTCTGGGGTTTTATTTTGTTGTTTGTGTGTGTGTTGTAAGGTTTCACTTTGACATTTCATTCTTATTCTCTTTCTTTACCATTGTCTATGTTCCTTTGAAAAAAATAGGACCAGGAGGAGGAGGGGCAAGATGGTGGCTGAGTGAACTTGCCTTGCGGTCTCTCCTCGGAGAGGAGGCTGGGCACCGCTGCCGGTTCTCCGAGGTGGGGCTTTTTCAGGATTTTTGCAGGGCAGAAAGTGTCTGGACATCGATTTGTTGGAAAGGTAATGGAGAGGATTGGTCTATAAGATATAATTTGGTTTCTATTGCCCAGAGGTGAGACCGGCAGATGGGTTGCTCACTCCTTGGGGGGGCGGTGGAGCCACGGTATCAGCACTCTGGCTGCACTTTTGGCAGTTCTGCGGTGCTGGGGAATTCGTGAATCCTGGGCAGGCTGTTGGGAGGTTGAGGGAACGGACGCCTCTGCGAATCAATTTGGGGAGACAGACGGTGTTTTGTGAAGCGGGGGAATTTTTGGTTGCGGACACAAATAATAGTGCTTCCACCTGGAGCCCCACCTCCCAGGCCCGGCTGCCGATCTGCAATGGAATTAGATTCTTAGTAATAAAGGGACATAATTGGGAGGTACTTACAGGGTGCGGTGAGGGAGGGCGACACGTCAGGAAGCTGATTGGGGAATATTTCATGAAGCTTGGGAATTCCGGTTTTGGAATCTGTTTTCGGCATTTCCAACTGGAGCCCAACCCACAGCGGGCTTTGGATCTGCTTCAGTAAATTGGCTGTGGTGTAGAGGCGCCCTCAGCTGGCCGTTTTTTGGAATCACAGGGTGGGAGCTGTCCAAAAGCTGAATTGTCGATTTACCCACTAAAACAAACCCTACTGAGTAAGTGAATTGCAGGGTTCAGACATAATATAGACTTTGCGGATCTGACATCCCCCATAAGGCTGACACCCAGCTGTGGGGCTCCCTGAGGGCTGTGTTACACTCCAGGGCTCCTAGGCTTCCTGTTGACCAGATTTGAGGTTGCCAGGTCTGAATCCCCTAAACTCTGGTGGCCCATACCCGAGACTCATACCTCTTGAGTCTTCAATAACTCAGACTTTCCACCCCTGAATCCATCACGCCCTGAGGTCCATCTGAGATCCTTGAATGCCCTAGCCTTCAACGTTTGCATTTTTTCTTTATCGTTTCATTTTGTTTTGTTTTTATTTTCATTTTATCTTATTTTTTACTTTTTTTTTAATGTCCTGATTGCTAATATTGCATTATCCCCTAGTCTTTTCTCCAGAGTATCCCATAAAGACTTTTTTTTATTCAGTTATTTAGGGTTTTTAAAAAAATTTTTTCTACTTATTTTATTTTAACTCAGTTATACAATAAGTGCTGCAGGGAACACCTCACATTTGCTGGGTTTTCTCATCCTCCACTGCCTCATTTCTGTGTGAACTGATTTAGGCTACCAACACTATCCCCTCTCCCCTACATCTTGATATCTGGCATCATCTACTGTCTCTCCTATATTCCACCTCCCACCCCCCTTTCTTTGATCCACAAAGTGTCTAACTATTAATTTCTAATACCTCTGTTTTGTTTTCTGTCATCCACTCTTGAAACTATTACCTTTCTTTTCTCTTTCCCTCTCTCACGAAAACAATAGCTTTTTAGCGCATACCATATTCCTCCCATATTCAGTCATCTACCTCATAATAGGTACTCTACCTACTGCTATAACTCTACACAATTTACACGAATCTAACCTCCATCCTCCCAGATCTCATATTCTTGCTTTGTTAGCATATATCACCAATACTACTTTACACTTTTTCCTTGCTTACACAATTGCCTTTCCCCAGCACTAACACTTTCCTCTAAAGTGAACTTAACCAGCAACAAGAAATTAGAATAAGAAGAACAAAGTGACAAAGAGAAGATATAACACTTATGCAAAAACAACAGCTAACTAATCTCCAAGAGTAGACAAAGAAGCTAAGGAACTGAATAAACCCGTCAAGATAAAATGATGACCAGACAGCAACAAAAAACTACAAATCAAACCAGTAATCAGGAAAACATGGCTGAATCCAATCAACAAAATAAAAATCAGGAAGGGGAGCAGAACTTTGCACAAGCAATGAAAGATCTCAGAACATTTATGACCGACAAATTTGATGAAGTAATGAAAGAGGTTAACAACATGAAGACAACACTTGGAGGGGAAATTGCAGACATACGCAAAAAGATAACAGATATGATGGGAATGAACACCACAGTTCAAGAAATCAAAAATACACTTGCAGCAAATATCAGCAGACTAGAAGAGGCAGAGCAGAGAATTAGTGACGTGGAAGACAGTACATCAGAAATCAAACAGATAGTGGAAGGGGTTGATAAAAAGATAGAAAAGACTTCCGGCAAGATGGTGGCTGAGTGAGCTTGCCTTGCCGTCTCTCCTGGGAAGAGGCAGCTGGGCACCGCTGGAGGTTCTCCGGGACCAGGCTTTTTCAGGATTTTTCCAGGGCAGGAAGTGTCTGGACATTGATTTGGTGGGAAGGTAACGGAAAGGACTGGTCTATAAGATATAATTTGGGACTTTTCAGGAGGGGGAGGCAAGATGGCGGCTGAGAGAACTTCCCGGTTACTAGCTCCTGGGGGGAATCGGCTGGGAGGCATCGGAGACTCTTTGGGACCGGCTGTTTCGGGATTTTTCCTGGTCCGGAGGTGTCTGGACATCGATTTGGAGGGAAGGTAACAGAGAGGATCCATCTGTGAAATATACACGGAGACCCCAGCTACGTGTGGAGGACTCCCTCCTTGGGTAGGCGGAGCCGAGGCAGCTAGCACCGCAGCGGGTGGCGGGCGGGAGAGCCAAGCCGCGCTGTGCCGCGGCGGGTGGCGGGCGAAGGAGCCGAGCCCAGCCGAGCCTAGCCGCGCCGCAGCGGGCAGTGGGCGGGAGAGCCGAGCCGCGCTGCGCCGCGGCGGCGGGCGGTGGGCGGGGAAGCCGAGTCCGGCCGAGCCCGGCTGAGCCATGGCGGGTGGGGGGGCCAAGCCCAGCTGAGCTCGGCCGAGCCCAGCGGCGCCGCGCTGGGTGGCGAGCGGGAGAGCCGAGCCGCGCTGCGCCGCGCCGGGCGGCGGGCGGGAAAGCCGAGCCCAGCCGAGCCGCAGCGGGAGGGGAAGCCGAGCCCAGCCGAACCGCGGCGGGCGGCAGGCGGGGGACCCGAGCCCAGCCAGCTGCGGCGGGCGGCGGGAGGGGGACCGGAGCCCAGCTGAGCCCAGCCGAGCCTGGCGGCGGGGTTTCTGTTCTTTGGTTTTTTTTTTGTTGTTGTTGTTGTTTTTTTTTTTTGTTCTTGTTGTTCTTGTTGTTCTTGTTGTTCTTTTTTTTTTTCAATCCTCTCTTTCTTGTCCCCAATATTCTCCTTATACTATTTTACCTTAACAATACAATAGGTCCTACAGGAAATACCTCACATTTGCTGGGTTTCCTCACCCTCCACTGCCTCATTTCTCTGTGAATAGATTTAGCCTATCTACACTATCCCCTTTCCCCTACAACTTGATATCCTCCACCATCTGCTATCTCTCCTATATTCCATCTCCCTTTCTTTGATCCACAAAGTGTCTAACTCTTAATTTCTAATACCTTTGTTTAGTTTTCCATCTGGTATTCGTCCCTGAAACTATTACCTTTCTTTTCTCTTTCCCTCTCTCATGAAAACAATAGCCTCTTAGTATGTACCACATTCCTCCCATATTCAGTCGTCTACCTCATTATAGGTACTTTCCTACTACTATAACTCTACACAATTTACATGATCTAACCTCCATCCTCCCAGAACTCATATTGTTGCTTTGTAAACATATATCACCAATACTACTTCACACTTTTTCCTTCCTTACACAATTGCCTTTCCCCAGCACTAATACTTTCCTTTAAAGTGAGCTTAACTAGCAATAAGAAATTGGAATAAGAAGAACAAAGTGACAAAGAGAAGATATAACACTTACGCAAAAACAACAGCTAATTAATCTCCAAGACTAGACAAAGAAGCTAAGGAACTGATTAAACCCGTCAAGAAAAAATGTTGACAAGACAGCAACAAAAATCTACAAACCAAACCAGTAATCAGGAAAACATGGCTGAATCCAATCAACAAACTGAAAATCAGGAAGGGGGGCAAGACTTCGCACAAGCAATGAAAGATCTCAGAACATTTATCACCGACAAATTTGATGAAGTAATGAAAGAGGTTAACAGCGTGAAGACAACACTTGGAGGGGAAATTGCAGACATGTGCAAAAAAATAACAGATATGATGGAAATGAACACCACAATTCAAGAAATCAAAAATACACTTGCAGCAAATATCAGCAGACTAGAAGAGGCAGAGCAGAGAATTAGTGATATGGAAGACAGTGCATTGGAAATCAAACAGATAGTAGAAGTGGTCAATAAAAAGGTAGAAAACATCCAGATAGGACTTAGGGACCTGAATGATAACGCATAACGCTCAAACATACGTATTATAGGCATTCCAGAAGGAGAAGAGAAGGGAAAGGGGTCAGCAGGAGTGTTGCAGGAAATAATGAACGAAAACTTCCCAAATCTACTGAAAGAGACAGATGTACATATCCAAGAAGCACAGCGCATTCCACTGGTCATAAACCCCAACAGGCCCACCCCAAGACATATACTTGTCAAATTATCCAATGCTCAAGACAAAGAAAAAATTCTAAAAGCAGCAAGAGAAAAGAAAACCATCACATACAAGGGAAACTCCATAAGATTAAGTGCTGATTTCTCATCTGAAACGATGGAGGCAAGAAGGCAGTGGTATGATATAGTCAAGGTACTAAAGGAAAAAAATCTCCAACCAAGAATACTCTATCCAGCTAAACTAGCATTCAAAAATGATGGAGAGTTCACAATATTCACAGATAAACAGAAACTGAAAGAGTATATCAACAAGAAACCTCCCCTTCAAGAAATTCTTAAGGGAATTCTGCAGGAAGAAAGGAAAAAACAGGACAGTCAGAGATGGAGGAGAGTGTAAAAGCAACAAGAAAGACAAAAATAGAAGGGGAAAATAAAATAATACAAACAAAATATAACAAACACAAATCCAACCAAAATATGGCTACCATAAATAACTCTCTAAACGTAATAACACTGAATGTCAACGGATTAAACTCACCTATCAAAAGATTCAGACTGGGACACTGGATAAGGAAATACGACCCATCTATATGCTGTATACAAGAGACACATCTTAGACCCAGAGACTCATGGAGGTTGAAAGTGAATGGCTGGAAAACAATCATACAAGCAAACAACAACCAAAAAAAGGCAGGAGTAGCTATATTAATATCAGACAAAATAGACTTTAAATGCGAAACAATTGTGAGAGACAAAGAAGGATACTATATTTTAGTGAAAGGGACAATTTGTCAAGAAGATCGAACAATCATAAATATTTATGCTCCTAACAAGGGCGCCTCTAAATATGTGAGGCAAACGCTGGAAAAACTAAGTGAAAGAATAGATGCATCTACAATTATAGTGGGGGATTTTAATACACCACTATCAACTCTGGACAGAACATCTCAAAAGAGAATCACTAAAGAAACAAAACATTTGAACAGTATATTAGAAGAGCTGGATCTAATAGACATATATAGATCATTACACCCAAACACAGCAGGATATACATTTTTCTCAAGCGCACATGGAACATTCTCCAAGATTGACCATATGCTAGGCCACAAAGAAAGGCTTAATGAATTCAGAAAGATCAAAATCATACAAAACAATATCTCTGACCACAGTGGAGTCAAGCTGGAAATTTGCAAGGGACAGAGACCCAGACTTCACACGACAATTTGGAAATTAAACAGCACACTCTTAGAAAAACAATGGGTCAAAGAGGAAATCTCAAAAGAAATCAATGACTACCTTGAAACGAATGATAATGATAACACAACATACCAAAATTTATGGGATGCAGCAAAAGCGGTACTGAGAGGGAAATTTATAGCCATAAATTCATATATCAAAAAAGAAGAAAGAGCAGAAATTGAAGAGCTAACTGCACATTTGAAGGAATTAGAAAAACAACAACAAAGTAACCCAACAGGAAGAAGAAGGAAGGAAATAACAAAGATAAGAGCAGAACTAAATGAAATAGAAAATAAGAAAGCACTTGAAAAGATAAACAAGACCAAGAGCTGGTTTTTTGAGAAGATCAACAAAATTGACAAACCTTTAGCAAGACTAACAAAGAAAAAAAGAGAGAAGATGCAAATACACAAAATAAGAAATGAGAAAGGTGATATCACCACTCACCCCACAGAAATAAAGACTATCATAAGAAGATACTTTGAAAAACTATATTCCAACAAAAATGACAATTTAGAGGAAATGGACAAATTCCTAGAAACACATAAGCAACCCATATTGATGAAAGAAGAAATTGATGATCTTAACAAACCAATCACAAGCAGAGAGATAGAATCAGTCATTAAAAATCTCCCAACTAAGAAGAGCCCAGGGCCAGACGGCTTCACAGGTGAATTCTACAAAACATTCCGGAAAGAACTAACACCAATCCTGCTGAAACTATTCCAAAAAATCGAAACAGATGGAACATTGCCGAACTCCTTCTATGACGCCAACATTACCCTAGTACCAAAGCCAAACAAAGACACCACAAGAAAGGAAAATTACAGACCAATTTCTCTAATGAACCTAGATGCAAAAATACTTAACAAAATACTTGCTAATCGTATTCAACAACACATTAAATGAATTATACACCACGACCAAGTGGGAGTTATTCCAGGTATGCAAGGATGGTTCAACATAAGAAAATCAATCAACGTAATACACCATATAAACAGATTGAGAGAAAAAAACCACATGATTATATCTATAGGTGCATAAAAGGCATTTGACAAAATACAGCACCCTTTCCTGATAAAAACACTCCAAAAGATCAGAATACAAGGAAATTTTTTGAACATGATAGAGAGTATATACGAAAAACCTACAGCCAACATCATTTACAATGGAGAAATCCTAAAATCCTTCCCTCTAAACTCAGGAACAAGACAAGGATGCCCATTGTCTCCGCTCCTATTTAACATTGTCTGAGAAGTACTTGCTCGAGCACTGAGGCAAGAACCAGATAGGAAAGGCATTCAAATTGGAAATGAAGAAGTCAAAATTTCATTATTTGTAGATGACATGATCCTATACATAGAAAACCCTGAGAGATCTACAACAAAGCTTCTAGAACTCATAAATGAGTTTAGTAAAGTCACAGGTTATAAGATCAATGCGCAAAACTCAGTAGCATTTCTTTACACCAATAATGAGCAAGATCAGGAGGAAATCAAGAAACAAATACCATTCACAATAGTAAAGAAAAAAATCAAATACTTAGGAATAAATTTAACTAAAGAGGTAAAAAACTTATACACCGAGAACTATACAAGACTGTTCAAGGAAATCAAAGAAGACCTAAATAAATGGACGAATATTCCTTGTTCATGGATAGGAAGACTGAATATTATTAAGATGTCTATCCTACCAAAACTGATCTACACATTCAATGCAATCCCAATAAGAATCAACACAACCTTCTTTAAGGAAGTAGAAAAACTAACTATGAAATTTATTTGGAAAGGAAAAAGGCCCCAAATAGCCAAAGACATATTGAAAAAGAAAAACGAAATTGGAGGAATCACACTACCTGACTTCAAAACATACTACAAAGCTACAGTAGTGAAAACAGCATGGTATTGGCATAAGGATAGACACACAGACCAATGGAATTTAATTGAAAGCTCTGATATAGAACCTCACATATATAGCCACATAATATTCAATAAAGCCACCAAACCCTCTCAACTGGGAGAGAGTGGCCTATTCAACAAATGGTGCCTGGAGAACTGGATAGTCATATGTAGAAGAATGAAAGAGGATTACCATCTCACACCTTATACAAAGATCAACTCAAGATGGATCAAAGACCTAAATATAAGAGCCAAGACCATAAAAACCTTAGAAAGCAATGTAGGGAAACATCTACAGGACCTTGTAATAGGAAATGGCTTCATGAATATCACACCAAAAGCACGAGCAGCAAAAGAACTAATAGATAAATGGGACTTCCTCAAAATTAAAGCCTTCTGCACCTCAAAGGAGTTTGTCAAGAAAGTAAAAAGGGAGCCCACACATTGGGAGAAAATATTTGGCAACCATATATCTGATAAGAAACTTATAACTTGCATATATAAAGAACTCGTGTATCTTGAAAATAAAAAGATAAACAACCCATTTAAAAAATGGGAAAAAGATTTAAACAGACAGTTCTCCAAAGAAGAAATACAAATGGCTAAAAAGCACATGAAAAAATGTTCCAAATCTCTAGCTATCAGGGAAATGCAAATCAAAACTACAATGAGATACCATCTTACTCCCATAAGATTGGCAGCCATGAAAAAAAACAGAAGAATACAAATGCTGGAGAGAATGTGAAGAAAGGGGAACACTCATCCACTGCTGGTGGGAATGCAGAAGGATCCAACCATTCTGGAGGACAGTTTGGTAGTTTCTCAAAAAACTAACCATAGATTTGCCATATGACCCAGCAATACCACTGCTGGGTATATACCCAGCAGAACTGAAAACAAGGACACAAACCGATATATGGACACCAATGTTCATAGCAGCATTGTTCACTATCAGCAAAAGTTGGAATCAACCCAAATGCCTATCAACAGATGAGTGGATCAACAAAATGTGGTATATACACACAATGGAATACTACTTGGCTGTAAGAACAAATACACTATAAACACACGTGATAACATGGATGAATCTTGAGAACCTTATGTTGAGTGAAGCAACCCAGGCATTGAAGGACAAACACTACATGACCTCAATGATATGAAATAAGAAAGCTGCCTCAGAGAGCTAGAGACTGAACAATAGGCTTACAGGAAATCAGGGGGTGGAGGAAGGATGTGACCCGACGTCTGCAGGGGTGGAATTTATGATGAGCTGGTGGTAAGTATGAGCACAAAGAAGAGATAAAATGGGGGCAAGGGGTTGCCTTTGGGGGGGGTTTTGTGAGTTTGAGGGGGGCTGGGGACGGGCAGATGGGTAATCCTGCCAAAAAAGTGGGAGGAGGGAGGGGTAGCATACGAACATAGGAGAGTGTCAGGTGTTGGTGGAGAGTAAAATGCTAAGATAATCATATCAAAATATAATTAAGAGGGTTACCTGTTTAGGATGCTCGGAGGGGATGGTCTGATGCGGGACAGGCTCTTGGGGAATGTCTGAATGCTCATTTTGCCAGAGTGGGTGGTACCATTGGATAGAGACCCAAGTAGTGAGAGTGGTGGTGGACCCACATCCTGGGGAGGACTAATGCCATCAAATAGAGGGAACTGTATCTCTCGAGAGAAAGGGTGGCTCCCAGGCATTGGGGCAGTTCAGCAAGTTAGGCCCTGAACACCCTTGCAAGTATCTCTGGACGTGGCTCCTTGGGAAACGGAAGTTGGCTGTCACTGTGGGCACCAAGGGGATGGGAAAATGGATGTTAAATGTGTGGAACCAAAGTAAATGTGGGATAAGAGAGGACTTTCACGAGAGTACACAAGGATGGATATAAAACATGTACTATTACACCATAAACATATAGGGAACGACAGACTAATAATGTAAGCCATAATGTAAAACATAGGATAACTAAACATTTAGAAAACTGTATATCCTAAAGTATGGACCACAATGTAAGCACAGATGTCATCTTGTTTGAAAGCTATTGTCACAGAGTCTCTACATCACTGTAAGTAAATATGATATGAATAAGGTATAAGAATATCGCTGTGGAAGTGAAAAGGTTTTATGGTGGATGTGTGGGAGTACTGCATATTGTATATATGAATTACTGTGGTCTAGGGCTCTTGTGAAGAGAAGTTCAATAATTAGGGAAAAAGAAAAAAGAAAAAGATAGGATGTAGAATTTTTCCAAGTCAACACATATTCTATATCTAACCTTTAAACCCATCGCTCTTAGCCATTTTACTAGTAAGGGATCCTTACATTATATTGGGCTTCAATTTTCAGGAAGTTTTGGATCACAGAGTGGTTCAACAATGGCAGTGGAGGAATACTGGTATAGGATACTATTGACAGGTGATATATGGCTGACAGGGAGCTATACAGGGCATATGTCCAGGGTGCATGTTAATGTTTGGATATACTCATAGTGGCAACAATTAAAAACTACAGCTGTGGAGGGTACTGGGTTCCTGGCTGGGGGTGCTCTGTCATGGTCACTAGGGGAGCAGCAGCAGTCCCCCAGGTGCAACAGTTAGGACCAGGAAGGAATGAGGGTCCAACAGTGAGAGCATGATACTAATGACTATGCTTGTGAGCATATATGCCTGAAATAAGAACAAGGCCTAGAGCAGCACTGTGCCTGGGAATTTCCTCCTGACAGCCTTTATGTTACTCAAATGTGGCCAGTCTCGAAGCCAAACTCAGCATGTAAATGCAATGCCTTCCCCCCAGCGTGGGACATGACACCTGGGGATGAGCCTCCCTGGCACCGAGGGATCACTATCAAGTACCAACTGATGATGCAACTGGAAAATGACCTTGAATGGAAGGTTCAATGCGGATCTAGCAGAATATCCCTGTCTATGTATAATAACATGACTTTAAAATGCTGTTTGACCTAATGCAAGGGGGAAATGGAAAGGAGAAATGAGTTTATATGGCTACAAGTCTCTAAAAAAGAGTCTGGAGGCTGTCAGAAGGATTGCCCTTATGCACAACTGAGCAGAATCTGAGACAGATAAAGTAGATACAACCCCAGGTATTGGTTCCTTTGAGGGCTAAAGAGACCCACAGGCTCTATGGTCATGGCAGATGGGGTTCACTGCCATGTCAGATGGCTCTTCTTTGGAGCTGTTGTTTCTGCATGATGAAACTGGATTCAGATGGAATCTCTTTTCATAAGACTTTCACACTGCTTTACTGGAATTGTAGTTGGTGTTTTGGTTTAAGATATATTTAGGGGATTTGAATCTCTGGACTGACAATATGATAGCCAGGCTCTGGGCCTCAACAGACTTCAGCTCCTACAATCTGATTTATTAGACTCACTTCACTCAGCTAAGATGGAGTTGAAGAAGGACAACCACCACACCATGGAGCCTAGAGTGCCTACAACTGAAAGCAGGAGGATTGCATCCAGTATCCATGTGGAATCTGAGCCTCCTCTTGACATAGAGATGCCATGGACATTACCAATCCAAGGTCCACAGAGAAAATGTGGCATTGGAGTGGAGTGGGAAAAGTGGGCATGGTGGCTGATATGGGTATGGGGAATGGCAGGAAGAGATGAGATGTGGAGGCGCCTTTGGGACTTAGAGTTGCCCTGGATGGTGCTGCAGAGGCGATCACCATACATTGTAAATCCTCCCAGGGCCCACTGGATGGAATGTGGGAGAGTATGGGCCATGATGTGGACCATTGACCATGAGGTGCAGAGATGCCCAGAGATGTACTTACCAAATGCAATGGATGTATCATGATGATGGGAGTGAGTGTTGGTGGGGGGAGTGGTGGGGTGGGGGTGGTGGGGTTGAATGGGACCTCATATTGTTCTTTTTAAGTAATATTTTTACAAAATCAATAAAAAAAAATAGGACCAGTGAAGAGGAAAGAGATAGGAAGAGAAAAAGAATAATAGCAATAATAATAGTGAAAGGTAAGAGAGGAACCATACAAGACCTAGGAAAATGAGTAATTAACATGAGTAAGAAGTACAGAGGAAAAAGAATTAAAAAGTAGGGTAGAAACAATGAAATGAGTAACAGAATAGAGAAAAATATGTAGAAGGAAGTCAAAGGCTGGGATGAGAAGAGAGGAAAAGAATAGGGAAAAGAGAAAAATAAAAAAGAAAACAGGAAAAAGGAGAAATAAAAACAAGAAAAATTGAAGACCAAACAAAAGAATTTGAATGAAAGAACAACAGAAAATAGAAGACAGGAAGATGCAGGAGAGAAAAGAAATAGTGTAGGTTAAAAAAATTCAGTAAACAAAAAAGAAATGGAAACAAAGGAGAAACACAACAAACAAGAAATAACACAGCAGCAACACATTTTAAAAAAGAAGGAAAGAAAAAGAACAAGAAATAAAAATTAATAGAAAAACAGCCTTCTCTCTTAAACCTCTAAGAATCTTTTCAGGCTGCTTGTGTTCACTTAATCAGCCTGTAGTCTGCCCTCTGCAAGTTTTGAACCAGGTTTTTGTTAATAAAATAAGGAAAAATTTTAAAGGAACTTAAAAAGAGAGAGATCCAAGAAAAGCTAATGTAAAAGGAATGTCTGTAGGATCCCTGTCATGAAGTTTCAGTTGGATGCCTGGTAACCCAGTGGGGTTTCAAACCAGGGACCTCATATATTTAAGGCAGGAATGCTTCCAGTGAGCCAACCTGTCTCCTTCAGGAAGTTAGCCTTTCACAAGGCTGTCTGTCCCCTTTCCCTTGGGCAGGGTTGATTCCTTGCAGTTTAGCCAGAGTCCTGCTGATGAGGCACCTGTCTGTCCCTGCTTCCTCTAATCTAATTCCTCTCTTTACCTGGGTGGCTGGGCATGACAGTCTGCCTGAGGAGATCCCCCTCCCTTCTCCCTGTCTGTTTGGCATCCCTTCCAATATTCAAAGGTGAACTCAGCTGGCCAAACTCACTGTCAAGAATCCACTCCCCACACTCCAGGCCCCTCTTCCTCCCAGGAAGCTTGGCTCAACCTCAGCTGTTTGCCCAGCCACAGGGGCGAGTATTGCACAGTTTTCCTTTGGCTTGTCTTTCCAGTACCCTCCTAGAGGACTCAGAGCACCTTCCCATTCTCTATATATCCAAAGCAGCTGGCAGGGAGGAAGATGTCTGCTCTCCTCTCAGATGCAATTCACCAGGGGTTTTATCCTTGCTTAATATTTCAGGGGTGGGGGAGGGGAGCCCTTCTAAGCCACTGGGAGGTTTAATAACTCACAATGTGTTGTTTGGCTTCTTCGTCTTTCTGTTGCCCACTTTCCTGGGAGTGGTGAAGCAGTGTCCTGGTCTGCCGTACCCCAAAGCTGTCTTCAAGGTAGCTTTTGGCTCTTTTCCCATTGTTTTAGTGAGAGCTCTGTCTTACCTCCCTAATCCAATGTCCTGTTCCCACAATTCCTCCAAATTAATTTCTTCATACAGCTGCATTATATTCCATTATGTGAATACACCAGTTTATCCATTGGGTTGTTTCCAACTTTTGGCAATTGTGAATAATGCTTCTATGAACATTGGTGTGCAAATATCTGCTTTCAGTTGTTCTGGGTACATCCCCAGTAGTGGTATTGCTGGGATACATGGCAAATTTAACTTTAGGAACTGCCAAACAGTCGTCCATAGAGGCCTGTACCATTCTACATTCCCACCAAGAGTAAATAAGTGTCTCAAACTGTCCACATCCTCTCCATTTGTTTTCCTGTCTTTTTAATAGTGGCCATTCTAGTAGGTGTGAAATGATATCTCATATGTAATTTTTATTTTCATTTCCCTAATAGCTAGTGTTGTTGAATATTTTTTCATGTGTGGTTTGTTTTTTTTTCCCATTTATATTCCCTCTTTGGACAAATATTTATTCAAGCTTTTTCCCATTTCTTCATTGCATTGTCTTTTTATTGTTGAGTTATATCATGGATATTAAACCCTTGTCAGATGCTTGAGAGCCAAATATTTTCTCCACTGAGATAGTTGCCTTTCACCCTCTCCACAAAGTCCTGTGAAGTTTAAAAGTAATTTTGAGGAGGTCCCATTTATTTTTTCTTTTGTTGTGTGTGCTTCAGATGCAAGGTCCAAGAAAAAGCACCTACCACAAGGTCTCTAATATGCTGCCCTACATTTTCTTCTAGTAGTTTTATGTTCCTAGCTTTTATATTTAGGCCTTTGATCCATTTTGAGTTGATTCTTGTACAGGGAGTGAGATAGGAGTCCTCTTTCATTCTTCAGGTTATGGATATCCAAGTTTTCCCAGCATCATTTGTTGAAAAGACTGTTTTGTCTCATTACCATGGCTTTTGTAGGTTTGTTGAAAAACAGTTGGCTGTAGAGGTGAGGGTTTATTTCTGAACTCTCGATCTATTCCACTGATCGATGCCAATACCATGCTGTTTTGAAGACTGTAGCCTTGTAGTAAGTTTCAGTGTCAAGCAGTGAAATTTCTACCATGTGGCTCTTCTTTTTTAGAGTGCTTTTGGCTATTCCCTTCCAAGAGAATTTGGTATTTGCCTTTTCTATTTCTGTAAAAGTAGGTTGTTGGAATTTTGATTGGTATTGCATTGAACCTATAGATCAGGTTGGGTAGAATTGACATCATCACAGTCTTCCAACCCAGGAACATGAAATGTTTTTCTGTTTGTTTAGGTCTTCATTGATTTCTTTATCATTGCTGTGCAGTTTTTCTGCATATATAACTTACTGGGCATACCTTGTATGTGGTTTGCTTCTCCTTTGCTGCCCTCAGAAATTTCTCTTAATCTTGGACATTTGACACTCTGAGTAGTATGTGTCTTGGAGTAAGTCTATTCACATCTATTCTTATTGGGGTACCCTGTGCTTCTGACATGTAAGTTCATTTCTTTCATGAGAGTTGGGAAATTTTCAGCTCTTATTCCCTCAAATACTCTTTCTGCTCCTTTTCCCTTATATTCTCTTTCTGGAACAGCCATGGCATGTATGTTGTTGCATTTCATGTTATTCAATTTTTTGAGCTCTTGCTCAAATCCTTCCATTCTTTTCTCTCTGTGTTCTTTTGTCTCCCTAATTTCAGCTCTTCTGCCTTCTGAATCACCTATTCTTTCTTCTTTTAAAAAAGATTTAAAGCCTTTAGTGGCTTTGACCCTGAGTGTGGAGACTGCTGTGCAGCCACTCTCACCTCTGCCTGCACTGGCCCTTTGGGCAATGTACTGAGCCTGCTCCCTGCATGATGACCTGGTGTAGACAACTGTCTTGTCCAGCCTCTCACCCATTTCCTGGGGGAGCTCTGCTAAGACAGTGCCCAGCAGCCAGGCCTGGAGGCATCCAGTCCCTGCCTGCCCATCACATGATGTCCATCTCTCCAGATCAGAAACAGAATCCTGTCTTCACAGGCCTGCAGCCCTTGAGGTAAAGAGGCGACAGCTGTTGATGAAGCCGTCCCAGCACTCCCTTCCCACCCTGCCAGCCATGTGCTGGGTGTGGACATAGAGGCCTACCAGGACCCCATCCCACTGAGAACCTGCTCCTGCCAGGGCCTGCCCACCCAATATCTTCCAGGCCACACATGTGCTGGGAGGGAGAACTGCTGGGAAGTTGCCCAGATGGTCACAACTGCCACCTGGTCTCCAGTGCTCTGCCCTGCATCACCTTGTGTTATCTTGGGGTGTCTCCTGTTAAATGTCCAGAAAGACTTACACTTACATCAACTCAGTCATCCCTACAGGTGGTGGAAGACCTGGGAAATTCAAGGCCCCACTATTGAGGGGGTGGAGCTCCATCAGACCTCACTCCTCCTCCTCCCAGTTGTGTGGCCCTGGAAAGTGACTGGGCCTCTTAGGTCTTCCCAGTCTCCTCATCTTTATAAGTCAGCCAAAGGGGTGCTGATGCCAGGTCCCAGAACTCTGCTGCCTATTCTATGGGGTATTTATTTGGGATAGAGGCTTACAGTCACAAGGCTATAAAGAGTATGTTACTTCTCTCACCAAAGCCTGCTGCTCCCTTTTGGAGCAGGGCGGCTGCTGGTGTCTGTGAGGGCTCAGCCTCCCTCTTCCTCTTCAGGCTCATGGTCCCAGCTTCTGATCACAGCTGGAGGCTGGCATAGGGCTTGCCTCTCTTCCTTGACTCATTTCTATCTGGGCTTAGCTGCTCCGTTCTCTTCAGCTGCTAACTCTCAGGCTCATCTCTTTTCCCAGGCTGCAGGATCCTCTGTGTATCTCCTCCTGTGTGTCTGCTACCTTGTGAAAGTCTGTTTTATCAGCCTGAGGGGGCTATATGGTTTGATCAGAGCCCTAATCTTAATGTAATTCAATCAGATATCTCAACTGAATCTAATATAATATAATCAAAGGGTTATATGACCAGTAGAAAAAGCCAGTTTACAAACATACTCTATATTTCTTTTTGGAATTTATAAATAATATCAAACTGCCTTCTCATCTGCACCTTGAGGATCTTGTAGCATGTACTCCCTAGGGGGTTTGGCAGAGGTATATGCAATAGTCTCTAAAATTTATGGAATGGTGTCACAGGGACCTAATACATGAGCTTAGAGGTGGAAGAATTACAAGAAAGAAAGGGAGGCAGCAGGAAGTTCAACCAAAGACTGTAGCAGTTCGATATTATTGATGAATTCCAAAAAGAAATATTGGATTATGTTTGTAAACTGATCTTTTCCTCTGGGCATATTAGATTATATTGGATTCATAGATTTCCTTGATTAAGTAATCATGTAAACCTCTTGTGCTCATAGGCTGCCAGTAGATAAAAGACATGGCAAAGGACAGAGTTGAGGACTTTTAATGTAGTTTTGATGTTGGAGTTTGATGCTGAAGCTGGAGCCCTGGGGAGAGAGGCAAGCCTAGAGAACCTCAGCATCTAGAGCTGACCTTGTGGAGCTAACAGAGGAGCTGAGCCCAAGAGGAACCCAGGAATCCTGAACCCTCACAGACTTCGGCAGCCATCTTGCTCCAACATGTGAAAATAGGCTTTGGTGAGGGAAGTAACTTATGCTTTATGGCCTGGTAACAGTAAGCTCCTACCCCAAATAAATACCTGTTATAAAAATCAACCAATTTCTGTTATTTTACATCAGCACCCCTTTGACTAACTAATACAGAGACCATGCAAATATTCTCTTCATCAAACTTTCAAATTACCCATTCATTTATTTCTTTTGGTATGGAATCATGAATTCCTGTTATATTCCTATTATATTCAATGGGTTATCATTATATATTTTGATACTCAAAATGTTTCAGATTGATCAGTGGAATCCACTTCAAACTGTCTTTTATGTCCTCTTGACAGAATTCCTTCATTAATTTATGACAAAACCAAGTCTTCAAGGCTCAAGAAGTACTCTTCCTGCCCCAGCCTGGAACCAGCTATTTTTCAAAAAGGGATGTGTGCTTTTAGTGGAGATTGATATTTAGATACCAAGATCTAGGTGATAGGGAGCTCAGTGCTATTGGGTTGTCACTGTTTACAATTTTCAGTAGACAGAGCTAAGGAATATATGAATATTTATACTGTGTATGTATATATCTGTATGTATATATGTAAATGGGTAAGTTTACATCTATATTTATTTCTATATCTATATATATTGAAAAACACAAATTCACCTGAAGACCAACTACTTAACCAGTAGGTCCCAGTAAAAACTGATAGCAGGACGCTTGTTCTAAAAGGGCAAAAAATATAAGGCTTTTTTCCTTCTCCACAATATCTCTACTTTTCATGGTACTTACTACTTAATACCATTCTAACTAAAGAAAAATTTAAAATTTAATTACCATGAATTCTACTGTTGCTCTTTATATTGTGCAGTGTCACTTATAAATACAAATACAAGAGCATTTATCTTGTATGTGGAATCATGAAAATTATGCAATTCTTGGTTCAAAGCTGCATTTCACTGTGCATATATTCTGTGCACTGTTCTTACCAGAATAGTGGAAACCTGAGCAAAACTACCTCAACTCTTTATTTTATTTTATTATTTTTTTAAAGATTTATTTTTATTTATTTATTTCTCCCCACCCCCTTGTTTGCACTTGCTGTGTCTATTTTGTTCTCATCTTCCTTTTAGGAGTCATGGGAACTGAACCCAGTACCTCCCATGTGGGAGGTAGAAATCCAGGGTGTGCAGGGCTGTTTTTCCTGGAGGTTCTAGGGAAAGTCCACTTCTAAGGCCTTTCAAGAGGTTGTTCATTTCTTCTTAATATTCCATCATATGAGTATATGACATTTCGTTTATCCATTCTTTGGTTGATGGACACTTGGGTTGTTTCCATCTTTTGGCAGTTGCAAATCATGCTGCTATGAATATCGGTGGGCAATTGTCTGTTTGTATCACAGTTTTCAGTTCTTCTGGGTATATTCTTAGTAGAGGAATTGCTGGATCATATGGCAGTTGCATATTTAGGTTCCTAAGGAACTGCCAAACTGTCTTCCACAGAGGCTGCACCATTTTATAATCCCACCAACAGTGAAGGCGTGTTCCTATTTCTCCACATCCTCTCCAGCACTTATTGTTTTCTCTCTCTTTTAGTAATGGCCATTCTATGAGGTGTGAGATTGTATCTCATAGTTTTGATTTGCATTTCCCTAATAGCTAGTGATATGGAACATTTTTTTATGTGATTTTTTTTTGCATTTGTATTTCCTCTTTCAAGTAATGGCCATTTAAGTCTTTTGTCCATTTTTATATTGGATTCCTTGCTGTTTTATTTTTGAGTTGTAGTGTCTTTTTATATAGCATTGAAATCAAACCCTTAATGGATATTTGGTTTCCAAATATTTTCTGCCATTGAGTGGGCTGCCTTTTCACCTTTTTTTATTTTTAGGTTTTAAAACTTTTTATTTGCATATTTTAAAAATTGTACATTCCAATAATTAAAATCAGTTGAACAAAAAAAAAATGGCACTCTGATTAAACTGCATTTTACAGCCTGTAGGACACCTTGGACCAACTTTTGCTTTTACTCTAGATTTCACTGTCATCCTTCACCAACATGCAAGTTCTTTTCCTTCCCTGCCAGCCAGACAGGCAGGTGGGAGAGGCAGGCGTGGCCTTCCTTGTCAGTAGTTCTCGATTCTTTGATGTGAAAAAGTGCAGCACAGTCATTTAAATTTGACCAACCTCTTTGCATCTTACAAAGTTAATAGCTAAAAGAAGTAAAATAAGAAGGCAATGCTTGTGGAATATACAGTGCATATTGGCAGCACCCGCCTCATTACAATTTGCCTGCTTGCTTCTCCTATTTGATCGTTTCTTTGGAAGGCAGTGGATTTTTCTCTTGCATTTCTGTCTTCTTCAATTTCAACTTATCGAATTTCTCAATCTCAGCCATATCAGGTTTGTCAGACATGTTTGCAGAGGAAGCCAAGCGAGCTGCAAGCGAGGAGAAGCTGGTTCACGCAGGGTTTGTCGCTGAGTCCTTTTCACCTTCTTGACAAAGTCTTTGGAAGCACAAATTGTTTTACATTTTGATATGTACACATTTGGCCAATGCTTCCCCCTTTGCTTAATCAGGAAGGGCTAGAAGGAAAGGAACTATTAGTTGCCCTATCTTTCCCTTCCCTTTTTTTTTTTTAAGATTTATTCCTCTCTGCTTTCCCTGCCAACCCCCTCCCCCATTGTCTGCTCTCTGTGTCCATTCTCTGTGTGTTCTTCTGTGACCGCTTCTTATCTTTATTAGTAGCACCAGGAATCTATGTTTCTTTTTTTCTTGTATCTTCTTGCTGTGTGAGCTCTCCGTGTGCATGGCACCATTCCTGGGCAGGCTGCACTTTCATGCTGGGCGACTCTCCTTATGGGGTGTGCTTTTTGTGCATGGGGCCTCCCCTATGCTGGGGACACCCCTCCATGACAGGGTACTCCTTGTGCACGTCTGGATGGGTCAGGGAGGCCCCAGGGTTTGAACTGCAGACCTCATGTGGTAGACGGACACCTATCCATTGGGCCAAGTCCACTTTCTCCCTTCCCTTTTGTCATCATTTTTACTGTAAGAGGTTGACTTACAGGAGGAAGAAAGGATTTGATAGGAATCCTTGGTGGTTTTGTATTTCTTTGAAGGCCAATTTTCTACCTTCTGCTTTGGAAGTATCTCTAGTTTGAAAGAAAAATATGGTCTTTTAGAGCAGAGACTTGCTGAACTTCCACCCATCTTAGTCATTGTAATTTTGTGCTCATGGGATATTGTGAATGCAGCATGCTAATGGGGTGGCAAAGAATAATGGCAGACTTGCATAATGTGTGTGTCTCTTTGGCTCCACTACACCGTTGTACTTCACAGACAAAACACAGTGCCTGCCCTATGGAATTTGGACACATGAATAGAAAACCCTGACTGATAAACAGTTGCAGTTAAGTTATCACATCAAACTATTGTTGTTGAGTTAGGATGTTGAATTTAAGCCCCTATATCCACAAAACAATCACTTGAAAAATATACAGAGAAAGAATTGACAAGGGACGAAAAATGGTTCACTTCATAAATCAGTATGAAAGTAGGCAATAATGAAAGAATTGAGGTATCAAAAAGATTGAAGACTTGCAAAGCCAAGTGGCATGGCTATATTATATTTCAGAGAAGTTTTTAAGAATCATGTAGGAATTACCATTCTCTCCCATGAGGTGTCAATGCCATGTGCACCTCCCAGACACTACCACCATACTGAGTAAGCGGGAGACAGAGCACAGATTGACTTGGAGAAGAAAAGGTAGAAGACTTGCTTTCTTCATGCACAACTTCACTCTCTACTTGTAAAGACAGGAAAAAGGAGGTCTTCCAGTGAGTTTTCTGGCTTGTGGAAGGGAGATAGCTACAACAGAGAACCTGGGTAAAACTGAAAGAAATGAAAATAAGATGAAAGCCATCTTTCCCTCAGCATTATAGATGCCAATAATGTACCTTATTATGCTTTAAGCAACAGAACATTTTCAGAGAGAACCATGCTATCACTTGAGCTGTGGATCACTTTGAGTCAGATCGTGTAGAGTTATAGAAAAATAATTGGATATTTCCAACGTAGATATTCTGAGCTCTTTCAAAACCAGATATCATTAAGGTTTTCAAACTAGAAATGTAGAAGCCACTGTGGCATTCTAGGTTATAATTTCTGATAAGGAACTAGGAAGAGTTAGAACCCACATAAGCCCAAAGTTCTGTTGGATCCCCCATAATTTTCTGAAAAGTTTCGAGATTTACTGAGACCAGAAAGTGAGGAGAAACCCCTGAGGATGACCACAGCCTGGATTGGCCCATTGCTTGGATGACCTCACAAGGAGCCACTGTGCAGGACCTGCCGCCTCTATATAAGGCCCTACAGCTGAGGCTCGGGGTCCACTTATCCAGGAAGCTGTTTTTGATGACCTGTGGACTAGAACTGCTCTTCGTTGGTTTATTTCTCATTTGTGGATTCATTTATTTTGTTTCTTATTTTTTCTTTTTGTCTTAATTCTTTTTTCCAGATTTTGTTTTCTTTATTCTTTCCTTTTTTAAAAAAAATTATTTTGCTTTTTAATTTTTCCTGTTTGTTGTTTTAATCTTTTCCTTTTTCTTTTACTCCTGTTTTTTATTTTTGTATTTTTTTATTTTCATTTTTTTCTAGTATTTGATTTTTTTTTATTAGATCAGTTATTCAGTCTTTCCCATTGGAAAGTCTACCTAGAGTAACCAGGTCTCCAGCCCAGCATGAACCCCAGCATGCTGTGGCCTCTCGCAGCCTTGAGGGCTAAGGATGAAACCCACCTCAAGAACTACCGGTTCCTGAGAACAATAGGCAAGAGTGCCTTTTCTGTCATCAAAGTAGCATGGCACGTCCTCACCGGCCATGAGGTAGCCATGAAAATCATACGCAAGAATGACGACCCCAGCAGCCTCTGCATGCGCTCCAGAGAGGTGAGCGTAATGAAGAGCTTGAGCCATCCCAACATCACCTGACTCTTTGAAATCATTGACAACACCAGGGAGCTCTACCTCATCATGCAGTACACCTATGGAGGTGATCTCTTTCACTACTTGGTGGCCCATGGCCCTCTATTAGAAGAGGAAGCCTGAGCGAAATTTCACCAAGTCATATCTGCTGTCCAGTACTGTCACCAGAAGTTTATTTCACACAGAGACTTGAAAGCAGACAACCTCCTTTTGGATGCTGCTGGGAATGTGAAAGTTGCTGATTTCAGCTTGAGTAACACATTTGACATCAACTAAAAGCTGAAAACCCTGTGCGGCACTCGCTGTTATACTGCCCCCAAAATACTTAAGGGGCACATGTATGATGGGCCATCCATGGATGTCTGGAGGCTGGGGGCGATTCTGTACACCATGGTCAGTGGGAAGGTCCCTTTTGTTGCACAGAGCTTCAAGCACCTGCAGGAGCAGGTGCTCAGCCTGGAGCTCTGCATCCCAGACCACCTGTCTGTAGACTGTAGGAATCTCCTCAAAAAGTGCCTGACAGTGGATACCTGTAAGAGATCAAGCCTCCCAGACATAATGACTGACCCATGGGTCAATACAGGCTATGAGCATGCAGAATTGAAGCCGTATGTGGGGCCCCTCCCAGCTTGCCAGGACTCCCACCAGATAGCAGCTATGATTACCATGGGCTACAAAGAGGGGGAGATACTGGCATCCTTGAGAGATGGCAAACATGAAATTATGGCCATCTATCTCTTGCTGGCCCACAGCAGATGGGAACAGGGGACCTCCACCAGTGCCCTGCAGACCCAGCCCCCTGCCAGGCCAGAAGTGGGAGAAGCCCACCTCTCTACCCTCCTACCAGAGCCTGCCCTCTGCCCCAGTTCACCCTGCAGCTCTCCTCTCCTGCAGAGGACCAGCCTTAGCTAGGCCTTCATGGACGAGAGCTGGGAGAGCCAGCACATGTCAGAAACAGGAGCCTCCAAGATGTCGGCTTCACCCACAGGGCCCCTGGCCCTGCCTCATATGCACCAGCAGCCCCAGATGGCCTGGGTGAAGCCCAGCCAGGTTGCCAGGCCCTGCCCCAAGGAGCATCATTAGGAGGGTCCTCTGCTTGGCCCTGTGGTCTCCGCCTCCTCCCACATCATCTGCGGCGGGGATGGAGGACCTCAAGGAAGCACTTCTGCCCACTGTCGGCATGGGTGAAGCCATCCCTGGGGGAACACCCCAAGTCAGGGGTGAGCAGCAGAACTTGCCCTGCACGGGGAGGCCCGCCTCCCCTCCCACCAACAGCCAGGGCCAGCTGAGCACCTGGAGGCAATTCTGGACTTTCCTGAAGCATCACCTGTGCCTAGGGTGCACCTGCAAGGAGCAGCACCAGGGGAGGAACAACCAGGTGGACCTTCAGGGAGTCCTGCCCTGGTCATGGGACCCAGAGTGGAGGATGAAGGTCATGAGCTCCCTGGGGCCAAACGAGATAATGGGGGAGACCTGCTGGGTGCTTGATGTACTTGGCTGTGAGTGGGACCTGACGGGGTGCCATGGGCTGCTGTGCATGTGTGGCACGCCGGGCCAGGAGAACCTCCTCCAGTGGAGGATGGAGGTGTGCAGGCTGCCATGGCAGGGGCTCCACAGGGTGCAGGTCAAAAGGGTGTCTGGGAGCTCCGGGGCCTTTAGAGACATTGTGGCCAGACTAATAAAGCTCCTTCAGGTTTAAAGCACTCCCAGGCACCCACTGGGAGACCAGGGAAGGAGGGCAGGCCCTCGCTGCCCAGGTGACCACTGCCCACACCCCAGGGAGAACCCCAGAGGCTGCACTGGTTGTGCCCTGGGCCTACTCCCTTCTCCTGTCCTTCTCCCAGGCTGGTGGTGAGGCCCAGGGGCTACCCCTTGACCCACATCTCCTGGGAGCCCAATAAAGCAGAAGCTCCTTAGCTACTGGTAATGTTCTGCATGCCATGGAGGTGCTGGGATCCTCCTCAGTGGACCCCCACTGTGAGCCCACCAGGGCCTCTGTACACCCCCATCCTGCCCTATGTACATTCCCCAGCTCCATGTGACACACACCACAGCAGCATGTTTTGGCTGTTGAGGTCCCACTCATGACTGCTGGTGATTGTCTCCTGTATCTCCTCTGTGGGCTCCATGAGGCTCCTGGTCTCCATCCTCCATGGTAAAGTCTACTGAGTGGACCTTGGTTTCTCCCCTTGGTATTTGCTAAGGTTCAATGACCTCCTGGCAAACCTGACCTGCTTTTATCTTCATTTAACCTTGAACAGACCCTTTTGGTGTGTTCTAGCCTGGCTATTGCTAGAACAAGAGGCTGGGGACCCAATGCAGGGGAAATTTTCCTAGGTGCCTTGCTGTGGGAACTGCCCTATGTGGACAGAGCTCTCTTTGACTTAGCTTGGGAAGATGCTTTGTTTTTGGACTACATTTGTGCTACTGCTGTGGGGTGGTGAGGCCACGAGGCCATGCTGAAGTGTTCCTGGTTCTTGGCCTCTCCATTGAGCATCTGTGGGGCCCAGTCCAGAGAGCCTGAGGGGCTGCAGCCAGCTGTGCCTGAGCTGTCTTTGATTCCTGGTCCTGGAGAGTGAGTCTGGGAGATGGCAGCGAAATAAGAAATCTGTTGTGAACCTGAAAGCGAAAAGCACATGGAGATGCTCCCACCTCTGGTGGTGAGAAGCAGAGGCAGTGACCAAAGTGGAAACCATGGGAAGAGTCCAGGCTGCTCTCCCTAGACTTTCTGTGGAGGAACAAGATCATGCACCACACAGAGCCTGAAAGGACAGTGGGGGAGATGAGCAGGTGCTGGACACAGCAGCTGTAGTTGGACCTGAACAACAGTTTCAGCTGCTGGGCACAAGCACCATGTGTACTGGAGGGCTTAGGGCAGTGGAGGACGGAGGTCTGCAGTGCTGGGTGGGTCTCAGTGGGTCCACCTGCAGAGGAGATCCTCATCCACAAGGCCTTCCAAGCATCAGCTCCTAAGATCCAGGGGCTTCAGCTTCCAAAGGTGAAGGGAACTATCTGGGGGACCAGAGGAGTGGCCTGCAGAGCCTCACTGCCAGGGGGCCACTCGGCCCACCTACAGTGCTGCAGACTGACCTGTGTCCCCTGGGGCCCTGCACCCCTCTCCTGCCTTCTCCATCTTTTCCTCTTTGTAGGAGAGTGGAGTTCATTCTGGAGAAATAAAAAGAATTCAAAAGAGAGCAGAGTCTGTTTATTCAAAGCTTGATCTCTAGTTTGGGAAGGGACCCCAAGGTAGGCAGGAGCAGGGGGAAGCATCACAGTGAGCAGCGAGAAGGCTCGGGGGGGCTCCCGATGCCAGTGGTGGGCAGTGAAGGCCACCTGAGGGGCATCTTATGTGACTGGGGAGCTCATTTGGCTTCCCCTGGTAGGTCCTTATTTGGGAGAATACTTGACTTCCATAGGGTGAACACAGGGAGGCTGGGTGTCATTGACAAAATTCCTCCCCTCTGGGACCTGATGCTTACAGAGGTTTTAGGGTCTCAGTTCTTTCCCTGCCCAGAAATTCCCTCTCCCACCCTGTCCTCTACAGTGGT